>NC_042617.1:7850959-8150959 GCF_901001135.1 Rhinatrema bivittatum | reverse complement strand
GTGCACCAGAGAATCACCGCTTGCCAATCCAAAGTCAGGAACCAGAGAATCACCGTAAGCCGATCCGAAGTCAGGAACCAGAGAATCACCGTAAGCCAATCCGAAGTCAGGAACCTGAGAATCACCGAAGCCAAGCCGAAGTCAGGAACCAGGAACACCAAGATGGAACAGGAACCGGAGTCCAAGCGCAGGGAACTCACCAATGCAAGCAGACTAGACAGCGAGGAGGGACATTGTCAAGTCACTGGATGAGCAGAGGAAGTTGCCTTTTATACTTCCTCTGCCCTGGCTGATAGAGAACAGGTGAGACCATTTAGAGGGATGAGTCCCTTTAATTCTGTGGAGGGGGCATGGCCTCGAGCTGAAGCATGGCGGCGGCCATTTTGGATTTCTCCCGCGGAGGGGAGACGCCGCTGGGGGGAAGCAGGACGGCTTCCCCTGCAACGGGCAGCGCCGGAGGCCGCGCGGGCGCGATGGCCCGAGTCGGAGCCCTCCCCCGGGGCTCCTGTGGCGCCGCGAAAACAGGTAGGGGGCCGCGGTCGTGGGGCGCCACGGCTGCGGAGCACAACAGTATCCCCCTCTTTAAGGCGTCTTCCTGGAAGCTTGGGTTTAGCCGGATGGTCCCTGTGGAACTGCTCCAGCAAATTCCGGTCCAGGATGTTAGCCAGTGGTTCCCAGGAATTTTCCTCAGGGCCGAAGCCTTCCCACGCTATCAGGTATTCCCATTTCTTCCTGTGTTTCCTCACATCTAGGACCTTTCGGACTTGATAAGTGAGGTCATCTTCAGAGGCAACAGGTTGCGGAGTCGGAGGCGTGCTGGAAGGCCATGATAATACCAGAGGCTTCAGTAGGGAGACATGGAACGTGTTGTGAATCTTGAGAGACGGGGGGAGATGAAGTTGATACGAGACTGCTCCCACCTGCCTGATAATGGGAAACGGTTCAATGAATCGCGGGGCCAGTCGCGATGATGGCTGCTTCAAACGGATAAATTGGGTACTTAGCCAGACCTTTTGGCCCGGTCTAAGATGTGGATACGGTCTTCTCCGTTGGCCCACATACCTCTTTGTCGCCTGACTGGCCTTGATCAGGGCGCGTTGTGTGGACACCCACAGGCGATGTAGTTCTTCTGCAGAGAGCTGGGCTATCGGGGAAAGCACTGTAATGGGCACGGGAGAGGTGGGCGTGGCTGTTTCCCATACACAATTTGGAACGGGGAAGATCCCATAGCCGCGGAGAGGTGGGAGTTAAGGGCGAATTCGGCCCATGGTAAAAGGCTAGCCCAGTCATCTTGCTTTTCATTGACATAAATGCGGAGGAACTGCTTTAACGTCTGGTTGGTCCTCTCCGCGAGACCATTGGTCTGAGGGTGATAGCCTGAAGTATAGTCCAAGGTGACGTCGAACTTTTGGCACAGGGCCCTCCAAAAGCGGGCAGTGAACTGAGGTCCCCTATCGGACAGGATACTTTTAGGCAGACCATGCAAGCGAAAGATATGCTGCACGAAGAGTTGGGCCAACTGAGGGGCAGTCGGCAGCCCTGGAAGGGGCACAAAATGTGCCATTTTACTAAAACGGTCCACTACCACCCAGATAATTGTGTTGCCGCTGGACAATGGTAGGTCTACCACGAAGTCGGTGGCCACATGAGTCCATGGCTCCGCGGGTGCTGGTAGCGGCTGGAGTAGACCTGGGTCACGCCATGGATTTTCTTGTGCTGGGCACATACCTGGCAGGACTCCTCGTAGGCCCGAACATCCCGGTTGAGTTTAGGCCACCAATAGTATCGGCGCAGGTTTTGTAAAGTCCGGGTTTGTCCAGGGTGGCCCAAGCAATGGGAGTTGTGGGCCCAAGCGAGGACGTTTTTGCGCAGGTGCTGAGGGACCAAGGTCTTCCCTGGAGGGATGGTAGTGGTGGCAGACAGGAGGACCCGAGACGGTTCAATGATGAAGCGTGGTTCCTTCGTACCTTCTGTAGATTCGAAGACGCGTGATAAGGCATTGGCCTTGACATTTTTCCCGGCGGGTCTATAGCGGAGGACGAAGTTGAACCTCGTGAAGAATAGAGCCCAACGAGCCTGCCGTGGATTAAGTCGTTGAGCCCGCTGCAGGTACTCTAAGTTTTTGTGGTCCATATAGACCGTAAATTGGTGCTGTGCCCCCTCTAGCCACGGCCGCCATTCTTCCAAGGCTACCTTTATCGCCAAGAGTTCCTTATCTCCTATGGCGTAGTTCCGTTCGGCCGGGGAGAATTGGCGGGAGAGGAAGGTACATGGGCGTAGTTTGTGCCTTTCAGAGGTCTGGCTCAGAACGGCGCCAACGCCTTCTGAAGATGCGTCTACCTCGATGACAAACGGCCGCTGTGGATCTGGATGTCGAAGGCATGGCTGTAACAAGAATGCCTCCTTGAGGCGACGAAAGGCGGCTTCTGCTGCAGGAGGCCATTTTTTGGGGTCCGCGCCTTTCCAGGTCAGGGCCGTCATCGGGGCAACGATGGTTACATAATGCGGGATAAAAGATCGGAAATAATTAGCAAACCCCAGAAACCTCTGGAGTGCCTTGAGTCCTGACGGCTGCGGCCATTCCCGAATGGCCTTCAGTTTCTGTGGGTCCATGCGAAATCCTTCTTTGGAGACTATATATCCCAGAAAGGGAAGGGATTCCTGTTCGAAAAGGCACTTTTCCAGCTTTGCGTACAGTTTCTTTTCTCTAAGACGCTGTAGTACTTGAATGACATGCTGGCGGTGAGCGGACAAGGTATCTGAAAATATCAGTATGTCATCCAGGTATACGACCACACATCGGTACAAGAGGTCGCGTAGAATTTCATTCATAGTGTTCTGAAACACTGCGGGGGCATTGCAGAGCCCGAACGGCATTACCAAATATTCATAGTGGCCGTCTCGGGTATTGAAGGCCGTCTTCCACTCATCGCCCTCTTTGATGCGGATCAAGTTGTAAGCTCCCCAGAGGTCAAGCTTGGAGAAGATCTGTGCTCCTTGCAAGCGGTCGAAGAGTTCCGAAATGAGGGGTAGCGGATATCGGTCCTTGACCGTTATAGCATTCAGGCCTCTATAATCAATGCACGGACGCAGACTCCCGTCCTTCTTGGCGACGAAGAAGAACCCCGCTCCTGCGGGGGACTGGGATTTCCGGATAAATCTTCTCTTCAGATTTTCCTCAATATACTCCCTCATGGCCTGCGTCTCGGCCGGAGAAAGGGCATAGGTGCGTCCTCAAGGGGGCTCTGTCCCTGGGAGAAGATTGATGGCGCAGTCGAAGGATCGGTGCGGTGGCAGTACTTCGGCCTTTTGTTTAGAAAAGACGTCCGTGTATGCAGCATAAAGAGCCAGTAGACCTGGGAGACTGGTGGAGGCTATGGAACAAGATGCTGGCACCACGGAGTGGAGACATTTGCCGTGGCAATTCGGTCCTCATCGAGCCAGCTGCAGTGTCTTCCAGTCAAACTGGGGCTCATGATCCTGGAGCCACGGAAGTGCAGGGCCCCAACTCTGAGCTGGACGGGAATCGTGGTGTGTGTCACATGTTCTGGGAGGGGCTTCCCCTGGATCGAAGAGATGACCATGGGAACAGGAAGGCGGACTTGTGGGATCTTTAGGTGTTCCACCAGGCCTTTCATTATAAAATTGCCGCCGGCGCCGGAGTCCACTAAAGCTAAAGTGTGGAAGTCTCCTTCGGTCGTGGTTAGTGACACTGGCAATGTTAGTGGAGGTGCAGGTGTGGTACGGCCCAGGAAGAGACCTCCTCCAGGACCTAGGCCCGAGAGTTTCCCGGTCACTCAGGACAGGCGGCTACTCGGTGGCCCGCCATGCCGCAATAAAAGCAGAGTCCCTCCTTCGTGCGCCGCCGCCGCTCCTGCGGAGATACTTTCCCGCGACCCAACTCCATGGGTTCGTCGGCAGGTGCCCGAGGGACTTCAGGGGCACTCTTGTACGGAGGAGAGGGCCTCCTTGCTGCTTTAGTCACCGGGATGCGAAACCTCATGCGACGGTCTACACGATTGGCCAACTCAATCATGCCGTCAAGATCGTCGGGGAGTTCCTTCGCCACCAACTCATTTTGAAGGCACGATGCTAGGCCCTCCAGGAAGATACCATGCAGGCAGTCCTCTCTCCAATTCAACTCTGCGGCCAGGGTGTGGAATTCTGTGGCGTACTCGGCCACAGTGTGGGTGCCCTGCCGCAACCGGAGCAGTTCGAAGACCGCAGTGGACTTGCAGAAGGGTTCGTCGAACATCTGCCGAAACGCAGACAGGAAATGGGTCAAGTCTCTAAAGATCGGATCACTTCTTTCCCATAGGTGAGAGGCCCAGATTAGGGGCTTCCCGTCGAGCAGGGACATGATGTAGCTGGTCACATGCAAAAAATTTTATCCTCCACTAGGCAACGGGATATCTTTGTTGAAAAAGTAAGCAAATATCTGCCTCCAATATGTCTTTAGCATGAGACATTCTGTGAATATGTGACACAGAGTTCCAGGTTGGTAATAGCATCTTAAGTAAAGGTTAGATCCCATTAATTTAATTTTAATTCCCATACTCTGGTGATATATACCTTATGTAGCAATTTGAATTGAATTTCCCTAAGATTAACACCTATAAATTGAAGATAACGCTTGGAAAACATCGGAGTCTTCTAGATCAGAGCTTAAGTCTGCTGTCCATAAGAAGGCCAGCCTTGTAGATGTGACAACTGTTCCCCTTTCCTCAACATCATTACCAAAATCACAGCCTGTTAAATTTAGAAACAGTGTCAAAGAAACTATCATTGGTCTCTGAGAAGTCAATTTGACTGAATGCACTCTTAGCTAAGTGTAAGCAATAATGGTGCGCCTGTAAATAAGCAAAGAAATGTGAATGATAAAGGGGATGGAACAGCTCCCCTATGAGGAAAGACTAAAGAGGTTAGGGCTGTTCAGCTTGCAGAAGAGACTGCTGAGGGGGGATATGATAGAGGTCTTTAAAATCATAAAAGGTCTAGAACGGGTAAATGTGAATCAGTTATTTACTCTTTCAGATAATAGAAGGACTAGGGGGCACTCCATGAAGTTAGCATGTAGCACATTTAAAAGTAATCAGGAAAATTCTTTTTCACTCAGTGCACAATTAAACTCTGGAATTTGTTGCCAAGGGATGTGGTTAGTGCAGTTAGTGTAGCTGGGTTTAAAAAAGGTTTGGATACATTCTTCGAGGAGAAGTGTTGCGTCGGAGTTGGACCCTTGGGCCGAAGTGGGGTTGACGCAACCCATAGACAAATACCTATGGGTCCCCACCGTCGACAGGTGGAGTGGGCTGATAGGCAGAGGCCGCTGGAGCTTCACCTATACCAGCCCTTGTTCCCCGCGGGTTGAGCCTTTGGGTGAAGGGGCCAGAAGGAATTAGGTGGGCCTTTGTATATAGTTACGGGAGAAGTTAGATCAGCCCAGAGACAGCAGGCGAGATATGGTACAGTCTTACTCCGGACTGGATAATGTCCTGGAAACTCGGGTGCCAATGGAACAAAGGCAGACAGGGGGCACTCGAGCACAGGTAGGCCGAAGCCTGATGAATCCACGTCCAGGAAGAAGGCAGAAGAGGCATCCAATGGTAGGCTTTAGTCAGGGCTGGCGGCGATCCAGAGGCAGTGGCAAGCAAGGCTGAGGTCTGATCACGGAGATGGACAAGAGCGTAGTCAAATAAAGCTGAGGCCTGATCATGGAGATAGTCATTAGCATAGTCAAGCAAAGCTGAGGTATGATCACGGAGATAATCAATAGAATAGTCAGACAAAGCAAAGGTCTGGGTCTGGAGATAGGCAATGTGTAGTCAGATGTAGCTGGGTCTGGAGATAGGGAATGAGTAGTCGGACATAGCAAAGGTCTGGGTCTGGAGATAGGCTGTAGTGTAGTCGGGCAAAGCAGAGGTCTGGGTCTGGAGATAGGCTGTATCGTGGTCAGGCAAAGCAAAGGTCTGGGTCTGGAGATAGGCTGTAGCGTGGTCAGGTGAAGCAGAGGTCTGGGTCTGGAGATGGCAACGTCAGGCAAAGCAAAGTCAAAGTCCATGTAGTCAATCCGAAGCATAAGCAGGGCAGGAACGAAGAGACGGGAACCAGGAACAAGAGGAACAGGAATGTAGGGATGAGACGAATCTCTAAGTAGCAACGAGTACGCGACCAGTGAGGAGACCTGTTGCAAAGGCAACGCTAGGGAGCGGAGCCTGAGCTTAAATACTATGAATAGGTTGAGGCATCATCCGGGGCCGCGGCTAGGTTCCTGCCGCGGTCCCTACTTAAGGATCAGTGATGCTCGCTCGTGCGCCTAGGGAGGGGTGCGGCGCGAGTAGTTTCGTCTCTCCACGGGCTATGCACAGAGGCCCAATGAGCAGTGGCAGCAGGGACCAGGAACGCTGGGGACTGTGACAGAGCTGGAGGCACCAGGGGAGGCCCGAGGACAGAGCTGACAGCCCATCGCCGCCAGCGAGGAGGAACCAGAGGCTGGAGTCCCTGTGGAAAGGTGAGGGGGCTGTGCCGTGGGTCTGCCGCGGACGGCACGCGTAACAGTACCCCCCCCTTTACGCCCCTCTCTTGGAGGTTGGAGTTTGCCCGAATGGGCACGATGATAGTTCAGGAGGAGGGTTTTGTCCAGAATATTCTGAGTTGGTTCCCAAGAATTTTCTTCGGGTCCATAACCCTCCCAAGAAAGGATGTATTCCCACCAGTGGCCCCTACGGTGGACGTCGAGGACTTCATGTACCTTGTACTTTGTATCAGTTTCAGCCACGAGTGGAGGTGGTTCAGGAGCCTTTCAGGCAGGCCAGGATAGGACCACAGGTTTTGAGATACGTGAAACCTATTCAAACAAGCCTACACATGATACTCGCTCTTTCACCTGCCATTCCATTCACTAGCCACCCCAGCAATATCTCCACCACACTTCTACCTTTCCTAACAGTTTTTAGCACTTTCTACCTCTCATAGCCACATAAATAGATGACTCCCTCTTATGATGTTATATTATACCTAAACCTATATTACCTTACTTTATTATCTCATTTTCGCCATGTAAATAGCTGATTATCTCATGTGATACCTAAACTATATTACTCTTCTCAATAAAAAGCTGATTTTTCAAATTTAATCATGTGATACCTAAACCCTTTACTACTTTATTTATATAGGCCACGACATGTTATTTATTTATTTATTTATAGCTTTTATATACCGAAGTTCAAGTAACAGGGTTACTTATCAGTTCGGTTTACATTCCAACAAGCACGCAAACAATGCCAACAATTGTCTTACATTGAACAGGGAAGCGAACAACTTAGATCAGGGGTCGGGAACCCATGGCTCGCGAGCCAGATATGGCTCTTTTGAGGGCTGCATCTGGCTCGCAGACAAGTGTTGCCACACTTTCCAGTCCCCCGCTGACCCAACTGCTCCCCGGTCCTCCTCTGCCTGGGCTTAAAATGCTGTCAGCCCGGGCGGAATGCGGCAGGACAGCTGGAGTCAGCGGCACCGGCGTGCTCTCTTCTTCCCGCCCCCCCCCCCCCCCCGTGGCCCGGAAGAGGAAGTGGTGAGCATCGGGTGCGTGCGCGGGAAGCAGAGATCACGCTAGTGTGGTCTCTTCTTCCCGCCCCCCCGCGGCCCGGAAGAGGAAGTGGAGAGCATCGGGTGTGTGCGCGGCAAGAAGAGGCCACGCTAGTGTCCGACGAAAAGAAGACTGCAGCGCGGCTCGGAGGAAAATTAAGAGCTTCAACCGCGGCCGATTGGACTCCGCCTCCGTGAGGGCTGAAAATGAAGGAGGTTAGCGTTGGGAGGAGGCTGTTGCTGCCGCTAGTTCCCGGGGTGGGGGTGGGGGAGAGAGAGCGTGAATGAGCGAGCAAGCATGTGTGTTTGAGATCCTGTGTGTGTGAGTGAGAGATTGCATGTATGTGAATGATTGAGAGCCTGTATATGTGAAAGAGAGTATGTCTGTGATTGAGAGCCTGCCTGTGAGAGAGAGAGCATGAATGTAAGTTTACCATTGGGAACCTGTATGTGTAAGTTTGTGATTGAAAACCTGTTTGTGTGAAAAGAGTATGTGTGTATGATTGAGATCCTTTGTGTGTGAGAGAGATCATGTGTATGTATGATTAAGAGCCTGTGTGTATAAGTAAGAGAGAGATCATGTGTGTCTGTGTGTGATTGAGAGCTGGTTTAGGTGATGGAGCATGTGAGTATGTGATTGAGAGCCTGTGTTTAAATGAGAGAGAGAGACCATGTGTGTCTGTGTGTGATTGAGAGCTGATTTAGGTGAGGGAGCATGTGAGTATGTGAGAGCCTGTGTGTAAATGAGAGAAAGAGAGGACATGTTTATAAGCATGTGAATGAGAGTCTGTGTGTGAGAGAAAAAAACAGCATGTATTTATGTGATTGAAAGCCTGTGTGTGTGTGTAAGCGTGAAAAGATAGACAGCATGTGTGTAAATGTGTAATTAAGAGCCTATATAAGTGAGAGAGAAAAAGCATGTGTATATATGAGTACTGACAGCATGTGTGTATAGGTGTGTCATTGAGAGCCAGTGTGAGAGAGAGCGTTGGGATGTGACTGAGAGAGGAGAAAGTTCCAAGCAAACCACCCCGCCTCCTGCTAATTCAGAACAATCTCAGGACACCTGGATATCAAACGTTCCCAGGTATGCAGAGCAAAAAAATTTTTGTATCCTTATTATTTTTCATTACTGGGTCTTTGTGTCTGCTATTTTGAAATATTTTGTTGGTATCTGGAAATGTTTTATATGAGGTTTTTAATTATTAGATATTCCACTCATCAGCTGTTTCGAAATATGTTCTTTTTGTTAGTACAGTTTTACTGCTGATGATTTTATATTTCTTGATTTGTTTTATAAGGATGGGTGATGTTTCTTTTTTCCTTTGTTACACTGCATACAGAGACTCTGGCTTGTTGCAGTTTCCAATTCAGTTTTTTCTGCATGCTTCTTGTTATGCGTTTTGGTCTCTTTATTCTATGTTAGGTGAGGTCAGCACATGTGACTCAGGTGAGGTTTTCTGCTGGCGTGTAGTTTCTGTGTAGGACTCTATTGCAGCCTGACTTGGTCCGTTTTCCTAATAGGAGATGTATTGGTGTCTTAAGGCCTGGTGTAATATTTTCAGAGACTTATTGTACTTTAAAAGTGTGATCTTACATAAAATGCACACATTTACTTGTATTTAGTTTTAAACATATTGTATGGCTCTCATGGAATTACATTTTAAAATATATGGCGTTTATGGCTCTCTCAGCCAAAAAGGTTCCTGACCCCTGACTTAGATGAACATAACTTGGAAGAACCAGAGAAATAAAGAGTAGTAGTAGCTGGACTTGTGGGGTATCAAGCCTGCAGGTATGGGAGGGATGGCTGAAGGGGGGAAGAGGGAAAGGTGAAACTATCGATTTATTAATATATGGGATGTATACTTAGGGGAAGGCCCTGGGTGAGGGCAGTCCGAGAAGCTATGGAGGGTCCGTGATGTTATGGGAAAGCTTGGCAGAACAGATAAGTCTTTAGTCTTTTTTTAAACGTGTTTGGACATTGTTCCAGCCTGAGGTCCGGAGGGAGCGAATTCCACTGTTTGGGGCCGGCTGTGGAGAGAGCTCTTTTTCTTAAAGAGGTTTTGATAGATGGAGCCTGTAGGGTACCTCTTTGCGCTAGTCTAAGCGGGCGGGAAGAGGTGTGAAGTTGAAGAGGCATTTTGAGGTCCAGCGAGGTGATGTTGTGAATGGCTTTATAGATGATTGATAAAAATTTATAGAGTATTCTAAATTTGACTGGGAGCCAATGGAGATTCTTTAGAATTGGTGTTATATGGTCCCTTTTGTTGGACTTTGTAAGAATCCTAGCTGTTGCATTTTGTAACAGCTGTAGAGGCTTTAGGGAGTTGTCTGGAAGGCCGTAAAGAAGTGAATTACAACAATCGATTTTTGAGAAAATGATTGATTGTAAAACTGATCTGAAATCATAGAAGTGGAGGAGGGGTCATAGTCTTTTTAAAACTTGGAGTTTATAGTAGCACTCTTTTACCGTGTTGTTGATGAAACCTGTGTAGCTCAGTTGGTTATCCATGACAACACCTAGGTTTCTGACCCTAGGGGAAAAGGTTGGAAGCGTCGTAGAATGTGAAATGTTTAGCGGAAGGTTGCCGTCCTGTGTGATCAGTAGGTACTCTGTTTTGTCTGTGTTGAGAATCAAGTTGAGGTTTGAAAGGATGTTGTTGATGGAAAGAAGACAGGAATTCCAACGAAGAATGGATTCATGCAGAGAGTCAGTAATCGGTATGAGGATTTGGATGTCATCTGCGTAAATGTAATGGGTTAGCTTAAGCTTGGAGAGGAGTTGACAAAGTGGGAGAAGGTAGAAGTTAAATAGTGTTGGGAATAATGATGAACCTTGAGGGACTCCTAGGGTGGAAATGAATGGTGGAGATTCTTTGCTGTTGATTTTGACTCTGTAATATCTATTCTGGAGGAAGGATTTAAACCAATTTAGGGCTGTGTTTTTGATGCCGATCTCCGTTAATCTATCAATGAGACACCCATGGTTCACTGTGTCAAATGCGGCCGATAAGTCGAGGAGGATGAGCAAGCAGGGCTGTTTTTTTTTCAAGGTTCAAGAGAATATTGTCTGATAGTGATAAAAGGAGGGATTCTGTATTCCGGGTGACGTTATTTATGCAACAACAGCTGTTATGTTATGTTATTACATTTTGAAAACAGATTTTTGTAAAGCTCATACACTGCTTTTATGTTACATGTAAACCGATGTGATGTACCCAACGAATATCAGTCTAGAAAAAACTTAAAATAAATAAATAAATAAATAACTGTATTCCCAGTGTAGAAGGCAGCAGAAGCTGGTATGTAACGGGTCCAATGCGTCGGGTGACCGTAAAAGTTCCAATATACCTTGGAGCAAACCTTTGGAAGGTATTCTGAGTTGGATATATCGAGTACTTAACCAGACTTTCTGGCCAGGGAGGAATTCAGGAGCCGAGCGTTGGTGACTGTCAGCTCTCTTGGCCCGGTAAGCGGCTTGACGTAAACAAAGAATCATCTGTTCCCATAAAGTCTTGAGAGCATCCGCAGTAGTCTGTGCCGCAGGGGACAGTAATGACAAAGGTATGGGCAGCGGTGGTTGTGGTTGATTTCCACAGACGATAGAGAATGGTGACGTGCCTGTAGCGGTGGCAATGTGGGAGTTGTGAGAAAACTCCACCCAAGATAGAAGGCCTTCAAGGAGCGATTCATTCGCTTGGCTTGTCCATTAGCTTGGGGATGATAGGCAGTTGTTAAACTGAGATTAATACCAAATTTTTGGCAAAGAGCACGCCAATATCTAGCAATGAACTGTGGACCTCTATCTGAGATAATGTTCTTGAGTAGGCCATGCAATCTGAAAATAAGATTTTAAAAATAGGCGTGCCAATTCTGGAGCAGATTGTAAGTCCGGTAGAGGGACGAAATGGGCCATTTTTGAAAATCGGTCTATGGTTACGCATATTATGGTATGACCCTTTGATGGAGGCAAATCCACAATGAAATTCATAGACAGGTGGGTCCACAGTTCCTTGGGAGCTGGAAGTGATTGCAGGAGACCCCAAGGTCCTCCGACTGGGTCGGAGGACCTTGGGGTCCTGTAACACTTGGGGTCCTGTAACACTTGCTGTGTACAAGTGTTACAGGATTTGATGTACCGTATGCTTTAGCATACATAGTAGGCTACCAGAAGAATTGCTGGAGCAGTGCCAAGGTTTATGCTCACCCTGGATGACCGGCAAACTTAGAATCATGTGTCCAGCGGAGAACTCTTTCTCAGAGTCGTCCGGGCATAACAGTCTTCCCAGCAGGGACTGGGTGAGTAGCAGATAGACAGATACAGGCTGGGTCTATTATATGGCTAGGTTCTTCCGGAGAGTCTTCAGGTTCGAAAGAGCGTGATAGGGCATCTGCCCGGAGGTTTTTATTGGCTGGACGGTAACGAAGCTCAAAATTGAACCTGGAAAAGAACAGAGCCCATCGAGCTTGACGGGCATTGTGACGTTGGGCTTGGTTTAGATGTTCCAGGTTCTTATGATCGGTGAACACAGTGAACTTATGTTGCGCACCCTCTAGCCACGGGCGCCATTCTTCAAGGGCCAATTTTATGGCAAGTAACACACAATTTCCTATACTATAGTTCTGCTCCGCAAACGAGAATTTAAGGGAGTAGACTGAGCACGGGACTGTAGTACCGGAAGCAGTGCATTGACTCAGGACTGCCCCAGCTCCAATAGCGGAGGCGTCCACCTCCACTTGAAATGGACGGTTCGGGTCTGGGTGATGTAGGCAAGACCCTGACTCGAAAGCCTCTTTAAGGCGGTGGAAAGCTGCAACGGCTTCCGGAGTCCAATTTCGAGTATCTTGGCCCTTGCGAGTTAGGGCAGTCAAAGGAGCAGTCAGAGTGGAGTAACTTGGGATGAAATGGCGATAGTAGTTTAGAAACCCCAGGAAGCAATGGAGAACTTTAAGACCCATGGGTTCTGGCCAATCCTGGATTCCTTTTAACTTAGCGGGGTCCATGGAAAATCCTTGTTGGGAGATAATGTATCCGAGGAAAGGCAGGCTGGATTTCTCGAACAAACATTTGTCCAATTTTGCAAACAAGCGAAGGCATTGGAGGATGTCATGGATATCAGTACAGTGAGTGGCCAGGTCTTTAGTAAAGATAAGGATATTGTCCAGGTATACAGCAAATCTCTGAAAATTTCGTTCTTCATTTGCTGGAAAACTGCGGGCGCGTTACAGAGGCCAAAAGGCATCACCAGGTATTTGTACTGCCTGTCCCGGGTATTAAATGCAGTTTTCCAAATGTCGTCGAGACGGATTGGTACCAGGTTATACTCCCCGCATAGGTCCAATTTTGTGAATATAGATGCTCCTTGAAGATGATTGAATAGTTCTGAGATTAGTGGCAGAGGATACTTGTCTTTCCAGGAGATGGCATTTAGGCCATGGTAGTCAATACACGGCCTAAGTGACCCATCTTTCTTGGTCACAAAAAAGAATCCCGCCCCAGCAAGAGAGGTAGAGGGGTGGATGAATCCCTTCGCAAGGTTTTCTTGGATGTACTCCGTCATGGCCCTTGTCTCAGGTAGAGACAGAGGGTAGATGCGTCCTTGGGGAGGTGTGGTCCCTGGAAGGAGATCAATAGGACAGTTAAACCTCCGAAGAGGCGGAAGAAGGTTTGTTTTTGGTTGGAAAACACATCTTCGAAATCTGCGTAAGGAGCGGGTATGCCAGAAGAAGTGACAGCCAAAGGAACCACAGATGGCGGTACCACTTTCTGAAGGCAGGACTGGTAGCAGGCAGGACCCCACTCCACCAGTTGCAATGAGCTCCAATTAAATTGGGAAGAATGCTTTTGTAGCCAGGGGAGTCCGAGGACTGCCGTATGGATGGATTTCTCCAATACTAACAGTTCAAGTTCTTCTGTATGTAGGGTGCCAGTGCGCAGCTGGACAGGTTCCTTGGTAAGGAAGATTCGGCCAGGTAACGGCTCTCCATAAACAGATACTATACACAAGGAGTTCTCTAACAATCGGGTCTTTATACCCAGGAGCTGGAGAAGATCCTTGAGAATGAAATTACCTCCTGCTCCGGAATCCACCAGAGCAAGAGCTGGAAAGGACCGGGAATCCCAGATCAAGGTGACCGGTACGGATAATTGGGGGGCTGGAGAGGTTGCGCCCAAGTTCAGGACCCCTACTGAACTTAGGCCAGAAAGTTTCTCGGACGGATAGGACAGGTCTGTAGATGGTGACCAGGTGCTCCGCAATACAGTCACAGACCAGTTTGTCTCCGCCAGAGGCACTCTTCCGGTGTCAGCCTCCCATGACCCAACTGCATGGGCTCTTCCGTCTTAGCCACGGTAGTGTCCCTGCTCAAAGCGGGGTTGGTGGTCAGTGGCGACCGAACCCGAGAGGGCTTCTTGGGCATCTGACTCTCCCGGTGATGCTCTTGGAGACGGTGGTCGATTCGGCCTGTCAAATCTATAAGGTCCTCGAGAGAGGAAGGGAGCTCCCTTGCAGCCAGCTCATACTTCAGCTGTGAGGAAAGTCCATCCAAGTAGATAGCGCGTAGGCAGTCTTCCTGCCAGGTGAGCTCGGAAGCCAAAGTCCAAAACTTGATGGTATATGCCGCCCGGGATCATTGAAGGTCCGTTGAAACAAAGCTACAAACTGAGTCAACTCCCTTAGAAGGGAGTCTGATCGTTCCCATGGGGGAAGCCCAAACCAACACCTTCCCTTCAAGACGAGATAGGATGAAGGTGACTTTGATCAATTCGTCCTGGAAATCGGAGGGCTACAGTATGAATTGCATATAGCATTGGTTAATGAACCCGCTGCAGAGTCTAGAGTCACCGTTGAAGTGTGTGGGTGCTGGTAGGGCCAGCAAGGCTCGAGGCATCAATGATGATGGCTGTGGATGAGGAGGAGCTGGGATAGAAACCGGATTATTGATGAGGGCATCAAGCCGTGCATGAAGACGATCCATGGAGGAGGCCAATGCCTCAAGAAACTGCTGCTGTTCTTGTACCTTGGATACCAGGCCTGGGATGGCCTGGAGGGCACATGGCTTCACCAAGTCCATGGCCTTTGCAACCTGTTGCATCAGAGGTGGACCCTTGGGCCAATGTGGGGTTGACGCAACCCGTAGGCAAGGACCTACGGGTCCCCACCATCGGCAGGTGGAGTGGGCTGATAGGCAGAGGCCACTGGAGCTTCACCTATACCAGCCCTCGTTCCCAACGGGTTGAGCCTTTGGGTGCTGGGGCCGGCAGGACTTAGGTGGGCCTCTGTATATAGTTGCGGGAAAAGCTGGACCAGCCCAGAGACAGCAGGCGAGATATGGTACAGTCTTACTCTGGACTGGATAATGTCTTGGAAACTTGGGCGCCAATGGAACAAAGGCAGACAGGGGACGCTCGAGCAAAGGTGGGCCGAAGCCTGGTGAATCCACGCCCAGGGAGTAGGCAAAAGAGGCATCCAATGGTACGCTTGAGTGTTACGCTCTCCTCCTCCAGAGGGGAGGCGTTAGCAATCTGTTATATATAGGCAGATGACAGCACCCCCAGGAGGAGATCCTGAGAGGAACCACCGGCTAGGCTAGAATATGAAATAAACACAAATAGTTCTTTATTAGGCTGGAAGCTGGACCACCAGTGGTGGCAGTAGTGAGTCGATGTGTCCAGCAGGGCTGAAGTCCTTCTGATACTGGAATATAATCTCTGGTTGCTGAGCTGTAGAGAGAGACTAGAAGTAGTGAGTAGACAGGGTATACTGGATACAAGATGGTACACTCACAATAGTAGATGTCTGCAATGGTCTCTATGCCACAGAGAGTCTTCAATACATTCAGGAACAGGAGCTGTAGTTGAGCATAAGAACATAAGAAATTGCCATGCTGGGTCAGACCAAGGGTCCATCAAGCCCAGCATCCTGTTTCCATCAGAGGCCAAACCAGGCTACAAGAACCTGGCAATTATCCAAACACTAAGAAGATCCCATTCTACTGATGCAATAGCAGTGGCTATTCCCTAAGTAAACTTGATTAATAGCCGTTAATGGACTTCTCCTCCAAGAACTTATCCAAACCTTTTTCGAACCCGGTTATACTAACTGCACTAACCACATCCTTTGGCAACAAATTCCAGAGCTTTATTGTGTGTTGAGTGAAAAAGAATTTTCTCCGATTAGTCTTAAATGTGCTACTTGCTAACTTCATGGAATGCCCCCTAGTCCTTCTATTATTCGAAAGTGTAAATAACCGAGTCACATCTACTTGTTCAAGACCTCTCATGATCTTAAAGACCTCTATCATATCCCCCCTCAGCCGTCTCTTCTCCAAGCTGAACAGCCCTAACCTCTTCAGCCTTTCCTCATAGGGGAGCTGTTCCATCCCCTTTATCATTTTGGTTGCTCTTCTCTGTACCTTCTCCATCGCAACTATATCTTTTTTGAGATGCAGCGACCAGAATTGTACACGTATTCAAGGTGTGGTCTCACCACTGAGCGATATAGAGGCATTTTGATATTTTCCGTTTTATTAACCATTCCCTTCCTAATAATTCCTAACATTCTGTTTGCTTTTTTAACTGCAGCAGCACACTGAGCCGACGATTTTAAAGTATTACAAACCAAATCATCCAAAAAACCCTGGTACACCCATACACTCAAAACCCAAAAAATCCAGCTTAGAGCAGCTGAAAGACACTGGCGCAAGCACCCCACTCCCGCCACAAAAACCATCTATTACCAACTCATGCATGCATATAGAAACGCCATTCAAACAACTAAAAAAGAATACTATGCCAAGAAAATTCACCACCTCCAATTCAACCCAAAGGCACTATTTACCCTAGTCTCTAATCTTACCAAATCCAATGTGTCCACACCCCAAGTCCCCTCCACACAGACCCGATGCAACGAAATTGCCCTTTTCTTTAAGAACAAAATATCCAACATCACTGCCAAGTTTACCCCTAATACCAAAAATTCCCCCAACACCAACAGCATAACCCCCCCCACCCCACCTACACCCACCATCCTCTCTTCTTTTGAACCCTCCTCAACTCTAGAAATAGAGAACATTTTAAAAAAGATGAGACCTTCCTCCCATCCCTCGGAAACCATCCCTACTAAACACCTACTCGCTATTCCTAAAACAATAGCCACTTCACTCTCCAAAATCGTGAACTGTTCTCTGGAACACGGCCTGGTCCCTAACTCCTTGAAACAAGCTGTGGTCAAACCCATTCTAAAAAAAACCCTCCCTTGATCCCTCCAATTTATCTAACCTCCGTCCCATCTCCAGTCTCCCTTTCCTCTCCAAAGTCATTGAGAAACTAGTAAACTCCCGCCTCTCTGACCACCTAGAACAATCCAAAATACTCCTACCAACACAATACAGTTTCCGAAAACACCTCAGTACGGAATCCCTACTCCTCTCCCTTACAGATACTATCATCAAAGGAATGGATGCCGGTAACTCCTATCTCATTGCCATGCTAGATATTTCCGCCGCTTTCGATACCATAAATCATAACATCCTCATCAACACTCTCATCAGCATAGGAATCTCAGGTACTGCTCTTTCTTGGATAAAGTCCTTCCTCCAAAACCGTACTTACACAGTCCTCACCGACAACTTTACATCTCCCCCTGTTAATCTCAACTATGGCGTTCCCCAAGGATCCTCCCTCTCTTCCACCCTATTTAACATTTATATGCTCCCCCTTACAAACCTCCTCTCCAACCTTGGTATTACACACTTCATCTATGCAGATGATGTGCAAATCCTCATCCCCTTCACAAACTCTGTACTCACCGCACTCCAAAACTGGAACACCATTCTCGCATCCATAAACCAACTTCTCACTGACATGCACCTAGCCCTCAATCCACAAAAAACTGAACTCCTCCTCATCTCCTCTAGACATGCATCCATACCCATTCCCTCCACCCTCCATTCCCCTAACTTTCTCTCTGACACAAGAAACTTGGGTGTTATACTTGATAACCAACTAACCTTCAAACCATATATCAAATCTATCCTTAGCAGTTGCTATTTCAAACTACAATCCCTCAAAAAACTCAAACCCCTTCTCTACTTCTCTGATTTCCGTACTGTACTCTAATCTATAATTTTTTCAAAAATTGATTACTGTAACACTCTCCTACTTGGACTCCCTGCTACCCACATCAAACATCTACAACTCCTTCAAAACGCTACTGCACGCATCCTCACAAATGTCAACAGAAAAGACCACATCACTCCCACCCTCATTGATCTCCACTGGCTCCCCATTCACTCACGAATTATTTACAAGACCCTTACCCTCATCCACAAAAGTATTACTAATGAACATTACAACTGGCTAAACCCACCTTTCCTCCCTCGTACCTCCACACGACCCACCCGTTCCTCTCTCCGTGGAACTCTTATTCCCCCTTCCATAAAATCCACAAGACTCATCTCCACTACCAATAGAGCTCTTTCCCTCGCAGGCCCCTCCCTCTGGAATTCTATGCCCCTTGACCTACGCACCGAAACCTCCACACCCACTTTCAAAAAGAAACTCAAAACCTGGCTCTTCCTCCAAGCATACCCCCAATCATCATCATCATCCACAAAAACATCATCTGCTAACACCCTAACCCGTCCTTCATCTCTCACCAACACCCCCCCATCAGGACCTACACCTAACTCTGACCCCCTCTAACCTCTAAGGAATTACAATCCCCTCACTTACCCTCCTGCATATAAAAAAAAAAAAAAAAAGTTACTTAGTACAACCTCACACATAACCTCACTTCAACGCCTGTTATTCTCGCGCTTATACAATCTTGTATATAACCAGTGTACATATCTATTGTTCCTCGAATCCCTGTACATATCTTATCCTCATGTGTCTGTTTTCACCCTCCCCCTCCCCCTCCATTGTCTCGACTACCCCTATCCCTCCCTCCCCAAGTTATTTAGTTACTTGCTCTGTTACGGCGTTTATGTTACATACTGTTACTTGTAAAGGCTTTGCCTATATATCTTCTGGTTGTAAGTTACTTGTAAACCGGCACGATGTGCAAACGGTTGTCGGTATATAAAATTAAATAAATAAAATAAATAAATAAAATGATGCCTAGATCTTTTTCCTGGGTGGTAGCTCCTAATATAGAACCTAACATTGTGTAACTACAGCAAGGGTTATTTTTCCTTATATGCAACACCTTGCACTTGTCCACATTAAATTTCATCTGCCATTTGGATGCCCAATCTTCCAGTCTTGCAAGGTCCTCCTGTAATCTATCACAGTTTGCTTGTGATTTAACTACTCTGAATAATTTTGTATCATCCACAAATTTGATAACCTCACTCGTCGTATTCCTTTCCAGATCATTTATATATATATTGAAAAGCACCGGTCAAGTACAGATCCCTGAGGCACTCCACTGTTTACCTTTTTCCACTGAGAAAATTGACCATTTAATCCTACTCTCTGTTTCCTGTCTTTTAACCAGTTTGTAATCCACGAAAGGACATCGCCTCTTATCCCATGACTTTTTAGTTTTCGTAGAAGCCTCTCATGAGGGACTTTGTCAAACGCCTTCTGAAAATCCAAATACACTATATCTACCGGTTCACCTTTATCCACATGTTTATTAACCCCTTCAAAAAAATGAATCAGATTTGTTAGGCAAGACTTCCCTTGGGTAAATCTGTGTTGACTGTGTTCCATAAACAGTCTGTAATAAGACTTCCCTTGGGTAAATCCATGTTGACTGGTTCCTATAAACAGTCTGTAATAAGAACTCACAATAGATGTATATGAAATGGCTTCTAGAGTAGAAGAGAGTCTGTAAAGGATTCTAGGAACATGGGCCCTCGTGGAGCGAGTACCGGTTCCTATCTGCAATCTTGCCAATATAACTCTCGATCTCCGTACCTGCGATAACATCTTGGACGGAAGGGAGTCTTCAGAGCTATAGGAATGTAGGCCCTTGTGGAGCGAGTACCGATTCCTATCTACAATAGAACTCACTGTGTTCACGTCTGCGATTGCTTCCAAGCAATGAGGAGTCTTCTGAGTATTCCAGCAATCTGAAATCAAGAAGAGAGAGCGGAGCCCCTGTGGGGCGTGTACTCCTGGTAAGTTTGAAAAGGCCGAGCAGTGGAGAAGGATTCCCCTCGCTAACTCGGATCGTTGTTGCAAGTATCGTGGACTGCCGAAGCAAGTCCAGTTGGAGTTCCTTGCTAACTCGTTAGAGGTTAGCAAACAAAGACCTTTTAAAGTGAAAATGGATGACGTCACTACGGGGGGACACCCCCGAGGTTCGCGCCCTTGCTTGTACAAAGTCTGGAGCACGCGCACGCGCACCCTTACATCATCAGGAACATGGCAGATCCGTAGCGTCAAGCCAGCCCAGGGACAACGGGACCAAGAAGCAGGGAGAAGCCGCGGCTGCATCTGTCCGTCAAAGCCGAAGGGAGTCGCTCCCAAGGTAGAGAGGGTGGAGCGAGGGGCGAGAAGAGGCACAATGCAACATTGAGTCAGGGCTGGCGGCGATCCAGAAGCAGTGGCAAGCAAGGCTGAGGTCTGATCACAGAGATGGCCAAGAGCGTAGTCAAATAAAGCTGAGGCCTGATCACGGAGATAATCAATAGCATAGTTGGACGAAGCAAAGGTCTGGGTCTGGAGATAAGCAATGAGTAGTCAGACATAGCAACGGTCTGGGTCTGGAGATAGGCAATGCATAGTCAGATGAAGCAAAGGTCTGGGTCTGGAGATAGGCTGTAGCATAGTCAGGTGAGGCAGAGGTCTGGGTCTGGAGATAGGCTGTAGTGTAAGGCGAAACAGAGGTCTGGGTCTGGAGACAGGTAATGGCAACATCAGGCAAAGCAAAATAAAAGTCAGTGTAGTCAATCCGAAGCATAATCAGGGCAGGAACAAAGAGACGGGAGCCAGGAACAACAAGGAAAAGGAACGTAGGGATGAGACAAATCTCTAAGTAGCAACGAGTACTCGACCAGTGAGGAGACCTGTTGCAAGGCAACACTAGGTAGCGCAGCCTGAGCTTAAATACTATGAATAGGTTGACGTCATCATCCGGGGCTACGGCTTGTTTCCTGCCACGGTCCCTACTAAAGGATCAGTGATGCGCGCGCCTAGGGAGGGGCATGGCGCAAGTAGTAGCGTCTCTCCGCAGGCCACACGGAGAGGCCCGACGAGCAGTGGCAGCAGGACTGGGAACGCCGGGGTCTATGGCAGAGCCGGAGGCACCGGGGGAGGCCCGAGGACAGAGCTGGTGGCCCACTGCCGCCAGGGAGCAAGAACCAGAGGCTGGAGTTCCTGTGGAAAGGTGAGGGGGCCGTGCTGCAGGTCTACCATGGATGGCACACATCACAAGAAGTCCATTACCTGCTATTAATCAAGTTGACTTAGAAAATAGCCACTGCTATTATTTGCATCAGTAGCATGGGATATACTTAGTTTTTGGGTACTTGCCAGGTACTTGTAGCCTGGATTGGCCACTGTTGGAAACAGGATGCTGGGCTTGATGGACCCTTGGTCTGATCCATAGAAACATAGAAATGACTGCAGAAGAAGACCAATCGGTCCATCCAGTCTGCCCAGCAAGCTTCACACTTCTTTTTTCTCATACTTATCTGTTTCTCTTGGCTCTTAGTAACCTTAGGTTCTATTTCCCTTTCACCCCCACCATTAATGTAGAGAGCAGTGATGGAGCTGCTTCCAAGTGAAATATTAAGTTTGATTAGTTGGGTAAGCGGCAGCATAGCTCTCTGCAGTTGAAGCAGAGAGCAATGCTGGATATGCATGAAGTATTAGTTTTTCTTCTCCCCTGCCGTTGAAGCAGAGAGCAATGCTGGATATGCGTGAAGTATTAGTTTTTCTTCTCCCCTGCCGTTGAAGCAGGGAGCTATGTTGGATATGCATTGAAAGTGAAGTATGCTTTGAAAGTCACATTAACTATCATCAAATATTGAAAAGCCTAATAATTGGTAATTGAATAAGCCTAATAATTGGTAATACCTATAGCCCATGAACCCATCCCTGTTTTTTGTTTTTTTTCTTTTTTTAATTTGGAGATGGCAGCCCTCCATTCTTCCGCTCTGTGAAGGTGGAACACCAACCACTGGCCACTGGCATCCCGCTCCGTGAATGCCTCTGTGGCTACTGCCGCTCCGTGCAGTGTTTTGCTGCCTCCTCTTTATACGCGTCCTCTAGACCTGATGGATCCACAGTGTTTATCCCATGCCCCTTTGAAGTCCTTCACAGTTTTGGACTTCACCACTTCCTCCGGAAGGGCATTCCAGGCATCCACCACTCTCTCCGTGAAGAAATACTTCCTGACATTGGTTCTTAGTCTTCCTCCTTGGAGACTCAGCTCGTGACCTCTGGTTCTGCTGATTTTTTTCTGACGGAAAAGGTTTGTCGTTGTCTTTGGATCATTAAAGTTTTTCAAGTATCTGAAAGTCTGAATCATATCACCCCTGCTCCTCCTTTCCTCCAGGGTGTACATATTTAGATTCTTCAATCTCTCCTCGTATGACATCCGATGAAGACCCTCCACCTTTCTTGTCGCCCTTCTCTGTACCGCTTCAATCTTGTCTCTGTCTCTTTGTAGATACGATCTCCAGAACTGAACACAGTACTCCAGGTGAGGCCTCACCAAGGACCTGTACAAGGGAAAAATCACTTCCCTTTTCTTACTCGATATTCCTCTCTCTATGCAGCCCAGCATTCTTCCGGCTTTTGCTATCGCCTTGTCACATTGTTTCACAGACTTCATATCATTAGACATTATAACCCCAAAGTCTCTCTCCTGCTCTGTGCACATCAGCCTTTCCCCTCCCCATCGAATACAGTTCATTCGGATTTCCACGCCCCATATGCATGACTTTGCACTTCTTGGCAGTGAATCTCAGCTGCCATATCTTCGACCACTCTTCCAGTTTCCTTAAATCCCGTCTCATTCTCTCCACTCCTTCCGGCGTGTCCACTCTGTTGCAGATCTTAGTGTTGTCCGCAAAAAGACAAATCTTACCTTCTATCCCGTCCGCAATGTCGCTCACAAAGATATATATATTTTTTTTTTTAATTTAATCTTTATTCAATTTTCATTCAAAACTTTGAAACAAAAATATCACGTAAGTAACTGATACAATATAACAAAGAAAATAATTATTCATACCCATAAAAAAATCAATTTGTATCAAAATTACATCCCATAACTGGGGGAGAAAACATATTTTTGCATTTAACAAACAATAATATAAAAAGAAACATAAGAGGAGAGAGGTTCAGAATTTTTTAACCATCTACAATATCTTCCACTATATTTTTATCTTGTAAAAATGTCTCCAAATGTAATGGGTCCAAAAAACTATATTTATTCCCTTGAAAGGTGACATAACAAATACTAGGATATTTTAAAAAAAAACTAGCCCCAATTGCTAGTAACTTTCCTTTCAAGGATAGGAAATGTCTCCTCCTAGCCTGAGTGGCTCTTGAGACATCAGGAAAAATGTATATTTTTTGACCACAAAAATGTAGATCTTTATGTTTGAGAAAATCTCTAAACATTCTGTCTTTATCAGATTCAAACTGTAATGATACAAATAAAGTAGCTCTCTTCTGTATGATGTCTATAGATTCCTCTAGGAATGTAGAGACACCAATAGATGAGGCCTCGATATTCTCTCTTTTCTGTTCCACTAGTTTATCAGGGAAATAGAAGATTTTAGAAATTAATGGGAAGTCTTTCTCTTCATATTGCAGTATATCTCTCATATACTTTTTGATCATCTCTATTGGGGATAATAATCTCGTTTGTGGGAAATTATTTATTCGTAGATTTCTAATTCTCATCATATTTTCTAATTTCTCTATCTCCCTATGGATAGTAAAACTATCCTTTATATGTGCTGTCCCGGTATCCTCCAACAGTTTTATTTTCGTTGTTACCTTCCCCATATCCTCCCTTAAACTAGAGACATCTTGTTTCTGTTCCTCTATTTGCAGCTTATTAATATTCACAGTAGCTGACACAGACTTATTCATTTGTAACACATTTTCATTCATTTTTGCCATCATTTTCCAAATGTCTCTTAATGATACATCGTCCGGAGGTTCAATGGGCCATTGATATGGCTCTACTGCTTCCCCTTCAGATTTATTAAAAGTTCCAATAACACCAGAAACACAACCATCACCTTCTTTGGGTGAACTGGTAGCCTCTAGGTGAAGAAATCCATCTGGTAATGGCGGCAAAGGTTTTGTGGGAGACGATGGTCCAGAGCCGGGGCTCAGGGAGGCTAACAACTGCTCCCCTGAATTATTCCCCTGTGGCAAATCAACATGTCTATAGACATGGTTGTCCATTGGGCCCCTTGATGTTATAGGGGATATGGGGAAGCTCTTTATCTTTCTTTTCCTCCCCATAAAGAGGTGTACTGAGAATTCAGAAAAAAGCTTCCACAATCCAAAAAATGGTGTTGGAACTCACCAGCTGCTTCCTCCCTTCGATCTTTCTCAGTCTGTCTCCACTCTTCCGGTCTTCTCCAGGCTAAGCCGGGCAAAGCCGCGCGCCCCTTTGGAGCGCGCGGCTTAGGCGCGCGCCGGCGGCGGCGATGCGCCGCTGTTCACTCGTTTTTAAAGGGAGTCTCTCCCCGATGACGTCACTGGTCCCGCCCCTCAAATCGGGGCTCAGGTGTTTCTCTCAGCGGGGACACTCAACCAAACAGTCCGGGTTGGTTCCAGACCTCTGGGGGCCTCTCCTCTCACCTCTCGACCAGCACCCCCTCACCTCTCGACCAGCACCCCCCGCTCACAAAGATATTGAACAGGACCGGTCCCAACACCGATCCTTGCGGTACACCACTTAAAACCGCTCTCTCTTCAGAGAAATTTCCATTTACCATCACACATTGTCTTCTGTCCGTCAACCAGTTTGCAATCCAGGTCACCAACTCGGCACTCACTCCTAAGCTTCTCGTTTTATTCACCAGTCTCCTATGCGGAACCGTATCAAAAGCTTTGCTGAAATCTAAGTAGATGACATCGAGCGCTCTTCCTCGATCCAATTCCTTGGTTACCCAGTCAAAAAAGTCAATCAGATTTGTCTGACAGGATCTTCCCCTGGTGAATCCATGCTGCCTCAGGTCCAGTAATTCTCCGGACTGTAGATAGTTCACTATTCTCACTTTCAACAGTGACTCCATTACTTTTCCCACCACCGAAGTGAGGCTAACCGGTCTGTAGTTACCAGCCTCCTCTCTGTTCCCACTCTTGTAAAGTGGGACCACCACTGCTCTTCTCCAATCTTCTCCATACTGGAGAAGATTCTCCAATCTTCTCCAGTATGGCAATTTCCTATGTTTCTTATGTTCTTATGAATTTGATAAGGATCACTTCTCTTTAAGTTGTTGGAACAAGTATAGACAACTTTGTTCCTGAGCTACCGATTGACTGACACAATACAAACCCTTCCTCTCCCACATCTGAAAATACAGTATTATCCACACCAAAAGGAAAGTCCAAATTACCACCTAGTGAAAAGTACAGGGATATGGAATAACAGCCCCCCAACTGTCATTCCACCATTTCCAAGTCTTAAGTGTAGCGGCCAACCAAAAGGTTGAACAAGTTTGCAAGGTGTAATAAATTAAGGGGCAAATAAAGTTTGGTCCACGTTAATATTAGTCCCTCCGTTTCAAATTTATTAAGCCTTGAGACACAGTCTTGCACAAAATGCAGCAAACAGGCTAAAATATTCTTGCACAGATTAGGTAATGCAAGGTCACCCCTCCTTCTAACTGACATCGAAATGTCAAATTTTATTTGGGCTCTTTTAGAATGCCAAATGAAGGTTGTAATGGGAGAGCAAAAATGGTATATGTCCTTGAGTATTATACACAAAGGAATCATTTGCATGCAGTACAATAACTTCAGGAGAATTACCATCTTAGCCATCTCGCATCAACCCATCAATGAAAGGGGGAGCGGCATCCACTTACCCAATACCTTCTTAATATGATCAAGGCTATTTGCAAAATGTACCTAATAAAACTCTCTTACTGTGAATGGTAACTTAATCCCAAGTATCTCATTGTAATCAAAGCCTATGCCAGAGGAAAGGTTCCTTCCCATTTCTCCTTTAGACCAGCATCAAGCAAAAATGCTTCTTATTTATTATAATTAATCTTTAATCCTGAAAAGGACCCAAATGATTGAATAGTATTGATGATATCCATTAGATAATATTTAGGATTATTAACAAAAAGTAACATATTGGGGGGCGCTGTTGAGCACGCGTTGTGAATGGACGTGTGAGCTTTGAGCTCACGCTCTGAATCCCACTTTTTCACATTAAAATTCGCTTAAATCTCATTTTATTATTCTTAAACGGCTACCAGAACCAGGACGCAGATACTGGAATGGCGACTAAGCGGAAGACTGGTGATTTAAAGTCTTATGGCTTTCAGAAACAGACACAAGAATTGCCGCCTGTAGCGGACGCACAGGCCGCTGGAACTGAGGGATCTCAGGAAGAAATGAACATCGGGGACGATTATAATTATTCAGGTACCGCGCATACTATTCAAGACATCCCTACTAGAGATGAAATTCGTGGATGGTTTTCGGAGCTGCGCGCAGACCTCCTTCAACACAAAAGCGAACTACTCGCTTCTATGGAAGAACTCAAGGAAGATATGGTGCAGCTGAGAAATAGAGTAGATGAGTTAGAGCAGCGGGCCGAGGGCCAGGCGATCAATATGGAGACCTATAACACCCAGCACCGGCAACTGTTGACTGAAAATCAAGCTATTCAAGAGAAGCTGGAGGACCTAGAAAACTGCTCTAGGCGGAACAATCTTAGGATACGGGGACTCCCCGAGACCGATATGTATAAAGACCCGTTTGAAATTGCAAAGAAAATTTGTACCTTTTTCCTAACTAAAGCTGTCCCAGAACAACTCGCAGAGACAGCCGAACATCCACCAATAATCCAAATCGAGCGCGCTCACAGAGCGCTAGACCCCAGAGTGGACAATAAAGCGTGGGATATTGTTTTTTGCCTACAAAGCTTCCAACAGAACTCTACCATATATGATATCTCACAGAAACAGCCCACGTGGCAGTGGGACGATCATATCGCTATTTTTCAAGACTTAGCTCCGTCCACCTTGAAGAAACGGTACGACATGCGTGACGTCACCAAGACCTTGAGCAGCGCCCATATTCACTACCGCTGAACTTTCCCCTTCGGTCTCTATTTTTCCGAACAAGGTGTCTCGCATCGTGTCAAAAATCTTGTGGAAGCAATAGAGGCCTTCAAAGCCACAGGGCTCCCGGTCACGTTCGCTCCATTGGCGAACTCCATGTCGCTCCCTCCATGCGATACACACCCGCGCTGGCAGCGAGCAGCAGAAGGCCGTCGGAGACTGCGGCGTCAACCACAAGAGGCTACATCCTCGGACCAGGGTTGAACTGACCAGTGGAATACCAGGTGCGGTAAATAATCTCATCTGTAAGCTGGGCGGATGCCAGCTTCCTACTACTATTTCTTCTCGGAAAGGATACATAAATTTCAATTTAACCCTAGGAATTTGTTTCAATATGTATCTGAATTGACCAATATTAGCGGCAACACAACTAATTGGGGCAATAACTTAAAAAATAAGAGTAATGAATTTGCCTCCTTCTTCCAGGAGAAAATTCACATCGTTTTAAAAAAGCTTAATACACAGACCCCACAAAATATTGTTCTACCTAGCAATCCATCGGTGAATTGGTCAACTTTTGACTCCATTTCATCCCTAGAAATAGCAAATTTAATTAAAAAAATGACACCGGCTACTCATTCCATGGATAAAATGCCGATTAACCACCTGAAGGTTGTGTGTGATATTATAGCCAAACCACTAGCAGATATTGTAAATTTATCACTAGAAGAAGGCACATTTCCAGAGAGTCTGAAACGTGCAATGGTGAAACCTATTTTGAAGAAAACTAATCTGGACCCAGAAATCTTGACAAACTATAGACCGATTTCAATACTTCCTTTAATGGCAAAATTGATTGAAAAAGTGGTTAACCGACAGTTAATGGAACACCTAGAAGAACATCAGCTGCTTTTTCCGGCCCAATATGGGTTTCGGAAAGCTCAGAATACAGAGACCCTGCTAATCTCTTTACTCGACACCGTACAAAGAGGCTTCGATCAGAATACCTCCTATCTATTGATTCTGTTGGATATATCAGCGGCGTTTGACACTATCAATCACGAAGTACTTATTTCTAGATTGAGCGAAGTGGGTCTTCAAGACAAAACATTAGATTGGTTTAAATCATTTCTTGCCAATAGATCATACGTTGTTAAATTGGGAACAGTCGAATCCGAGGTAATTGATCTTCATACTGGAGTCCCTCAGGGGTCCTCCCTCTCCCCAACTTTATTTAATATCTATATGGCCCCATTATGTAGATTCTTAGCGGGCTTGGGGCTGGTACATTACGTATTTGCGGACGACATCCAGATATTGATACCCATAAAAGATTCTTTGTCAGACACATTGAAACTTTGGGAGGTCTATTACCAATCAATAAACCAACTTCTTACACATATGTCACTGGCGCTAAACAACTCAAAAACTGAAATACTCTTCATCGGCAATAAGGTAACAGAGAAAGTAGAGAAGGACATTCTTAACAGTCTCCCCTCGTATAAGATCCGATACGAGGTGAGAGACCTAGGTTGTATGCTGGATTCTGAGCTTAATATGAAAACTTCTGTGAAGGCCATCTTAAAAGACGGCTTTCACAAACTACGAGTGTTAAGGAGATTAAAACCACTATTACACCCGAATGATTTCCGGATTGTAGTCCAGGCATTGATTCTACCCAGGCTAGATTATTGTAATGCCTTATGGTTAGGCTTACCCTCATCGACCATTCGTCCGCTGCAACTGTTGCAGAATGCGGCTGCACGGCTAGTGTCTGATACAAAAAAATTTGATCATGTTTCCCCGGTGCTGATGGGACTACATTGGTTGCCGGTCCAGTTCCGCATACAGTATAAGTGCCTAACTTTAATACACAAAGCAATCTATGGCACGAACTCGGAATGGCTGAATGCCTCTTTACGTATTCATGTCCCATCACGAAACTTGAGGTCCCTTGGGCAGGCCTTGTTGACCATTCCATCGCCCAAACTGGCCCACCTTAGTTCAGTAAGGGAGAGGTCTTTATCTCTAGCAGGGCCGAAAATGTGGAATTCCTTACCCGCGGAGATTCGGACAGAGGAGGATATTAATAGCTTTAGGAGGCAGATAAAAACCTGGCTATTTGAACAGGCTTTTAGCCTAAATAGTTGATCCCGTTCATTATAGTAATATAGAGACACCAGGGGAAGATGGAGATGAGAGTTGGAGATGGAAGGAGGGGAGATGGGTGGGGGGGGGAGGAGGGTAGATGGAGGGGTAGAGGGAAGGGGGGTATCCTGGTAAGATGTGGCAGTACTGCTGCGATCTGAAAGAGATTAGTTTTAATGTACGGTTTAGTTAGTGAGCCTTTGGTTTTACTGTATTATAGCCTTGTATTATGTTTAAGGATATGTTTTTAGTATATATGTATTTGAATGTTGCTACTGCAATTTCAATCAATGTAAACCGCCTTGAAATGAACTTGAAAGCCGGTATATAAGGTTGAATAAATAAATAAATAAATAAATAAATAAATAAATAAATAGATGTCCCGAGGGAGCGGTTTCTCTCTTGCCTCAGTTTGCAATATGGTATTTCTTAAGCGCTCCTTAGTATCTAGATAAATCTGGACTTGATAGTTCTGGACTATTGTTACTTTCATGAGACTAAGTTGGGGTGTTCATAGTGGGGATCGAAATAGTAACATGTTCCTCTCAATGCTTGCCCATGCCCCCATGGGAAAGATTTTCTGCCAAGTTAGTGGGGCAGAATTCGGTAAAAAAGGGGGGTTCTTTACCAAATGTTTTGCTAGTTTGTTTATTGATCCACTGTGTATAGTGTGGCTCCTTACTTGTATAATCATGGCTATGTATTTTTGCACTGGGGGTAGGGAGGTATATCGCATTGATGATGGTTAAAATGTTATCTTTGAATGTCAAGGGACTGCAAACTCACAAAAAACGTCATCTTTTATTTCAAGACCTAAATGCCCTACATGTAGACATGGCTCTCCTTCAAGAGACACACTTAAAGCATAGGTATGAGAGACTGCTTATTCATAAAAATTACCCGATGTAATTTTTTGCATCTAGCTCCAACAGGGCCAAATACACTGGAGTGGCCATCTTACTCTCTGCTAACAATGTTCATGAGGTCGTACACCAATATGCTGACCCTGGAGGTAGACTCTTGATACTAACTATACGTGTGGGTACCACCACATTTACAATAGTTAATGTGTACGCCCCAAACATTGATCAGACACTATTTCTGAAGCAGCTAGAAAACAGATTGTCTACTCATCCTGACCAACATTTAATAATAGGTGGTGACTTCAATTTAACTCTAAAACCCGATCTTGACAACTCACGGGTGGGAGCCCCAACAGCGTTGGCGGCGCACCGGTCACTTATACACCTTATGGAAGACCTGAATGTGGTAGATGTATGGCGCCAAAGATATCCCCGCTCTCGCCAATATACATACTACTCTCATGCTCATTCCATCTACACACGTATCGACTACCTACTGGTGGAAAAAAGTATCCAAAACAATATATTGCGAGTGGAAATAGAGCCAGTCACTTAGTTGGATCACGCCCCAGTATGGTTGGATTTAAAAATTCCGGATATGTTCCGAGGCACCCAATATTGGAGGCTGAATGAATCTCTCTTGGAGGACACTAATTTTGTTGCAAAAGTTGAATGCTCATTGAAGGATTTCTTTCACAATCAGAATAACACAGAATCCGGCCACACTATGATATGGGAATACTCAAAAGCATACGCTAGGGGAGAGTTTATTTCTAGGGCATCCTATTGCAAAAAAATAAGAACAGAAGAAAGGTCCTGTCTTTCCACGGCTATCAAGGACTTGTCTCACCATCATATGTTAACTTCTTCCCCCGTGGTCCTGAAGCAGCTGACAGTAGCTTGACAAGCATTGCAAGCATTGGATGATTCGCAATTGTTACACGCCCTGAACATCACGAAACAAGCTTATTTCGAAGGTACTAATAAAGCAGGACGGATGCTAGCGCATCGCCTTAAGCGCACGATTCTCCATAATAGTATTGCTAAAATTAAAAATGATAGCGGTGACTTAGTAACACAAACCGCAGATATCAGCCGATGTTTTACTACATTCTATGCTGCCCTATATACTGCTCACACCGACATTACAACCTCTGCAGTTGATAATTATCTGGATACGGTTCCTGTCCCTTCACTGACTCTCTCTCAACGAACTACCTTAGACAGACCATATCCCTTCTAGAAGTACAGTCAGCAATCAAATCTCTCAAACTGGGCAAGGTGCCAGGCTTGGATGGGCTATCCAGTAAATACTATAAAACCTTTTCTGGAGTCTTAGCCCCTATCTTGACTGACACATTTAATGCATTACGAGACGGAGAGATGCTAGGACCTCACTCCAACACAGCCGGCATCTCGGTAATTGCTAAGCCTGGCAAGGACCCTACTTTATGTGGGTCTTATCGTCCCATCTCTTTAATCAACCTTGATCTTAAATTATTAGCACGTATACTAGCGGAACAGCTTAATCAAATACTCCCAGGACTGGTGCACTATGACCAGGCAGGATTTATACCTGGTAGATCAGCCTCCGATAATGTATGCTGAACCGTAGATCTCCTCTGGTGGGTCAAACGAGAAAACATCCCCAGCGTCCTACTGACGGTTGACGCAGAAAAAGCATTCGATATGGTGCACTGGCCACTCTTGTTTCGCACTCTTAGCAAAATGGGCTTTGGGGATCATTTTGTGAATTGGATACAACAACTGTACCGTCAACCCACTGCACAAGTGAAAGTCAATCGTGGATATGGCTCTAGCTTCTCTATAGCACGAGGTATGCGCCAAGGATGCCCCCTCTCCCCCTTGCTTTTTGCCCTTTTCCTTGAACCCTTCACCTCTACCATTCGAAGGAACGATCATGTCCATGGTATTCGTCTCGGACAGCGACATTACAAAATGACTCTTTTTGCAGACGATATCCTTTTCACTCTTACCCATCCGCAAACCTCGCTTCCAGCAAACTTGGAAGCGATTCACCACTTCAGTTCTGTCTCAGGTTTCAAGGTAAACCTTGAAAAATCCAAAATTATCAATGTCAACGTGCCTGACCAGGAAGCTCACGTCCTAAAATTGTCACTCCCGTTTCGATGGACGACCAAACCTATCAAATATTTGGGTATATACCTCAATGCGGATGTTACCAAGTTGCATTCTCTGAACTATTTACCACTGCTTAAGACCATTGATGACGATTTATTTCGCTGGTATCAGGACTCACACTCATGGCTAGGCTGAATTGCCATTATTAAGATGAATATACTCCCACGACTGATATATCTCTTTATAACGCTATCCATTTTCCTCTCCACCAGTTACCTGCAGTCACCCCAACGGAAGTTATTCGCTTTTATCAGGAGGAAAAGACCACCCAGGATTGCACGATCAGTTCTATATCGCTCCAGAGATCACGGGGGGATGAGCGTCCCAAACCTGGAATGGTATTACGCTGCTTCCCAATTGAAGGCGATACTTCATATCCATAATTTCCGAGAACACCCAGCCCCCTGGCAGTCGATTGAACAACACTTTCTAGGGGAGATGCCCATCACAGCGCTTTTCTGGCAGCCTAACCTTACCTGGCGACCAATTCTTAATTTTCTACCTACGCTCCATACTACCTTACGGATCTGGTCCCATTGGAAGGTGAAATTGGTGGGACCTACTCCTTATCACCAATCTTCTACATTGTTTCATAATCTCCAATTCCCGGTGGGCCTCCCCAGGTGAGCTTTTCAATTCTGGAAGACTCAGAACCTTATAACTATCGGTTCATGGCTAACCCAAGGACAGATTTTATCTTTTTCTACTATTGTCCAGGAAACCAAAGTTTCCCCATCTTCTTTTCTCGAATATGCACAAGTAACCCACTTCCTCAGATCCTTACTTTCCTCCTCCCAAATAGCCGTCACCAAGTCTTTATTTGAAACATATTGTATGCAGAGACAGGCTGTTAAAGGTGCAATTTCCAAACTATATAAACTTATTCTGGGCCCCCAAACTACCAAGCTCGAATCATCACTTTCCTGGGAAAAGGAATTTAATTTACAATGGGATCTGGCAGACTGGGAAGACCTATTTGCAATAGTGTGGAAAACCTCCATTTCCACTCACCTTCAGGAACAATGCCTAAAAATTCTTTATCAATGGCATTATGTGCCCACCCGTATGCACCAAATGTATGCTCACCTATCGAATACGTGCTGGCGCCTTTGTGGGCAAGAAGGCACTTACATACACATCTGGTGGAACTGTCCAGTAGTCACCCCTATTGGGCACAAATAGAGGCTTGGATTGCCAGTATCGTAGGGCGGGCGATAACTGCATCCTCAGCTAATGTACTTCTAGGAGTACCTATAGAGGTTTTATCGACACCCACCCAGCATCTTTGTCAACAAATCTATACTGTAACTCGAGTGGCGCTGGCCTGCCATTGGCGGACTCCTCATCTCCCAACACAGAAGATCTTTATACAACGTTTACACCGCCTACAAGATCTGGAGCGTCTTACCGCCATATGCCACAAACGAATGTCTACATTCCACGAAGTCTAGGCACCTTTCAACTCTTGGTATCAAAACCATAACCCTCTAGCTGAGTCTGACTAGTCACCTTGACATTCATGTTTACTCATGTTTTGTTTGAATTAATATCAACAATCAAGTGGTACCACAAGTATAATTTAAACACCTCATGTATGTGCAAAACCAAATGTATGTAGGCCCCTTACTTTAAGGGTCTGTATTGTGCAACAGACTCTGTTATTGTATAGGGTCACCTTGCTTTAATTTAAATTATCCGTTTTTAGTTATTTTTTCTATTTTCTTTTATCATAAAATCAATTGTCACACAATCTCCGCGGAGATTGTGTGACAATTGATTTTATGATAAAAGAAATTAGAAAAAATAACTAAAAACGGATAATTTAAATTAAAGCAAGGTGACCCTATACAATAACAGAGTCTGTTGCACAATACAGACCCTTAAAGTAAGGGGCCTACATACATTTGGTTTTGCACATACATGAGGTGTTTAAATTATACTTGTGGTACCACTTGATTGTTGATATTGTTGTTAAACAGTTCGGTACACTGGAATACAGTGGTGTTGGGTGAATAAGTTGTGATTGTTTGAATTAATGCCATGAGTCTTATACCCCTGCGGTTTAGCCATGTCACGCTTTCTTACCTTAGTGGAGAATTGTTGCCACATTCGATATTATTGTTATTGCTGTTATTTTGATAGCATATTACGTGTTTGGTAAAGGGGGGGGGGGTTGTACCTTGTATTCAATATTCAATGTTTGAAAACTGTATGGCAAAATCACCTGTCTGTATATTGTTTCTTGGATTACACTTTTGCCAATAAAAGCTTTAAATACAAAAAAAAAAAAAAAGTAACATATCATCAGCATAAAGACTGAGCTTGATCAACTGCCTACCAACTTTGATTCCCTGGAAAGTGGCCAGCCTTCATAATATAATAGCTAATTGTTCCAAGAATTGCACATATAGCATCGGTGATAGTGGGCACCCTTGTCTTGTACCCCTATGTAGAGCAAATCCCTGGGAGAGAGCACCATTGACTGAGATCTTGGCCATAGGAGAATTATATAATAACTGAATCCAATTAAAAAAATTGTTCCCCAAAGTTATATTGCTCCAACACCTATTTTAAGTAGGACCACTCCACTCTGTTGGGCTTCCTATTTTTTATGAGGTTCACTAACAGGTTACCTGATTTATTATTGCATTGGAATAATTTGTATGGAAAGAAAACAACGCTTCAAAGAGCTTTGTAGCTAAGTTCTGCATCTAACTCCTTTCACACCTCTATAATCTGATGTTTGATATCAGAAGTGTTTGCATATGTGCTCTTTCAAGCTGTGCCAGTTTATTCATGAGATCTAAAATCTTTTTGCCTTGCTTTTTGCGTTTACTCGCTTGGCACAAAATTATATGCCCCCTTAAGACCGCCTTGGCAGCGCTCCAAATTGTAATGGGTCCCACTTCCGGTGAAGAGTTTAGCTGTTTATACTCGCCCCATTTATCCCTCAGAAAAGAGACAAAATTCCTGTCATAATACAGCAGTGGTGACATCTTCCACACAGCAGACTTATTCATGGTGTCCCTCAGCTGAAATTGAAAGGAATCAGAGAATTATCTGAGAATGGTATCTCAAACATTTCTGCAGAGACAAGCTTATCAAATAAGAGATTAGCACACAAAAAGTAATCTAAACAAGAGTACACATTGTGAACATGTGAGTAAAATGAGTATTCCTGGTCATCCACATGCAGAGTTCTCCAAGAATCAAACAGTTGCAACTCTTTTTACAGAAAAGCAATATCAATATCACTCTGATTTTTGGGGGTTGATTTTGGTGGTCTACAATTTATTTGGGGGTTATCAGTAACATTAAAATTACTGCCAATGATATACATATATCATTGGCAGTCTTTTATCATTTTATCTTTTATCATTTGCACTGTCTTTTAAAAAAAAAAAAAAAAGCACAACTGAAATAGATATTTGGGAGGGCTGTTAGTCTGCTTTACCTGTTTAACACCCTCCTACCCTACCCCTCTACCCACCCACCCCTAGGTTTGTGTTTCTTATATAACCTGCCTAGATTCATAAATGGCAACAAGGTAAATTAGTATTTCCATAATTGCTATTCAACAAATGTCAAAACTTACCAAAATGAGGATTATCCAATGTAACTGCTGTGGAGCCTTTATTCTGAGGGAAAGCATCTGGAAACTTAGAGCTTGACCAATTTGTGCACAACTATCTTCCTTGAAAAAGGAGCTGAATGAGGTTAAAGCTCAATTAGCTTCAATTACAAGAATTACACCCACATTGCATTACTCAGAAAATAATTCCCCAACATCACAGAGAAACCAGAAGTCAAGAAAAAGAGATTCATTAGGCTCAGGTAGGACCCACAGTCACCCATTCTTGACAGATGGACAGCCAACAGGTACACCCTCCCACTCAAACAGGTCATTAAGAAATTATTTAAAATCCAGGAATACAGTGGGCTCTGGTAGAATTAGACCTGTGATGAGGAGACACACAATGTACCAAATGCAAAAAGAACAACAAGCCTTCTCTATATTAGAAACTGAAGAAGTTCTTCAGAAAAACATTGAAGTGTTACCAGAAAAGAGAAAACAAACACAATGCATGCAAAATATCAAGATCCATAACCAAAAGAAAAATCTAATTGAGATGGATAACTCTGTCAACAGTGGCACAACTGCAAAAGGAAAGAGTGAAGTGAATAACAAATCTCAAATAAAATCTCATAAGGAGTCCAGGAAAAGCAATAACCTTAAAGAGAGTACCTGGAAGGCTATGACCACAAATGCTCATAGTTTGGGAAATAAAATCCCAGATCTGCAGGTTATAGCATGTCTCTGTGATAGCAACAATGTCCAATTCTGCTGAGGCTGAGGCAGAATTGGACATTGTTGCTATCACAGAGACATGGTTCACAGAATCTCATGATTGGGATACAACAATACCAGGCTATAACTTGTTAAGGAAGGACAGAGAGGATAGAAAAGGGGGAGGTGTGGCTCTTTATATCAGAAACAACATCCAAGCATCTGAGCTGCAAGGAAGTTGGGGCAAGGAAGAAGCAATATGGGTCGACCTAAAAAAAGATGACGGAGCATCCATTTATATTGGAGTGGTTTACAGGCCTCCAAACCAAAAGGAAGAGCTGGACAGAGATCTGGTTGAAGACATCCATAAGATAGGTAAGAAGGGAGAAGTGGTGATCGTGGGTGACTTTAATATGCCAGATGTAGACTGGAAAATCCCATCTGCAGAAACTAAAAATAGTAGAGCAATAGTGGATGCCATGCAAGTATCTTTGTTCAAACAAATGGTGTTGGAACCCACGAGAGAAGGAACTATACTCGACTTAGTGCTCACTAATGGAGATAATGTCTCCGATGTCCAGGTGGGCACCCACCTCAGCACCAGTGATCATCAAACGGTATGGTTTAATATCACTAAAAGAATAGGGAAAAGAACCACAAAGACCCGAGTTTTACAGTTCAAAAACACGGACTTTGAGGAAATGGGTAAGTACCTGGAGGAAGAACTAAAAGGATGGGAGAACGAGAGAGTTGTGGAGCAGCAGTGGACCAATCTAAAACGAGCAATCACCAAGGCAACTACTCTATATGTTAGAAATGTAAAGAAAAGCAAAAGAAAATTGAAACCTATCTGGTTCTCAAAGGAGGTAGCTGACAAAATTAAAGCTAAAAGAACAGCATTCAAGCAATATAAAAGATCCCAAAGGGAGGAACACAAAGAAGAATATTTGATTCAACTGAGGGAGACAAAGAAATTAATCAAGTTGGCAAAAAGTCAAGCGGAAGAGAGGATTGCCAAGGAGATAAAAAATGGTGACAAAACATTTTTCAGATACATCAGCGAAAAGAGAAAGGTCCAAAGTGGTATAGTGAAATTGAAAGGTGATAATGATCAATGCGTGGAGAGAGACGAAGAAATGGCAGAAATATTAAACGAATACTTCAGCTCTGTGTTCACTAAAGAAGACCCTGGAGAAGGACCATCTCTACACAACAAGAAACTGGAAGGAAATGGAATAGATGAAAATCCTTTTACAGTAGAAAATGTGTGGGAAGAGCTAAAGAACCTGAAAGTGGACAAAGACATGGGGCCTGATGGGATTCATCCAAGGATATTGAGGGAGCTCAGAGATGTTCTGGCGGGTCCGCTGTGTGACCTGTTCAATAGATCCCTTGAAACGGGAGTGGTGCCGAGTGATTGGAGAAGAGCAGTGGTGGTCCCGCTTCACAAGAGTGGGAACAGGGAGGAGGCTGGCAACTACAGACCGGTTAGCCTCACTTCGGTGGTGGGAAAAGTAATGGAGTCACTGCTGAAAGAGAGAATAGTGAACTATCTACAGTCTGGAGAATTGATGGACCAGAGGCAACATGGATTCACCAGGGGAAGATCCTGTCAAACAAATCTGATTGACTTTTTTGACTGGGTAACCAAGGAATTGGATCGAGGAAGAGCACTCGATATCATATACTTGGATTTCAGCAAAGCTTTTGATACGGTTCCGCACAGGAGACTGGTCAATAAAACGAGAAGCTTGGGAGTGAGTGCCGAGGTGGTGACCTGGATTGCAAATTGGTTAACGGACAGAAGACAATGTGTGATGGTAAATGGAACCTTCTCTGAAGAGAGAGCGGTTTTAAGTGGTGTACCGCAAGGATCGGTGTTGGGACCGGTCCTGTTCAATATCTTTGTGAGCGACATTGCGGACGGGATAGAAGGTAAGGTTTGTCTTTTTGCGGATGACACTAAGATCTGCAACAGAGTGGACACGCCAGAAGGAGTGGAGAGAATGAGACGGGATCTAAGGAAACTGGAAGAGTGGTCGAAGATATGGCAGCTGAGATTCAATGCCAAGAAGTGCAAAGTCATGCATATGGGGAGTGGAAATCCGAATGAACTGTATTCGATGGGGGGGGAAAGGCTGATGTGCACGGAGCAGGAGAGGGACCTTGGGGTGATAGTGTCTAATGATATGAAGTCTGCGAAACAATGCGACAAGGCGATAGCAAAAGCCAGAAGAATGCTGGGCTGCATAGAGAGAGGAATATCAAGTAAGAAAAGGGAAGTGATTATTCCCTTGTACAGGTCCTTGGTGAGGCCTCACCTGGAGTACTGTGTTCAGTTCTGGAGACCGTATCTACAAAAAGACAAAGACAAGATGGAAGCGGTACAGAGAAGGGCGACCAGGAAGGTGGAGGATCTTCATCGGATGACGTACGAGGAGAGATTGAAGAATCTAAATATGTACACCCTGGAGGAAAGGAGGAGCAGAGGAGATATGATACAGACTTTCAGATACTTGAAAGGTTTTAATGATCCAAAGGCAACGACAAACCTTTACCATAAGAAAAAAATCAGCAGAACCAGGGGTCACGATTTGAAGCTCCAGGGAGGAAGATTCAGAACCAATGTCAGGAAGTATTTCTTCACGGAGAGGGTGGTGGATGCCTGGAATGCCCTTCCGGAGGAAGTGGTGAAGACCAGAACTGTGAAGGACTTCAAAGGGGCGTGGGATAAACACTGTGGATCCATAAAGTCAAGAGGCCGCCAATGAAGAGTGGGTGACTCGCCAGAATGATGGCTACTGCCTGGACACAATACCCTTATTCAATAAACATACACATGGTTACTGTGACTCCAACATCACTCTAAGCTTCAACAGCAAGAGGAAATGTGGAAAAAAGGATTTGCACTCACAAAGCCGGGAGTAGCTGGCTTGTTACGGCGGTTACTACCCCAAACCAAATGTGCCTGATACTTCACTTTCGATGCACATCCAGCATAGCTCTCTGCTCCAACGGCAGGGGAGAAGAAAAACTGATACTTCATGCATACCCAGCATAGCTTCAACGGCAGGGGAGAAGAAAAAAGGATTCACACTCACAAAGCGGGGAGTAGCTGGCTTGTTACGGCGGTTACTACCCCAAACCAAATGTGCCTGATACTTCACTTTAGATGCATATCCAGCACAGCTCTCTGCTTCAACGGCAGGGGAGAAGAAAAACAACCAATAAGGGCTGTATAACATAGTCTGGGTTAAAACAAATAAGCATGGGTGTAGCTTGCTTATTGCGGCGGTTACTACCCCTACTACCCCCTAACTAATCAAGCTAGATATTTCACTTGGATGCAGCTCCATCACTGCTCTCTACATTAATGGTGGGGGAGGAAGGGAAATAGAACCAAGAGCTAAAAGAAACAGATAAGTATGAGAGAAAAAATGTGTGAAGCTTGCTGGGCAGACTGGATGGGCCGTTTGGTCTTCTTCTGCCGTCATTTCTATGTTTCATTTCTATATCCTTCTCAATAAAGTAAACTAACTAATAATGAAGCAAAGAAAGTATGTGAGTGTTGATTGAGGGCATACGAGTTAATCAACATCAGTTTAATACCATACAAGATTTCCATCACAATAATATGTCTCCTGTTTGGATCCAGAACCTGAGGATCCAACTCAAAGGGAAGATTTTTGTGTATTAATATGCTGACTCCCTTTTGTCTGTCAGAAAAAGAGGAGAAAAAACATTGCCCCACCCATTCTTGTTTGGGCTATGTTCTATATCCTGCAGGTGAATTTCTTGAATATACACTATATCAGTTTTATGTTTGCAAAACACTGCCAGGAGTTTTTTCTTCATTCTTGGGGAGTATATACCATCAAATTGTTATGTTTGGTACTAGTGTGAACCCCTGGGCCGAGGTGAGAGGTGTCTCCGCCCACAAGAAGGAGCCCTGTGAGCCTCACCACTGGTAGGCGCGGTCTCAGTTATGTCAGACACAGCTGTGGAATAGAGTCTTTATTGATAGCAGAGAAAGGCATAACCCGTGGAGCGGGAGGTGCAGAAAAGTAAAGTTCAGAGCAGGGGCGTATACCCAAGGATGATAAACACAAAAAATAGATGCCTGGATCTTTTTCAATTGTTTATTCAAACAGAGACGTGTTAACAATTCGCCCGACTCAGGCCGAGTTTCACGGCTCAAAGGCCGCTGACTCAGGGGCTTATACAGCAGCACACAACTTCAGGTCTTTGAGCCGTGAAACTCGGCCTGAGTCGGGCGAATTGTTAACACGTCTCTGTTTGAATAAACAATTGAAAAAGATCCAGGCATCTATTTTTTGTGTTTATCCTGACGGCTATCATAGATCGCCTACCTCTTTGCTTTCTTGGACCTACCCAAGGATGATGCCTCAGATGTGATGATCCGGTAGTGGCCCGCAGAGCGGGGTACTCCAGGAAGTCTTGCAGTAGTGAAGAAACATTCAGACGTGCAGATCCAGTAGTGGCCTGCGGAGCGGGGTACGCCGAGGATGAGTCTCAGTGATGGAAATGAGAAAACTGTCCAAGGTGCAGCAAACCTGTAGGCAGGATATACCGGAGTGGTTCCTTCAGGGAAGAAGTGGTAGTGGCCTGAGGCACGAGGTATAACGCAGTGAATTCCAGAACGAAACTTAGACAGTAGAAGTCCATAGAAATAGGTACTCACAGGAGGTAGTTCCAGAAGAGGTTCCGGGGAGCAGAGCAGATAGCAGTCCAAGGCAGAGGGTCCTCCGAGGAGCAAATAACCAGAGATGAGATAGGGCCCCCAAGGAGCGGGTACCCAGAATGTCTCATGCCAACGTAGAAACTGGAACCGGATGTCCAAGGAGCGGAATTCAGCAAGAGGGAACTCCTTGCTAACTCGTTGAAGTGAAGGGCAAGCTAGCTTAAGTACTGGAAGTGGGTGACGTTATCCAGAGGGGACGCCCCCAAGATTCCCACCATGACATGTACAAGAGTGGCCCATGTGCGCATGTCTAAGTGATTCCTGGAACAAGATGGCAGTCAGCAGCACCCACACCGTCCTGAGAACGCTAGGCTGGTCGGCAGTGTTTGGCGGAGACCACCTTTCGTCCAAAGGATGATAATGCAGCAATGAAAGAGGTGAGCATCAGTAGTCGCAGCCGTCTGCGACCAACGGGCTTAACACAAATTTAGCTCAACCATTATCAAACACCCATGTTATTCAATTACTAGATGAGAGTCAATTTCCCAGACTAAGGCCCCAAACATTAAGAAGATCCTATGCTACTGATGCAATTAATAGTAGTGGCTATTCCCTAAGTCAACTTGATTAATAGCCGTTAATGGACTTCTCCTCCAAGAACCCATCCAAATCTTTTTTGAACCCAGTTACACTAACTGCACAAACCACATCCTCTGGCAACAAATTTCAGAGCTTTATTGTGCGTTGAGTGAAAAAGAATTTTCTCCGATTAGTCTTAAATGTGCTACTTGCTAACTTCATGGAATGCACCCTAGTCCTTCTATTATTCGAAAGTGTAAATAACCGAGTCACATCTACTCGTTCAAGACCTCTCATGATCTTAAAGCCCTCTATCATATCCCCCCTCAGCCGTCTCTTCTCCAAGCTGAACAGTCCTAACCTCTTCAGCCTTTCCTCATAGGGGAGCTGTTCCATCCCCTTTATCATTTTTGTTGCCCTTCTCTGTACCTTCTCCATCGCAACTATATCTTTTTTGAGATGCAGCGACCATAATTGTACACAGTATTCAAGGTGCGGTCTCATCATGGAGCGATATAGAGGCATTATGACATTTTCTGTTTTATTAACCATTCCCTTCCTAATAATTCCTAACATTCTGTTTGCTTTTTTGACTGCTGGAGCACACTGAGCTGACGATTTTAAAGTATTATCCACTATGATGCCTAGATCTTTTTCCTGGTTGGTAGCTCCTAATATGGAACCTAACATCGTGTAACTACAGCAAGGGTTATTTTTCCCTATATGCAACACCTTGCACTTGTCCACATTAAATTTCATCTGCCATTTGGATGCCCAATCTTCCAGTCTTGCAAGGTCCTCCTGTAATGTATCACAGTCCGCTTGTGATTTAACTACTCTGAATAATTTTGTATCATCCACAAATTTGATAACCTCACTCTTTGTATTCCTTTCCAGATCATTTATATATATATATTGAAAAGCACCAGTCCAAATACAGATCCCTTAGGCACTCCACTGTTTACCCCTTTCCACTGAGAAAACTGACCATTTAATCCTACTCTCTGTTTCCTGTCTTTTAACCAGTTTGTAATCCACGAAAGGACATCACCTCCTATCCCATGACTTTTTAGTTTTTTTTATAAAAGCCTCTCATGAGGGACTTTTTCAAACACCTTCTGAAAATCCAAATACACTACATCTACCAGTTCACCTTTATCCACATGTTTATTAACCCCTTCAAAAAAATGAAGCAGATTTGTTAGGCAAGACTTCCCTTGGATAAATCCATGTTGACTGTGTTCCATTAAACCATGTCTTTCTATATGCTCTACGATTTTGATCTTGAGAATAGTTTCCACTATTTTTCCCGGCACTGAAGTCAGGCTCATTGGTCTATAGTTACCTGGATCGCCTCTGGAGCTTTTTTTAAATTTTGGGATTACATTGGCCACCCTCCAGTCTTCAGGTACAATGGATGATTTTAATGATAGGTTACAAATTTTAACTAATAGATCAGAAATTTCATTTTTTAGTTCCTTCAGTACCCTAGGATGCATACCATCCGGTCCAGGTGATTTCCTACTCCTTAGTTTATCAATCAGGCCTACTACATTTTCCAGGTTCACAGTGATTTCGTTCAGTTCGTCTGACTCATCATCCCTGAAAACCATCTCCGGAACTGGTATCTCCACAACATCCTCATTAGTAAACACTGAAGCAAACAATTCATTTAGTCTTTCTGCAATGGCCTTATCTTCCCTAAGAGCCCCTTTAACCCCTCGGTCATCTAAATGTCCAACCGACTCCCTCACAGGTTTCTTGCTTTGGATATATTTTAAAAAGTTTTTATTATAAGTTTTTGCCTCTATGACCAACTTCATTTCAAATTCTCTCTTCGCCTGTCTTATCAATGTTTTACACTTAACTTGACAATGCTTATGTTTTATCCTATTTTCTTCAGATGGATCCTTCTTCCAATTTTTGAAGGATGTTTTTTGACTAAAATAGCCTCTTTCACCTCACCTTTTAACCATGACGGTAATTGTTTTGCCTTCTTTCCACCTTTCTTAATGTGTGGAATACATATGGACTGCGCCTCTAGGATTGTATTTTTAAACAATTTCCAAGCCTGTTGAACACTTTTAACCTTTGCAGCTGCACCTTTCAGGTTTTTTCTAACTATTTTCCTCATTTTATCAGTGTTTTCCTTTTGAAAGTTTAGTGTTAGAGCTGCAGATTTACTTATTGTCCCCCTTCCAATTATTAGTTTAAATTTGATCATGCTATGAACACTGTTGCCAAGTGGCCCTACCACCGTTACCTCTCTCACCAAATCCTGCGTTCCACTAAGAATTAAATCTAAAATAGCTCCCTCTCTTGTTGGTTCCTAAACCAATTGCTCCATGAAGCAATCATTTATTACATCCAGGAACTTTATGTCTTTAGCAAGATCTGATGTTACATTTACCCAGTCAATACTGGGGCAATTGAAATCTCCCATTATTATTGCACTGCCAAATTGGTTTGCTTCCCTGATTTCTCTTAGCATTTCATCATCTGTCCGACCATCTTGTCCAGATGGACGGTAGTATACTCCTATCACTATACTCTTACCCAACACACATGGGATTTCTTCCCATGTGTGAGGTCTCTTACCTCCCTCCAACCAACCCTGATACCTAAATTATTTTATCAACAAGTCATAATGTATATATGTTATATGCTATAATTTTATTTTTCCATGTATTTCTGTTACAATTATTACCATGTTATAATTGTTATCATGTTATATGTAAAATAGGGAAGAACTCGCCCTATTCTCTCAGTTACCTGGAAACCGATGTGATATTTTATTTATTTATTTATTTATTTAAAATTTTTGTATACCGACGTTCGTTTAGCAAACATCACATCGGTTTCCATGTAACATAAAACTGGCCAACAGGGCTTTACAATGAAACTGATAAGAGAACTGGGGGGTGGTATAGGGGGGAAACATGATGGGAATTACTGTACAAGAGAAATATAAGCGAAGTAATATGATTATAAGCGTGGGAACATGATTATATATAGGCAATAGAAATTATATACAAATATTATATACAAGTATGTTGTTTACACTGAAAAAGTTCTGGGTAAGGGCGGCGAGGAGGGGGGCAGGGGAAGGGGTTTGGAGAAGATGGGTGAGAAGTGGGGGGTTCAAGTGTAGGCTCGTGCGAAAAGCCAGGTTTTGAGGTTTTGTCTGAATTTTTTGGGGCAGGTTTCATGGCGTAGATAAGTGGGGATAGAGTTCCATAGGGAAGGTCCAGCTAGGGAAAGTGCACGTTGTTTGGTGGTTGTTAGGTATCTCGATTGAATGTCGGTATATAAAAGAAATAAATAAATAAAATAAATATAGATTCTACTGAGCATTTAGTCTCTTGTATGATCTTTATCCTGTTAGACTCTATACCCTCCCGGACATAAAGTGCCACACCCCCACCAAGTTGATCCTCCCTATCATTGCGATATAATTTGTACCCTGATATAGCACTGTCCCATTGGTTATCCTCCTTCCACCAAGTCTCTGTGATGCCAATTATGTCAATCTCATCATTTGCTGCTATACACTCTAACTCTCCCATCTTACTTCTTAGACTTCTGGCATTGGCATACAGACATTTCAGAGTGTGTTTTTTATTTGTTTTAACAATCTGCTTTTCAGTTGTTTGGGATAATTCAGAAATCATTAACTTCGGTGATCTTTTACTTATAGGCATATGGACTATGCTTGCTTTTAATGGAACCTCTCTGTTGGGCTGCCCTAACTCTCCTGTTTCATTAGTATCCTTCAAGGATACATTTCTCTGAACCATGCACTGCTGAGTGACTGTCGGCTTTCCCCCTTGTTCTAGTTTAAAAGCTGCTCTATCTCCTTTTTGAAAGTTAGTGCCAGCAGCTTGGTTCCTTTCGGAAAAGTCTCCCCTTTCCCCAAAAGTTTCCCCAGTTCCTTAGAAGGCTGAATCCCTCTTCCCTGCACCATTGTCTCATCCACGCATTGAGGCTCTGTTTGCCTGCCTGCCTGCCTGCCTGAAATGCTTCCTGTTCCAGGAACAGGAAGCATTTCAGAAAATGCTACCCTGGAGGTTCTGGATTTCAGCTTCCTACCTAAAATCCTAAATTTGGCTTCCAGAACCTCTCTCCCACATTTTCCTATGTTGTTGGTGCCTATATGTACCACGACAGCCGGCTCCTCCCCAGCACTGTCTATAATCCTATCTAGGTGACGCGTGAGGTCTGCCACCTTCGCACCAGGCAGGCAAGTTACCAGGCGGTCCTCACGTCCACCAGCCACCCTGCTATCTACATTTCTAATAATCGAATTACCAACTATGATGGCCGGCCTAACCCTTCCCTCCTGGGCAGTAGCTCTGGGAGACTTGTCCTCAGTGCGAGAGGACAATACATCACCTGGAGAGCAGGTCCTTGCTACAGGATCAGTTCCTGCTACACCAGGGTGATGTTCTCCTACTGGGAGACTTTTCTGATCCAAGGCAGCTCTGGGGCTGCCAGACTGGATTTGGGACTTGACTACTATGTCCCTGAAGGTCTCATCAATGTACTTCTCTGTCTCCCTCAGCTCCTCCAAGTCTGCTACTCTAGCCTCCAGAGATCGGACTCATTCCCTGAGAGCCAGGAGCTCTTTGCACCGAGTGCACACATACAATCTCTCATGGGCAGGTAAAAAATCATACACGTGACACTCAATGCATTAGACTGGAAAGCCCCCCTCTTGCTGCTGGACTGCTGCCTTCATTTTAGTTTTATTGAGTTCCTAGTTACGTTTAGGATACTAAGGGAGTTGGAATGAGAGTACTTTAAATTTACAGGTGAATTTACTAATTAATCAGCTAGTGTCCTACAAGGGATGATTAAACTTTCAATAAGGGCTGGTACAATAGTATGAATTAGATAAGACCCTGATTGATTTTTAATGAGAAAGTTTCTTGTGCCTAAAAATCAAGGTTTGATTGGGTGGGAAAAACAGACACTAGAATTAACTATCTCTGGTTTGCTTATTAATTCAGACACACACACACTCTAAATAAGATATCCCTTAATTTCACCTTTCACCAAACGTTTATAAGCCCAAACATTTCTGAAAGCTATACTTACCAGCCCTCTTTAACCACTGTTAAATTAATCTTCACTCAGTTAATGGAAGGGTTTGAGATTCGCCTCTGGTCCTCCTCTACTGCAAAGGGTGTGGGGCCTCTGGAAGCTGGGGCTATGGAAGTCAATCCCTGGATCGCTTGCGGTGACCTCTGGACTCCTCTCCCGGGGGATGCTGGGAGCAGTATGCAGATGAGCCTTCCGGTCCTCCTCTACTGCAAAGGGTGCGGGGCCTCTGGAAGCTGGGTCTGTGGAAGTCAATCCCTGGATCGCTTGCAGTGACCTCTGGACTCCTCTCCCGGGGGATGCTGGGAGCAGTATGCAGATGAGCCTTCCAGTCCTCCTCCCCCATGCCAGAACAACAACATAATTTTCCTTTCAAAAAGTTGGAAAACGATAAAAAAACCTAAGTTAGGGAGAACAAGGATTATAACCCACAACAGGCTCCCTGCAAAACATCTTCAACAGCATTAAATGGGCAATAACATGAAGAGAATGCAAACATAATACCACAGCACTTTTGCTAGTCAAACGCAAATCCATCTTGAGGTCCTGAATGTGATACATAGTTCCACTTGTTCAAATTACATGTTGGGAGACAGCCACGATCTGTGGCACCTCATGCTCTCCAATACCCTGTCTGGTTACCATTCCGCAGTTTGCAAAAGCAGCTGGGTGTACAACCTGTCCAACACTTAGCAGAACTTACTCCATAAAAGTTGAGCTTGAAAAGAAAACCTTTTAACTCAAGTCATAGAACCATGGCAGACCAAAAACCCTGCCAAATTTGATATTATAGCAGCATACCAAATATACACTAGATGCAACTCACATTTTGTGGAATTTAAAGTTGCTCTATGAACACTTTGGCATCCCCACTTTCAGTAAAGACCCTGGTCTCCCCTTTGTAAAAAAAACTTTGAGACAGGCAGGGAATTGCAAAGAGAATTGTACACCCTTCTGAAATAACTAGGAACAATATGGTGTTATTTCTTGCATGAGGCTTGTACTTTGGCTGAAAAACCTGGGAATAGTAGCAGCTTATTTTTATCATATTTTAGTGGGTCCATCTTCCTATAAGCCAGTAATATTTGCATTTTATCCATGTAATTTAGAATTTTTTTTCAATTATATCTATTAATTTTAAACAATTTACAATAAGAATTATACATACCTTATAATTCAGTTAGAGCATCATTTCAGAAAGAAAAAAAAAAAAGAAATTTGACCAAAAGACAAAATAAGGAAGACAGAAATATTATACAATACCACTCTTTCAAGCACTTTTAAACATTAAACAACCTTATTATAATCTCAGTTTTACTAAATGCTCTTATCCTGTTCATACCATGAAATTTGGGAGAACAAAAGGAAAAGGGAGCAATAAAATAAAATATATTGTTTACTTATATAATATTGAAGAAAAGGAAGTGGTGGGATTAATAATTAAATACCTGAGTTTTAGACAGGGTCTAGGCAGATTTACTTTTAGAATTCAGAAATGTTTCTAACTGCTCTGGTTCCATGAAAACATATCTTGTATTATCAATTGTTAGTATACATTTACAAGGAAATTTTATTAATATTAATGCGCCTAATGTGCGGGCTCTAGGACAGAGATTCAAAAATTTCTTTCTATGTAATTGAGTTGACCTTATAATGTCCGGGTAAATCCAGATTATTTCTCCCAAGTATAGTTTACTTCTATTTCTGAAGAAACTTTTCAGGACGCTGTCCCTTTCGGCTGGTATCAAAAATTTCACCAGTAATATTCCTCTTCTCTCGATTTGTTCTTTCTGAGAGGTCTCTAAGAACTCAGACAAATCCTCAAGTGGGGATGGTGACTCCGGATTCTGCCGTAAGGCTTCTCCGTCCTCATTCCTTCCTCCTCTTGTGGTTGCCTCTGGTAAGAAATAGGCTTTCAAAATTGTAGGCAAATTAGCCGAAGAAAAGGTCAACACCTCCCGCAGATATTTATTTAATTGCTCCTTGGGAGATATAAGTTTATACTTTGGGAAATTCATCATTCTCAGATTATTATATCTGAGATTGCGTTCCAAATTTTCAAATCGTTTATCTGTCTTTAAATCGCCCTGGATTAGGCCGACTTGTATTTCCTTCATCTGTGTAACTTGAGAATCTAATTCCTGTATTTTATTGGAATTAGCCAAAACCACCGGATTAACCACACTGTTCTTGGAATCCTTGAATTGCGTGAGTCAAAGAAATTATAGCTTTTTCAAACACTGACACTGCATTCCGTAGGACATCTAGAGTCACTATATCAGGTTTCTTTAACAGCATTATTTCTGGTATATTTACCCGTGTTCTCTGTATCGAATTCTCCAATCTGCCAAGATCCGTCTGACTTCTCCCTTCCGTGGACTGCTGCAGCAACCTGCCCATTCCAATTAAAGTCCCGTTGTTCATTTCCCTGAGGGTGGATACGACTCTCTTGCCCTGAGTTTGCACAAACACCCCGGCAGCCAGGCCTCCCTTGATCACTTCCTCCGTCCGGAACAACAACTGTAGGCCCAAATGCTCTGACATTAGGCTGAGGAGGAGGGAGTCTCTGGTGCTCCAGGGCTCAAGGATGTCTCGTCAAGCGGCTCAGAGATTTGCTCCTGCTCCGAAACCACAGCCGACTCTCCTGAAGAAACCCCCACCATGAGGTAGAATTCACTAATCGTCGTCTGTCCCGAGGTTGGCTGTCAGGGGGGTCGAGGTTCCCTCCCTCACCTTCCCCTTCCTTTTGGTATGTGGCATTGGTATTTTCCAGGAGAAAACAAGTAAGAAGAGACGACTTTCGGGAGATCTGCTTGCTACATCCTTTCTTCACGGCGCCATTTAGAAAATTGACAATAATTTGACATGTCCCCCCGCTCCCAGGCGGTGCACTTTGCAGCGGCTGTGATTCTCAAGCTCGATCTTTTCTTCCAGTGCTTTATGTTTTGCCTCTAGCACTGCCACCAAGCTATTCAAACTGTCCATAGCATCATCATGGGTGGATAGATTTGATTAATTACGGTAACTGCTCCATTGTAGTTTTCCATATGCTCCCAGAGCTCAGCTGAGGACTGCAATTTCTGCATTTAGTCTATTACCGCTGCCAACACAACCCACATGAACTCATTCAGCGTGGCCTCCGACATCCTCTTCATAAAAGTTTTCTTTTCCAGGGTTGCATGTTTTTCCATGCCCAAATGCTTCAATCTATTCACTATGTCACCATTTTTTTAAAATACAAAATTGTCCATGCAATGTCAAACATAGTATTTGGTTGTTCCTGTTTAAAATTTTAGCAGATTTATTGCATTAATTTGCTGATCCCTGGGTAGCTGGACTCTTGGATGACCATGCAGGGTGACATCATCACCAGAAGTCCAAGACTTTACCACCTTTTGAATGTGATGTATCTAAGTGAGGGAATGTCCAAGGTCCAATGTCCTAGGTCATTAGGAGAGTGCTCTTGGGGAAGGATGTGCTCACCTACTCTGATATTGAGCATGCTCTTGGCTTGACTGTTATCCAAGTGTGATTGTTATCCAAGTGAAAGAGTGATGATGCTGATTTATTGATGCTCAGCTTTAGGGATCACATTGGCCTCCCCAGCGGCAGCCGCCGAAGCCTAGTGGAGCTCGCGGCTGCCGCTGGGGAGGCCAACCTGTAACCTGCAGAGGAACTAGTGAGGTGAGCAGGCCCATATGCGGGTCGGACGCGGATGGGGCGCGCAACACTTAGGGGCGGATTTTCAGAGCCCTGCTCGCCTAAATCCGCCCAAAACCGGGCGGATTTAGGCGAGCAGGGCCCTGCGCGCCGGTAAGCCTATTTTACATAGGCCTACCGGCGCGCGCAGAGCCCCGGGACTCGCGTAAGTCCCGGGGTTTTCGGAGGGGGTGTGTCGGGGGGCGGGCCCGAACCGCGCGGCGTTTTCGGGGCGTGTCGGGAGTGTTCCGGGGGCGTGGCTACGGCCCGGGGAGGCCCAGGGGCGTGGCCGCGCCCTCCGGACCCGCCCCCAGGTCGCGTCCCGGCGCGCAGGAGGCCCGCTGACGCGCAGGGATTTACGCCTCCCAGAGGGAGGCGTAAATCCCCCGACAAAGGTAAGGTGGGGGCTTAGACAGGGCCGGGTGGGTGGGTTAGGTAGGGGAAGGGAGGGGAAGGTGAGGGGAGGGCAAAAGGAAGTTCCCTCCGAGGCCGCTCCGATTTCGGAGCGGCCTCGGAGGGAACAGGGGTAGGCTGCGCGGCTCGACGCGCACCGGCTATACAAAATCGATAGCCTTGCGTGCGCCGATCCAGGTTTTTAGCAGATACGCGCGGCTCCGCGCGTATCTACTAAAATCCAGCGTACTTTTGTTTGCGCCTGGAGCGCAAACAAAAGTAGGCCTATTCGCGGAGTATGAAAATCCGCCCCTAAGTGTCTTTTCCATAGTAACGTGTCAGCACACATAAATCACTTACGCAGATATGTATGTGGAATATCTGAGACTGTATGTGGAATATCTTGTAGACACCATTCTTCAAAGTTCATAATCTGCTTTATTCTCCTTGATTGGTAGCAAATCTGAAGGATCCATTAGAATTATGATCAGTTCATAGAATGGAAATTGTATTTGAGGGATTGACACAATTCTAAGTAAAGGAGTATTCTAATTGTTAAAGCAGAAGGCTAAGAACCAGAAAAGCCAGTCTTCAAATCTCACTGTTGCTCTTTGTGACTCTGGGCAAGTCACTTTACCCTTCATTGCCTCAGGTACAAACCTTTATAAGCCCTCTGGAGATAGGGAAATACTTCTAATACTGGATTGTAATCTACTTAGAAGTGTCTGAAAGGCAGAATATATATAAATAAAATATACAGTGTTATAAGTGGATGTAAGGTCATAGTAACACAGTAACATAAAAGACAATGGCAGAAAAAGACCATTTGGCTCATCCAGTCCACTCACTTATTCCTGTCCAAATTGGAAATAAGACCACACATGTTTTCCGCCTCATTTCAAATCATACTCTATATCAGATGTAAGAATTGTGACTTGGTCAGTGGTGTACCCCTTTTTCTGAAAGACAGCTTTTTTCTGGCAATCAGCAATGTTCTCTGTCCTCTTCAAGGATACACACTTTGAGGGTAATTTTATAACTGTGCACAAGTAGAAAGTACTGCAGACTTTGGCCTGAATTTTCAAAGTGGACTTAAGGGCTTACATTTACACCTGATCTAGAGACAATGCACATTAACTGAAAACTGAAAGTACATGTGTAAATGATTTTCCCAACCCAGCTTTGCCCCATGGAATGCCTTTTTTTGTGTATGTAAAAATATGCACGTGAGTTACGTGCATTCTCTGCAGGGAGTTTCAAAAGCCTATTTCCATGTATAAATCCTTTTAAAAAATCAGGCCCTTTACATAAGAACATAAGACTTGCCATACTGGTTCAGACCAAGGGTCCATCAAGCCCAGCATCCTGTTTCCAACAGAGGCCAATCCAGGTCACAAGAACCTGGCAGGATACCAATGGGTAGATAAGATTCCAAGTTGCTTATCCCTAGAATAAGCAGGGGATTTCTGCAACTCCACCTTAATAATGGTTAATGGACTTTTCCTCCAGGAACTTGTCCAAACCTTTTTTAAATGCAGCTACACTAACAACTTTTACCACATCCTCTGGCAACGAATTCCAGAGCTTAATTATGAATTGAGTAAAAAAATATTTTCTCTTATTAGTTTTAAATGTATTACCCAGTAACTTCATTGTGTGCCTCCTGGTCTTTGTACTTTTTGAAAGAGTAAACAACTGATTAACGTTTACTTGTTCCATTCCACTCATTATTTTATAGACCTCTATCTTATCGCCCCTCAGCCATCTCTTCTCCAAGCTGAAGAGTAGGGATGTGAATCGTGTCCTCGATCGTCTTAACGATCGATTTCGGCTGGGAGGGGGAGGGAATCGTATTGTTGCCGTTTGGGGGGGTAAAATATCGTGAAAAATCGTGAAAAATCGTGAAAAATCGAAAAATCGAAAAATCGCAAAACCGGCACATTAAAACCCCCTAAAACCCACCCCCGACCCTTTAAATTAAATCCCCCACCCTCCCGAACCCCCCCCCAAATGACTTAAATAACCTGCGGGTCCAGCGGCGGTCCGGAACGGCAGCGGTCCGGAACGGGCTCCTGCTCCTCAATCTTGTTGTCTTCAGCCGGCGCCATTTTCCAAAATGGCGGCGAAAAATGGCGGCGGCCATAGACGAACACGATTGGACGGCAGAAGGTCCTTCCGGACCCCCGCTGGACTTTTGGCAAGTCTCGTGGGGGTCAGGAGGCCCCCCACAAGCTGGCCAAAAGTTCCTGGAGGTCCAGCGGGGGTCAGGGAGCGATTTCCCGCCGCGAATCATTTTCGTACGGAAAATGGCGCCGGCAGGAGATCGACTGCAGGAGGTCGTTCAGCGAGGGTTCCGGCGCCTCGCTGAACAACCTCCTGCAGTCGATCTCCTGCCGGCGCCATTTTCCGTACGAAAACGATTCGCGGCGGGAAATCGCTCCCTGACCCCCGCTGGACCTCCAGGAACTTTTGGCCAGCTTGTGGGGGGCCTCCTGACCCCCACGAGACTTGCCAAAAGTCCAGCGGGGGTCCGGAAGGACCTCCTGCCGTCCAATCGTGTTCGTCTATGGCCGCCGCCATTTTTCGCCGCCATTTTGGAAAATGGCGCCGGCTGAAGACAACAAGATTGAGGAGCAGGAGCCCGTTCCGGACCGCTGCCGTTCCGGACCGCCGCTGGACCCGCAGGTTATTTAACTCATTTGGGGGGGGTTCGGGAGGGTGGGGGATTTAATTTAAAGGGTCGGGGGTGGGTTTTAGGGGGTTTTAGTGTGCCGGCTCACGATTCTAACGATTTATAACGATAAATCGTTAGAATCTCTATTGTATTGTGTTCCATAACGGTTTAAGACGATATTAAAATTATCGGACGATAATTTTAATCGTCCTAAAACAATTCACATCCCTACTGAAGAGTCCTAACCTCTTTAGCCTTTCTTCATAGGGGAATCATTTCATCTCCTTTATCATCTTGGTCACCTTCTCTGTACTTTTTTTTAATTCTGCTATATCTTTCTTGAGTTGTGGAGACTAGAAATGAACACAATATCTTTTATCTTTTATCAATACCAACTATCAAATCAGCTAGATTATCCCATGTAAGGGATCGTATTATATCCATTGCAGGAACAAAACTATGGAATGCTTTACCTACATCACTGAGACTAACAACTGAAAAAAAGCAATTTAAAGCTGATTTAAAAACTTGGCTGTTTAAATGCGCATTTGCAGAATATGAATCAGCTAACCAGCCGACCAGAAATAAGCAATTACACCATAAGCATGATCTATCTGCAAACCATACTGTTTATTTTTAGTTTAATTTCTATGTCAATGTTTTATGATTATGTTATTTAATTAATCTATGATTTTATCTCTCTTAACAGCTAATTTATTCTTTTACCCTATATAGTTTTTAGCTGTTACTATTTATGATCATTGTATTTCTAATCTTTTTATCATGTGTGAACCGATGTGAAGGCTTGTCTGATGTGTCGGTATATAAAAACCCAATAAACTAAACTAAACTAAATATACAAAATGAGGTTGCACCATGGAGCGATATAGATGCATTATGATATTCTGTGTTTTATTCTCCATTCCTTTCCTAATAATCCCTAGCATTCTATTTGCTTTCTGTTAGACGCCGCGGGTGGCCGCGACTGGCCCCTCCTACCTCCTCTCCGGGCGTCGGAAGTCGCGCGACGGTGGGGAGTTGCTCCCGCCACAAGCCTCGGGCCTCCTCCACGCCCGCAGGTCTTGCTGCAGGATCTGTGCCGCACTCTGCGGCGGCCTGAACGATTCTCGACCCCCTCTTCGCGGCACCAGGCTGCAGGCCACAGGCCTCCGTTCCCTGCAGCCCACGTAGGGCAGGGCCCTCCCAAGATGCGCAGCCGCGCCTCCAGAGCTGTCTTAAAGGACCAGCTCCTCTTGATGCAGCCCAGCCTCCTGGATGATGTCAGGAGCCGGGAACTATTTATTGGAGCCTCCTCTTCCTGTTCCTCAACTTGGCAATGAGTCTGCTTCACTCTGGTGGAGTCATCTGAGCTGCGTTGGGGTCCTGCTTCTTGTTCCTGCCTTCTGAGTCCTGTTCCTGCCTTCTGAGTCCTGTTCCTGCCCTCCGAGTCCTGTTCCTGCTCCAGCTTCCATCCTTTGGTTCCGACCGACGGATCTTCTGGCTTCTGATCTTGGACTGGCTTTCGGCGACTCTCTGGCTTCTGACCTTGGACTGGCTATCAGCGGCTCTCTGGCTTCTGATCCTGGACTGACTTCGGACGACTCTCCCGGCTGTGAATCCCCCGCCTTCGCAGGGGTCCACCTAAGCCCAGCTGACCCTACGCACCCAAAGGCTCAACCCACAGGCAAAGGAGCTGGTATTGGTGAAGCTCCAGCTGGCCCCTGCGTCAGCTCGGCCTTGCCTCCCGACAGTGGGGACCTGCAGGGGTTTGCCCTCTCAGGTAGCGCCAACTCCTCCTCGGGCAAGGGGTCAACACCCTCCTTCGTTTTTACAACACTTTCTTGGCTGCTGATGTACATTAAGCAGAAGATTTCAATGTATTTTCAACGATGACACCTAGATCCTTTTCCTGAGTGGTGACTCCTAATATGGAACTTTGCATTGTGTAGCTATAATTTGGGTTTCTCTTCCCTAAGTGCATCATTTTGCACTTGTCTACATTAAATTTAATTTGCCATTTGCATGCCCAGTCTCCCAGTTTTGCAAGGTCCTCTTGCAATTTCTCATAATTTCTCTTTGAATAATTTTGTGCCATCTGCAAATTTGATCACCTCACCTCCCATTTCTAGGTCATTCATAAGTATATTAAAAAGCATCGGTCCCAGAACAGATCCCTGGGGCACTCCACTATTCATCTTTTTCCATTGGAAAAATTTACCATTTAGCCCTGCTCTCTGTTTTCTATTTTTTAACCAGATGGCAACCCACAACAGGACACTCCCCCTATCCCATGACTTTTTAATTTCTTAAGAAGTCTCTCCTGAGAGACTATGTCAAATACTTTCTGGAAATCCAGATACACTATATCAACTGGCTCACCTTTATCCACAGGTTTATTTACGCTTTCAAAAAAAATGTAGCAAATTTATGAGGCAAGACTTCCCTTGGCTAAATCCATGTTGGCTTTGTCCCATTAAACTATACTTATTTATATGTTCAGCAATTTTGTTCTTTATCATAGTTTCTATCATTTTGCTTGGCAAAGACATCAGACTCACCAGTCTTAATTTCCTGGATCACTCCTTGATCCCTGTTTAAAAATTGTCATTACATTGGCAATCCTCCAGTCTTCAGGTACCATAAATGATGTTACTGATAATTTACAAATTTCCAATAGCAGGTTTGCAATTTCATTTCTCAGTTCTTTCAGCACTCTGGGATGTATACCATCTAGTTCAGGTGTGTTGAGTTTGAGACACTGAGTTGTGGACCCCTGGTCACTACAAGAGATGACCCCTCCCACAGGGCTCTGCCCTGTGGGAACTTGTAGTGATAGGCTGGTTCTTAGCAATAACACCCCCAAACCCCACTGGGCCCGCTTACGCCTTATCCGGACAGTCCACAGGTTATGAAAGTCACCACTGTAGATGCACTAGCTCATTAGCTCTCATTATGCTCAGGTCATGCCCTTCAACATTGTACACTGCTACCTGCTACACTCAATTTATTTTACTATTTATTGTAGATATTTTTGGGTTTTTTTACGTCTTTTGAACGCTATTTGACGTGTTATTGATGTCTATTTAATATTTGCGTTCTTATGTTCAGAAACTCTGTTTAATGTAACGCCTTAACTGTGACTGTTTTGTTCAATGGAAACCGACCTGATTTGATCAGGTCGGTTTCCATTGAACAAAACAGTCACAGTCGGTATATAAAAATTCTAAATAAATAAATAAATAAATACACACAACGGAACGATAGGCTTTATTATACAGCAATGTAATTGGTGGCCCGGAAAACAGGCTGTGAACCCAGCCAGAGGAGAAGAGTCTCTGATGGCGTAGTCCAGTCTGTACTCTGCAGTGCAGATAAAGAGTCTCACCAGGTCTTGAGAAGATGATGGATCCGGTAATGGTCCGCAGAGTGGGGTAGGCCGAGAACCCAGGTACAGATGATATGCCAGAGAGGGTAGATCCGATAGTGGTCCACAATGCGGGGTAGGCCGAGAATCTACAATAGCGGAGGTGAGACAAGGCAGAGATAGACCAAGAGCTAAGGTACTCACTCTGAGGCTGGAAGCTGCTGTAGAGAGGAAACCCCAGAGGGTGGAGATCCGGGAAGGAGCAAGGTCCCCGAGGAGCAGGTACCATAGGCGTCCTTGATGAAGCTGGTAACCCCGGAGGGTAGGAAGGAGCGAGGCAAGGCTCCCGAGGAGCGGGTACCTAAGTTGTTCCAGAGCGAAGGTACACTGAGCCAAGGCATCTGATAGCAGGCCGAGATCAGCAGGGAGATTGCTTGCTAACTCGTAGCTGGAATGGAGAGCGGAGGCTAAATACCTGGAGGTAGTGACGTCATGTGGTGGGGATGCCCCAAGGTTCCTGCCATGACGTATTCAAAAGGGAGGGCCAATGCACGCGTGTGCGTGCTCTAGGTGACCTCAGAGGGAAAATACCGAACGCAATCGCCCAAGCCGGACCGGGGACGCCAGAGAGATCGGTGAGGAGAGGCGGAGGCAGCCATCTTGCCCAATGGAGCAGAGAAAGAGAAAAGAGAGGTGAGGCAGAGAGGACACAGCCATCTGCGACCGATGGACGCAACAGTACCCCCCTTCTTAGGGTCCCTCCCAGGCCCCTTTCCAGGGGGTTTGGGTTTCTGAGGATGTGACTGATGGAAGCATTGGATCATGTCTTTGTCAAGGATATTGACAGCGGGCTCCCAACAGTTCTCCTCCAGTCCATATCCTTTCCAGGAGATAAGATACTTCCATCGTTTACCTCTTTTGCAGACATCCAGGATGTCATCGACCTTATATGTGATATCCTCCTCAGCATCAAGAGGAGTGGGTTCTGGAGTCTTGCTGGAGAACTCGGAAAGGATGAGTGGTTTTAGTAGTGCCACATTTATTTATTTATTTATTTATTTATTTATTTAAGTTTTTTTATATACCAACATTCAAGACGGTAGTCCCATCATGCTGGTTCACAAGAAACAGGGGTGCAATTATAACAAACTTTACAATTTGAACAATAGTGCAGAAAAGCAGTTACATATAACAAGGAAATCAATAACTTGGAGTGAGAAGGAAAATGAAGATCAGATAATTATATATATGTATAAATAACATTGTAAGAGGTGGCTATTAACGCTATTACTAACGGAGCGTGTTGATTGATGAGGAGTTACATAATGTTGGAGTTAGGAAAGGCCTGCGTGAACAGCCACGTCTTGAGTCTTTTCTTGAATGTTGAGATGCTGGGTTCCATTCTAAGATCCGGGGGAATGGAGTTCCATAAAGTTGGACCGGCTGTGGAGAATGCCCGATCTCTAAGCATGATGTGTCTGGTAGTTTTGGCTGGAGGTACTTGAAGTGATCCTTTGTAAGCATCTCTTGTCGGTCTTGTTGAATGGTGTAATCGGAGGGGGATATGGAGATCGATTGGAGCTAATTGATGGATGTTTTTGAAAATGGTGAGAATGGCCTTGTAGATTATTCTGAAGTGGATGGGCAGCCAATGGAGGTCCATCAGGATAGGGGTTAGTGAGTATACGGGCGGAGGCATTTTGGACCATTTGCAATGGTTTGGTGTGTGATGAAGGGAGACCAAGCATGATGGTGTTACAATAGTCCAGCTTTGCGAAAATGATTGATTGTAGAATTGTTCTAAAGTCATGTGTGTGGAAGAGAGGTCGTATTCTTTTCAGCACTTGGAGCTTATAAAAGCAGTCTCTGGTGGTTTTGTTGATGTTCGCTTTCAGGTTTAGGTGATTGTCAATTAGAACTCCTAGGTCTCTCACTTGTGTAGTATTTGGTACGGAAGGATGAGTGTGTGTGAGGGAGCTGTTTTCTGGTGTGATGAGTAGAAGTTCCGTTTTTGATGAATTTAGTATCAAGTTGAGACTTGTGAGAAGCTGTTTGATATTTTGGAGGCAGGTTTCCCAGTGGGGAAACCTGCCTCCAAAATGAAAGGCATTACGAATCTTCATGGATGGAGGTAGTTTTAAACTGTACGTCAGATTTCCAAGACGTCGGAGGACGGAGAAGGGTCCAACATATCATGGTGCAAAGCAAGCAGAAGGTAGTTTAAGGTGAAGGAACTTCATACTGAGCCATACCTTGTCTCCTGGTTGGAAGTGGGGTGCCTTCCTGTGATGAGCGTCATAAGACATCTTGGCCCATTGGCCCGCCTTGAGAATCAGATCCTCGGTTTGTCTCCACAGTTGTTGTAATTCAGTTACAGTGGCTTGAGCTGCTGGGGAAGTCATGGACAGCAGCAGAGGCAATAGAGGTAATGGTTGACAACTATATACCACTTGAAATGGGGTTGACTCTGTAGCAGAAGCAGGATGCGAGTTTAGAGCGAACTCAGCCCAGAGAAGTAGTTCAGCCCACTCGCTTTGTCTAGAGTTCACATATGAGTGCAAGAATTGCTTGAGCATCCAATTCATTCTCTCTGTTTGTCCGTTGGATTGCAGGTGATAGGCCAAGGTTAGGTCCAACGAAATGTCGAACTTCTGACACAAAGCTCTCCAAACGTTTTCGGTAAACTGAACGCCTCTGTCCGACAAAATGTGTTTGGGCATGCCATGGAGGCGGAAGATGTGCTTCACAAACAACTTGGCTAGTTCAACAGCGGATGGTAGGCCTGGCAGTGCCACAAAATGTGCCATTTTCGAGAAGCGATCAACAGTCTGTGTCACCTCCTTCCGGTAGAAACAACACAATATGGGTATATTGTGTTGTTTCCACCGGAAGGAGGTAAGTTTACCATGAAGTCAGTTGCAATGTGTGTCCATGGTTCCTCTGGTACAGGCAGAAGTTGAAGAAGTCCCCAGGGATGTCCGGCACGGGGCTTCTGTCTTGCGCAGGTGGCACAAGAGGCCACGTAGGCTTGAACATCAGTTTCATAGTAGGCCACCAATAAAAACGTTGGAGCATGGCTAGAGTGTGGCTCTGACCGGGATGACTGGCCAGACGGGAGTCGTGTGCCCATTGCAACAGCTTCTTCCTCATTCCTCGAGGCACTACTGTTTTCCCAGCAGGGACTGCGTGGGTGGTGGCAATACCACTTTTCCTGGACTGATGTGGCAAGGTTCGTCAGGTACATCCTCAGGAGAAAAGGAGTGCGAAAGGGCATCTGCCCTGGTGTTCTTTTCTGCAGGTCGGTATTTGAGGAAGAAATCAAATCGGTTGAAAAATAGCGACCACCCAGCCTGCCGATGATTACGGTGTTGGGCATGTCGTAGATATTCCAGGTTTTTATGATCGGTATACACCGTTATTTGGTGTTGCATGCCTTCCAACCAAGGATGCCACTCCTAGAAGGCCAGTTTAATAGCTAACAATTCTTTATCTCCAATTCCATAATTCTTCTCTGCTGGAGAGAAGCACCGCGAGAAGAATGAGCAGGGATGGAGGATATTAGTATCACTGTATTGGCTCAATACTGCTCCCACGTCGACTTGGAAGCGTCGACCTCGACGATGAATGGATGACAAGGATCGGGGTGGCAAAGACAAGGGTTTTTTTGGAAGGCCTCTTTGAAGTGATTGTTTTTGTATTTTTAGTGTTCATATTTGATAAATCCCTCTAGATTATACGGTGCTATTAATATTTTTGCTATCTGTAAATAAGTGACATTCAATGTGTTGAAGGACAGAATCAGGCTGCAGACAGGACGAATATAGATGCTGAAGAGAACAGAGAAAAGAACAGACCTCTGAGGTACACTGCAATGAGGTATTTAGGAATGGCTTGCTCGCTAATATCAAATCATGATAGATTTGATATCAAGAGATCACAACTCTATCGAAGGCTGCAGAAAGATCTAGTAAGACCAGGATAGAGTCACCACCTTGATCTGCATTTAGATGAATACTATTTGTGAGGTCCAATAAGACAGATTTGATTCTGTAACTTTTCCAGAAACTAGATTGGTGGGGGTGCAAGATGTTATTCTCTTCAAGGAAATCTAGTAGTTAAATGTAGACTACCTTTTCCACTAGTTTGGATAGGGAGGGGAGAATGGAGACTGCGAAGTGAAGTGATTACATTGAGTGCTAAGATTTCCTAGAAATGAAAACTACTCCTCCTCCTCCAGGGCCCATGGGGCGGGGTGTGTGATGCATAAGATAATCAGGTGGGCAGAGTTGAATTAGAGAGACATTGTTACCCTCTCTGATTCAGGTATCTGTTAGGCAGAGGATGTGAAGATCGTATTCTTCAATGAGGTCTAGGATGTGGTGAGATGTATTATTTGCGGAGTGGGAAGTAAGGAGCCTAAGTTGCGGTGGTGTAGGGGATTTCTGTGCATCTCTGGTATAATTACAGTATTGTAAAGTGATTGGGTGGAGATGTTTTGTGCGATGTTATCTGGGTGGTTGTGGTTACTCTCTGTCACCTGAATAGGGAGAAAGGTCTTGTTGAAATGGAGAGTGTTAGGCACACTTATCTAGTCTTTGTTGATAAAGGGGTATGAGTAACATTTTTATGTGTGATTTGTTTTTATTATATATATTATTCACTTTTTTTAATATACATAATTCTTTTCTTATTTTTAATGGGAACAGGGTCATAGAATGTATGCAGGATGAAATAGGAAAGTGTCAAGGGATATTCAGCAGAATGGGTAAAAGGAATGTCTTGATAGCTTAGTACTAGAATCACAGAGGGTACATATTACAACATAAGAAATGCCATGCTAGGTCAGACTAATAGTGCTGTAGGGCAGGAGTGAGGTGCATTAGCAGAGCTATGTGAGAAGCTCACCTAGCATCTACTCATTGGGGATTATATACTAAAGGTTTTCTCTAATTTTGTTTCTATGAGAAAAATGCTTACTAAATAGGGCCCATAGTTTGTTAGGCCCCACCCATTGTTATTAATCCTTCACTATTTTGTGGACTAAAATGCCACCAATCCCAGAGAAACACATTGTGAACACAGTTGGCCGAGTTCTCTGTATCATCTCTTTGGCTGCTGCACTTTTGCTCCAAGGGTGAGCAAACATTCTTACACAGACTAATGTATGCACGGTGCCTTGCAACACCCATCTGCTCTGCCAGTGTTTGACTTTGCACTGTTGAAACTTGCTCCCCTTGATAACAAAGAAAGGGATTTTGTTTGCTTTCTGTTTTCTTTATGTAAGTTACATGAAAGAAACTTCATCAGCTGCTTGTACAAAACTCATTATTGTCTCACAATGGGGGAGTGGAATGCCAAGCAGATGTAACAAGCCAGGCATCATTCCCAAAAGTAAATTCTCTTTTCTGATGCAGAAGGAGAGGACGGGTTCATGTGGGGCTGTGCCTAAGACTGGTTCTCATCTTCTCAGATGGGAAGAAGAGACTCCCAGACATTTAGGGGGAAATCTTCAAAAAAGCTGAGGCACCTTTTACACAGGTAAAAATAGAGTTAACCCACCTAAATCCATCATATTCAGATGAATGGATTTTTAGCTCTCTGAAAATGTGTACTTTCCCAAATATACGTACTTATTATGTAGATAGTTTGCCTGTAAAAATTAGCTACAAGGTCATGGGTATAAAAGTACCTGCAGAACACGCACTAGCAATATCAGTGGGTTAGCTGGGTACCTGAAAATTACACATGGAAACTGGAAAATCAAATCTATGTCCATATTTTCCATCACCTGAGCCATCTCTGTTTCTGGAATGGCCCATCTTTATTGCAGTTGAATAGAACTGTCTGGGGGGACCAACTTTCATACTATGCATGCCCCTTATCATTTTGGTCGTCCTTCTCTGCACTTTCTCCAGTGCAGCTATATCCTTTTTGAGATGCGGTGACCAGAATTGCACACAGTATTCAAGGTGCGGTCTCACCATGGAGCGATACAGAGGCATTATGACATCCTCCGTTCTATTTGCCATTCCCTTCCTAAAAATTCCAAACATTGTTTGCTTTTTTGATCACCACAGCACACTGAGTTGAAGATTTCAATGTATTTTCCACTATGACACCTAGTTCTCTTTCCTGGGTGGTAACTCCTAAGATAGAACCTATCATTGTGTAACTACAGCAAGGGTTATTTTTTCCCTATATGCATCACTTTGCACTTGTCCACGTTAAATTTCATCTGCTATTTGGAAGGCCAATCTTCCAGTCTCACAAGGTCCTCCTGCAATTCATCACAATCTGTTTGAGATTTAATTACTCTGCATAATTTAGTGTCATCTACAAATTTGATCACCTCACTTGTTGTAACCCTTTGCATATCATTTATAAATATATTAAAAAGCACTGGTAAAGTACAGATCCCTGAGGCACTCTACTGTTTACATTTTTCCAATGTGAAAACTGAGCATTTAATCCTACTCTGTTTCCTGTCTTTTAACCAACTTGCAATCCACAAAAAGACATGGCCTCCTATCCCATGACTTTTTAGTTTTCTTAGAAGCCTCTCATGATGGAGTTTGTTGAATGCCTTCTGAAAAATCCATATACACCGCGTCTACTGGTTCACCTATGTCCACATGTTTATTCACACCTTCAAAAAAATGTAGGAGATTTGTGAGGCAAGACTTCCCTTGGGTAAATCCATGTTGGCTGTGTCCCATCAAACCATGTCTATCTAAATGTTTTGTATTACAATGCCGCTTGCGGGCGGAACTGCAAGCAACCTCTCACCTCCTGCACTGCCTGCCGTGCTGGTTGGGCTGGCGCCTGACCGCCTTCTCTCTATCTTCGTGGCTGATGCCGCCATTGTCTCTCCTCTGGGGCATAGAGCCACTTCCGCTGTCCGCGGCAGGAAGGGCCACCACTGTCTCCTCCCCTTTGTGGCATGGAGCCACTGCCAGGACGCTCCTCTTCGCAGCCCTGGTGCTGCTGCCACTGTGCTTCATTTCATCCATGAGCCAGGAATGCCCCGGGCTCCTCTAGGCGCGCGCGCCTCTGCACTTTATTTAAAGGGCCAGTGGTGGGAAAAGCCCCGTGGCCCAATGGATGATGTCATCAGCCTGTGCCATCTTCAGCCCTATAAAAGGGCTCTCCTCCACTTCCTGGGGCCTTGGCATCAGATTTTCACAGTTGCCTGTGGTCCCTTCTCCGCTCAAGGTCCTCCATGGTCTTGTGTCCAGATGGTTCTTCGTTGAATGTTCTTGATGCTCCTGGTCTCCTGTGGGTGTTCCTGGTCTTGTTTCTCATCAAAGCTCCTTCATTTCCTGCCCGGTGTTCCTGATATTCCATGTTCCTGATGTTCCATGTTCCTGGTGTTCCAGTCTGGGTCCTGCTGTTCCAGCCTCCAGTTCTTCATCCTGCTTCCAGATTTCCTTAATGTCCTCCTTTCCTGGCATGCCACCATTGTGGTCCGTGACCAGCCCATGGGGGCTGTATAGGGCACTTCATGGCACGAGGCCTGTTTTCATGTAGGCAGCGCAAGTCTCTGGAAGGCCCTTGTTTTTAATGCCGAGGTCTGTTCCTAAATCCGAGTTCTGAATCCTGAGTCTTGAATCCTTGAATCCTGTTCCTGGTCTTCGGAGTTCCTTGTTCCTGCTCCCGACCATGCCCAAGACTCAAGCCAGAGCCTGCTCTGCTTCTGCATGGTCCGCAACCAGCCATGGGTGGCTGTGTAGGGCGCGCCATGGTGCAGGTTTCTCCTGAATCTTCGTCATGTTTCCAGCTTCTAGTCTTCATCTTCTTGCCTGGAGTCTGCTTTGCTTCCGGCGTGGTCCGTGACCAGCCACAGGCAGCTGTGTAGGGCGTGCTGCGGTGTAATACTCACCCTGAACTAGTGCCTGAATCCTGAATCCGAACCTGAGTTTTCCAAGTTCCTCGAGTCCTTGTCTGAGTCTTCCACGTTCCTTGAGTCTTCGTTCAGTTTCACGTCTTGTCATGTTCTTGCCCTCAGCCTTTGTCTGGCCTCACGCATTCATTGTTCCCAAGCGGCGGGTCCAGAAGGGTTATCGAGTGGCCGGAGGGCTACCCTTGAGACAAGCATTGCATTGCTGGGTCTCACTTGTGTGAGTAATTCCAGTGGAGGACTGATCCTGCCTTGTACCAGTTCCTGTGATGTTCCTCGCTCAGCCTTGTTCCAGCTCTAGCCTGTGTCTGAACACGCTCACCTCCCATGGTGCATGCCTTGGGGCTCCTCCCTGAGCCGCGCGACGGCCCAAGGGCTCATATCTCTCCAGAGCAAGCGACTGCACCCCTGGGTTCGCAACATTTTGTGATTTTACTTTTTATAACAGTTTCCACGATTTTTCCCAATGAAATCAGGCTCACTGGTCTATAGTAAAGGGTGAAATCTTCCCCCAGGGGGATCTTGCAGGTTAATTTATTTATTTACAATTATCCCTCACTGCACTTGTAGTAAAGGAGGAAATCTTCTCCCAGGGGAATCTTGCAGGGTAATTTATTTATTTACAGTTTTTTATTAATCGCTTTCCTGATCAAATCTCCCAACGCGATTTACAGCAAACAATAAAAACTGTCATATATAATAACAACCTAAAATACAGCAATCATAAAATACTAAAACATAAGTAAAACAACATTTAAACACTTTTAGCCTGTCATGGGGCTTGGGGTCTGGAAACACCCTCAGGTGCAGGGCAGGACAGCAGGACAGGATCTATGTTTATCTTCTGCCTAGCCAGCCCTTTCCCCTGCAGGTAGAGCCCTTGGATTCTGGGGGCTAGTAGGGCTTAGACAGGCTGGAAAAGATGGACAAGGCAGGGCAGACACAAGCTGGATGTTGAAGGCAGAGACAAACTGTAAGCAGATGTCTGGATATTGATATAGGGAAGAAGCTGAGAACTGGATATTGGAACAGCCTGAGAACTACATGATAAACAGGCAAGGAACTGGGGACTAGATACTGGAACAGGCAAGGAGCAGATGACTGGATACTAGGACAGGCTGAGGACTGAATACTGGAACAAGAGGGTGGGAGGATACTGAACAGCGCTAGAACTGGATACAGACCCAGGCTGGGATCCAGAGCAGGGCCTGGGCTGGATACGGATACAGGATTGTGCATGGCAAAGCAGGGAATAGATGCTGGGGACTGGACTGGGCAGGGCACTACAAGACCAGACAAGGACAAGATTAAACAAGGCAGACAAGGGTAGGAGCAGACAAAGACAACACAGAAAGAACACTGAGGCCCTAAGGCAGCAACACTGAAGGCTCAAAGGCTGCTAAGATTAAAACCCGGAGGCCACTAGGTAAGGTAAGGCCTGAATAGGCCACAGAACAAGGTGCAAGGAGACAGAAGGCCTGGAGGCCACAAGGCATAGCACAAGGTAAGAGTGTCCAGGTCACAGAGCCAAGGGTGACTCATGAAACAGCTCCTAGGTTCTGGCAAGGCAGGGTTAAATAGGGCTGAAGCTTGGGTGTTATGCTAGTAGCAAGACAGAGTTTGGCAAGACTGGAGAGTGGCAAAGCTAGGTGTGAAGCTCGGTGAAGATTCCTGGTGGAAAGAAGGCTGCATCACAGGCTGAGCCAGGTGGCTGGTGAGGAGATCGCTTGGGTAGCTCAGAACAGAGCTTACTGGAGGCCTCCGCTGGTTTGAATTTTTCACAGCGGACTGGATCAGGACAAGATGAGGCTGCACGGCGGGCAAAACCATGTATTTATTTATTTATTTTAATTTAAATTCTTTTAATATACCGATGCTCAAGACGAGGTCTTATTGTACCAGTTTACAATGAAACTAGGGGAAAACCAATTAACAATATATAGAAGGTAAAAAGTTACATTGAACAAGGGGAATAAACATGGGCTTTGGAAGAAAGGAAAGATTTCAAAATAATACAACTGGAGAGTACCAAAATGGTAACGAGACAAAAGTAAATTAACAAATGGAAATTAACATAAGGTTGCTGAATTCGGCTGGAGAGTTATCTCAGGCAGGTGTTATCAGAACAGGGGAGGTAACGTGTGTGTGGGGGGGGGGGAATAGGGAGAGGGTGGGTATGTGAGAGAGTTAATAAAGGTTGAGAGAGGCTTCTTCAGCTGTATGCTTGGGCGAACAGCCAGGTTTTCATGACAAAGCCATGTCATGAGCCAAGTTTGTAGATTCTTCTGAAACTTCAAGTTATCCCTTTCTTCTTTCAAATTTAATAGGAGAGAGTTCCACAAACTGGGAACACCTGCTGAGAAAGACCTATTTAATAAATGCTTCTTTCAAAAAGCCTTGACATTGGGAAGCTCAAGGAGATACTTTTTTGCTGAGTGTAGGTTCCTGTTTGCCTCATACCATTTCAGTTTTACTTTTAAATGTGGCGCACATAAACCACACAATGTCTTAAGTGCAAGCAGCAGAATTTTGAATTTACAAGGCATATTCATTGGGAACCAATACAAACTTAATAATAACGGCTTGGCTGGCGATCTTCTAGGGCTCCTGGTGACTACGCATAGTAGTATTTTAAATTACTTGTAGCTTGCAGAAAGTGTTTGCTGGTAATCTCAAAAAGAAGGAATTACAAAAATCCAAATGAGATAATATAAGCATGTAAGATAGAGTTTAGCAAATGTTGCTTACCTGTAACAGGTGTTCTCACAGGACTGCAGGATGTTAGTCCTCACATATGAGTGACATCATCAGGATGGAGCCCAATCACGGAACACTTTTGTCAAAGTTTCTAGAACTTTGACTGGCCCCTACTGGGCATGCCCAGCATGGCACTAACCCTGCAGCCAGCAGGGGTCCCTCTTCAGTCTGGTTACAAAGCTACAGGCAGTGCTGAAAAATAAAATAAGAAAACGAACCCAACGCCGCAGGGTGGCGGGCGGGTTTCGTGAGGACTAACATCCTGCTGTCCTGTGAGAACACCTATTACAGGTAAGCAACATTTGCTTTCTCACAGGACAAGCAGGATGGTAGTCCTCACATATGGGTGAGTACCGAGCTGAGGATGTCCGGACATGCACCAAATGTACCCAAGACGTGCAACAGGCACAACAATTGGGGTAGAATTTGGGGGAGGGCATCCTGAACCCCACCGGGCAGGTGGAAGGGTGTTAGTATGTCACGTCGTATATAAGTTACGCAAGACAGACTGGCCGAAGATGGAATTTATTTATTTATTTATTTATTTAAGGTCTCTTATATACCGATATCCGTTCGCACATCGTATCGGTTCACAAAGAACAAAAACTTTTGGGCGGCGCCCTTACATAAAACCGAAATAATAGTACAGAATAACAGGGGGATTAGGCGATGCAAATTAATAGATCAATAAATATTGAAAACTGTAAATATAAACATATATAAAACTATATACATATATACATGGCATCAGTAGTCATAAGAGCACAAGGCATACATCGGTGGTCAAAAATCTTGTCTTCCGGCTTTGTCTAGGCAATAGTGGGCTGTAAAAGTATGGAGAGAACTCCTGGACGCAGTGGAGGCATGAGGGGAAGCAAGCCCTTCAAGAAGCGTGTTACAAGGGGTTGTACTGAGATAGGGACACCTCCGATACCTTTATGGAAGGCAGCCACCGCACTGACATGCATTCTGATGGAGGAAGTTTTAAGACCTGACTCTGACAAGTGGCAGAGGTAGTCTAGAAACTGCGGGATTGGACAGGTAAAGGGATCAAGGGCCTGAGAAGAGCACCATGACGAGAACCTGTTCCATTTTTAAGAATACGATTTTCTCGTGGAAGACTTCCGTGAAGCAATCAAGACACGGGAGACTAGATCAGAAAGGTTAAGCGGCTGAAGGATTAACCTTTCAACATCCATGCAGTCAGGGACAGGGCTTGCAAATTGGGGTGGTGAAGGCACCCGTCGTTTTGAGTGATTAGAAGCGGGTCTGTTCCCAGAGGAATGTGCCTACGAATGGAGAGATCCTGAAGTATTGGAAACCACACCTGGCAGGGCCAGTGGAGTGCTATCAGGATCATGGTTCCCTTGTCCTGATGTAACTTCATGAGAGTCTTCGAGAGAAGCGGAAGTGGAGGGAATGCATATAGGAGACCGGTTACCCATGAGAGGGAGAACACGTCTCTTGGTGGATAATGTTGCCTGCGAGTGAGAGAGCAGAAATTGCCTACTTTGCGATTCTGGGGTGACGCAAAGAGGTCTATTTTTGGATAATCCCATTTTTGGAAGATGGAATTCGCTACTGAGGGGTTTAGAGACCATTCGTGGGGTTGGAAGGTGCGACTCAACTTGTCTGCCAACACGTTGTCCACTCCCAGCAAGTAGATGGCCCTGAGGTACATCGAGTGGGAGAGGGCCTCAGCCCAAATCTGTGCAGCTTCCTGACACAGAAGGTAGGATCCAGTGCCTCCCTGTTTGTTGATGTACCACATGGCCACCTGGTTGTCCGTCTGGATCAGGATGACTTGATTGGACAGGCGATCCTGAAATACTCTGAGAGCGTATCGACTTGCTCGTAGTTCCAGGAAATTTATCTGGTGTTTGGCTTCCTCTGGAGACCAAGAACCTTGTGTCTGGAGATCGGCCACATGGGCTCCCCACCCGACATTGGAAGCATCAGTGTTTAGAGTTATGTGAGGGTTTGGCACCTGAAAGGGCGAGCCCTGTAGAAGATTGATTTGATTCATCCACCTGACGAGAGACAGACGAAGTGAGTCGGTGACGTGGACAATGGTCGACAGGGGCTGAAGGGATTGAGTCCATTGCGACCTTAGGGTCCACTGCATGACTCTCATGGCCAGGCGAGCCATTGGGGTGACCTGAACTGAGGATACCATGTGTCCTAGGAGGATAAGAAAATGATGAGCAGTCATCGAGCATTAAGTCTGCAGCTGATGCGCCAGAGAAACGAGAGTGAGGGCTCATTGTCGAGGCAGGAAAGCCTTTGCTTGTAAGGTGTCCAAGTCTGCCCCAATGAATGATAAGGTTTGAGATGGGACTAAGCAGGATTTGTCGTAGTTGACTAGAAATCCGAGTGAAATTAGAGTGGTTAAGGTGAGATGTAGGGATGACAAAGTGGCTTGCTGAGTCGGAGCCCTGATTAACCAATCGTCCAGATAGGGGTAGATGTGAACACCTTGAGTCCTGAGGAAGGCGGCAACCACGACGAGGCATTTTGTAAAGACTCGTGGTGCAGACGCTAGGCCGAATGGAAGCACGTGATACTGATAGTGCTTGGGGCCTATGAGAAACCTCAGTTATTTGCGATGAGATGGAGTTATCGCAATATGAGTGTATGCGTCCTGGAGGTCAAAAGAGCAGAGCCAGTCTCCTCTTTGTAGAAGAGAAAGAAGAGAGCCCAAGGTTACCATTTTGAACTTCTCTCGCTGGAGGTACTTGTTGAGGGCAAGTAGATCCAGGATTGGACGAACGTCTCCTGATTTTTGGGGGATTAGAAAGTACCGGGAATAGAACCCTAGGCCTTGCTGGGAATAGGGCACTGGTTCTATTGCCTTGGAATGGAGGAGGAGGGAGACCTCCTGTTCCAAAAGGATGGAATGATCGAATGTTCTCCACGTCAGTAGAAGTGGGGAGTCCGGTGGAATGGAGAGAAAGTTCAGATGATAACCTTGAGCAATTATCGCTAGGACCCACTGATCTGAGGTGATTGAGTGCCACCTGTTGTTGAAATGGCACAATTGACTTCCCACTGGAATGTGGGGCAATGGAAGCTGGCTGCTGCTCTCTATGCAGGAGTCAAAAACTGGAAGCAGGGCCTGGCTGAGGAGCTGCTTGCGGTTTTTGTTTTCGTGTCTGACGAGACTGAGCTTTTTGAAACGGTCTCGTATAACGGGTTCTAGTTGGTGGCGGGTAAGACTTCTTCGAGCCCAAGGTTACCATCTTGAACTTTTCTCTCTGGAGGTACTTGTTGAGGGCTTGTAGATCCAGAATTGGACGAATGCCTCCCGATCTTTTGAGTATTAGAAAGTACCGGGAATAGAACCCGAGACCTTGCTGAGTGAATGGTACTGGTTCTATTGCTCTGGACTGGAGTAGGAGGGAGACCTCCTGCTCCAAGAGCAATGAATGGTCGGATGTTTTCCACGCCATTAGAGGCGGGGAATCCGGTGGGATGGAGAGAAAATTGAGATGATAGCCCTGAGCAATTATTGCTAGGACCCAGTGGTCCGAGGTGATTGATTGCCATATGTTGCTGAAATGGCATAACCGTCCTCCCACTGGTATGTGTGGTAATGGAATCTGGCTGCTGCTCTCTACGTGAGAGTCAAAAGCCAGAAGCAGGGCCCGGCTGGGGGGCTGTCTGTGGATTTTTTTTTCGGGTCTGACGAGACTGTGATTTGAGGAATGGTCTCGCAGAACGACATCTGGCTGCTGGCGGTCTTCTTTGGTCTGTAGAAAGACTTTTTAGAGTCCTTCCGGAAAGGCTGTTTGGAAGGATAATCCGAAGGTATCAGAGAGAGCTGTTTGAGAGTCTCATGATGATCCTTTAATTCAGCCACTGTCTTTTTGAATCTGCTCACCAAAGAGATTGTCTCGTATACAGGGAAGGTCAGACAACCTATCTTGGACTTCCGGTCGAAGGTCTGAAGACTTGAACCAAGCCCATCGTCTCACTGAAATAGCTGCTGCAGATACTCTGGTTGCAGTGTCGAAGATGCCATAACATGATCTGATCTCATGTTTTCCTGCCTCCAAACCCTTGTTAATTAGGGTGTGGAGTTGTTCTGGAAGTGACTGAGGCATGGAGGTTGTCAACTCCTGCATCTTCTTAAAAATGACCCTATTATATTGGGTCATATAGAGCTGATAAGCGGAAATTCAGAGGATCAACATTGATCCTTGAAAGACTTGGTGACCAATGGTATCGAAAAACTTCTGTTCCTTGCCAGGGGGAAAGGAAGTGTGAGGTTTCGATCTTTTCGCTCTCTTTTGCGCAGATTCAACCACCACAGATTGGTGATCCAACTGAGGCTTTTGAAAGCCTGGAGCTGACTGCACCAAATAGGTAGAGTCAGTTTTCCTGTGAACTGGTGAAATGGAGCCAGGATGTTCCCAGTTCTTCTTGAGGAGATCTAGAAGAACTTGGTGGATAGGGATGGAGGTGATTTCCTTGGGTGCATCCAGAAATTGAAGCAACTCCATCATTTGATGTCTGTCATCCTGTTCCGTTAGTAATTGGAAGGGGACCAATTCAGACATTTCCTTCACAAAATTTATGAAAGAAAGGTCCTCTGGAGGAGAATGCTTTCTACTCTCAGTGGGTGAAGGAGGTGATGGCAAGTCATCGGTGTCTGGTGAGGAATCATCAGTCCAGGTATCATAAGGATCAGCACCTGTCCCTCTAGGAACTGGAGAGGGATGGGGGAGTTGGATACCTGAAGGTCCCGGTCTAGGATCCGAAGGCATCGAAGGAATAACCGGAGGCACCGATGAAAGCAATGAAGGCCCCGGTGCAGGCATCGAGGGCATCGGTGGATGGCTCGATGGTGCCGATGGAGGTATCGGCACTGATCTCGATAGCTGAGGCAGAACTCCTGATGGAGGAATGCAGAACGGTGTTTCTCCTCCCGATAATAAAGTAAGCGGGGAGGGCACCGGAGCCATCGGTGACCCAGGGTCCATCGGTGGAAAAGCGGCTATAAGCGCTTCCATTCTCGATAGCAGCGGTGCCAAGGCTGCTGGAATCGGGTCAGTAGCCGGTTCCACTATCGGTACCAATGTCGGTGCCAGGGGAATCTGGAGTCAGTGCATCGCCTTGTTGATGGACTCCTGAACCATCCGGTCCAGTTCTTCTTGGAGAACTGGAGCAAGCAGCCCCAGCTCCGGAACAGAAGAAGGAGGCAGAGGCATAGCCGGAGGGACCACCATTAAAGGTGGAGTCGCGGCTCCCGATGCCCTGTCCAAAACCCCTCCCCTGACAGAATCCAATCCCTCTGCCCCTTTGATATAATCCAAGCCCCCCTCTGCAGCAAGTGAATGCCCCCACTACCCTCTTGGCAGCATTCAAACCCTCCTCATGCCCCTGCAGTCAGTGGTCCTTCTCCAGTGGACACTGAATAGAAGTATTTGTTTAAGGCTTTCTTCTTTTTCCTTGTCACCCTTCACACTTTCTTCCTTTTCTCCTCAGTTTTACAATTCCACCTCTGCACATCCTCCTTTCACTGACATAACTGAAAGTGTCTTGACACCTCATGTAGTACTGCCTTAACTATCTTTTCGTAAGCTCTTGCTTTTGTCAGCCTACTGTCCCCTCTACCTTACCTACTCTTGAGTATTCCAGTGGTAGTTGGAGGCAAATATGCTACTGGATGAAATAGAATGGGTTGAAAGTTGGATGAGAGGAATGACTTTCTTGCTCAAGCAGTAAAATGTATTGTTATTAGAATCAGAATCTGTAGTTGCTGTTATGTCAATCTAGAAAATGTATGAATATGTACTAGATTATATATTTGCTGTTGTGATGACCTAGAATACATATGGATATGAACAAGAATATGATTTTGCTGTTGTGATGACCTAGAATACGAAAGCCAACAAAGATGTGAATGCTGACCAAGAGTTCTAAAGCTCATCAATCCAGCGCTCATGTTGTTAACTAAACTATTTTTGTTTTCAGTTGTTTTTCTTAAGCCACCTAACTTATCTCCTAAACCACTCACCAGCATCTCTACCTTTTCTTTGAAAAATACTGCTAAAGCTTCAGAATCGAGAACATCCTCATAATACAGTGTCTTCTTAGTTTTAATTAACCAATTAGATTCCTTTGGAAATTGTCCTCAAAGTTCAAGCTACTCCTACTCACCTCCAAAGACTTTCACTCTATAGTTCCTCATTACTTCTCCTCTCTTATCTCTTCTACTCATCAGGCACTTATCTATGCCCTTCTCCATCGTCAACTACCCACGCCGTGCTTTCCACTTTGCTGCGTCATATGCCTAGCACAGCCTTCCTGAGTTGTAGCATCATACTCCTCTCTCTGATCAAATTTGAGTCCTGTCTAAAAAGCCCTCTTCTTGGAGATTTTTTTTAATCTTAAACTCTGGCTCTTTCTGATTATAGCCTTGTTAATTTTAATCATGTTGACTGTAATATGTACATTTCTTGAAGCCTTTTACTTGTCTGTGTTCTTGATTAGATTGTAAGCTCCATAGAGAAGGTACTGCCTCTTATGTATATCAGTACGATTTTGCGTACATCTGGTAGTGCTATCGATCATCAGTAGTAGTAGATATGAAATTGTCTGCTCTTCTTGTCTTCTGAGTAATACATGTCGAAAATATTTTCTTCTGATTTCATCTAAGTCACATAACAGGGGCCTATGCTATAAAACTCACAGTAAAAAAGTTTTAGATGTCAATTGGTAAAATTTTAATGTGCCCTTTAAGGTTATAATTCTCAAAGCCATTTACGCAAATAAAACCCAGTTTTAGTGCATACATAGCTTTTCTAAAATTGATCCAGGCTCAGTGCATATAAAAATGTATATGTAATCCAGTTTTGTGCAGACTTTTATATGCACTGATGAGACACATTCTAGGGAGCAGAGTTGGGGCAGAGTCAGCACTTATGTGCATATGTTACACTCTCCGAATGGAAGTATAACTTTTCATAAGTGAATATGTGCACTAACTCAGCTAATTACCTGAGTATTTTCTTTTTTGTATTTAAATCTTTTTATTATAAGAAGGTCAACATTTAAAATACAGAAGAAAAAAGGTACAAAACGCTAATAAAAAAAAAACATTGTACTGCTAACAACGTACAATTATCAAGTCAATTGCGCATTGCTGGTACAAGTGAGCAAAAATGTATTCATCAAAGTTAGTAAAAGAGGGGGGGAGTAGGTTGGGAAAGAAGACATGAGATAAAAGAAAGAAGCAGAAAGATAGAAGAGGATGAAAAAAAGCATCTCGTCATGGTGTCAAGGTGAGAAAGGCTCATCTATACTGGTATGTGAGGATAGAGAGGCAGTGTAGGTATCTAAGGGCTTCCACACCTGTGACCATTGTGTTAGCCTATTAAATTTGAGTGCCATTGCCTTTTCATATTTACAATATAAGCATACAGAGTTCCACCAAAGGTGCTCTGAGAGCAAGTCACTGCGTTTCCAATTAGACATAATGTTATGAAGGCCGACAGTTATCAAAAAATCAACTAATTTACATTGGGGCAAGGGAAGGTTCAAAGATGGACTCACCCCTTTAAGGATGACCAAAGAGTATGTAATAGTTTGATGTAGATTTAGGATAGCAGAAATAGTAGACCATATCTGTTGCCAAAAATTGGTTACATTGGGGCAATAAAAAAGCATATGACTGAGAGTGGCCTTAATGGCTGAACAGGACCAACAAGTATGTGATTCCAACAGACCGGCCCGACAGAGTTTCCATGGGGATCAAAATTGCTCTATGGATGATGAAATAGGAAGTCTGAGTTAAGCTGGAGGATAAAGAGATATGGGTAGACACATTCCATATATAAGCCTAACTTTCTGCTGTTGGAGCCTGTGGAAGGTCAGAGGACCATATTGGATATAATTGTTTTAGAGAATACCTGGGAGAAAGTTCTTTGAGGAGTTTGTAAAAAAGAGATGCTAGGTGGCCTTTTGCTCCATAATCCAGATATACAGATAAAAGGTAGGGAGTCTTGTCTATATGTAACTCTTGGAGGACTGGGAAGGTAAAGAGCTTCATAATTGCAACCAGGCATAAAATTGAGTTCTGGGTAGCCCAAATTTATCTTGGAAATCAGCAAAAGGTAATATTATGTTATCATGGAATAGAGAGGAGAGGAACCAAATACCGTATTTTTGCCATATTGGCCAGTGAAGGGGACACCCCCCAATTTTGACAAGGGGGTTATGCCAAATGGGAGCCATCATGGAGGCGCGCCACATGTAGGTGTTAGGCGGGCGTAGAGCCTCAAGCTCTAAAAAAGAAAATTATTCCTCACCTGCTAATTTTCGTTCCTGTAGTATCATGGATCAGTCCAGACGGTGGGTTATATTCCCCATCCAGCAGATGGAGTCAGAATAAAAACTCGAGAGGGGGCACTATATAAACCCCTCCCCTTTCCTCAATCTTCAGTAAACTAGACTAGCAAAGCCAACAAGAGAGGAGATAGAGGGATCAAGTAAAGAGAAGCCCGAAAACAAGGCCAAAAAAGTGAAATTTGACTAAACATTACCCCAGAGGGAACTTGCCAACAGAACGTGAACCATAGCTAGCACTGGAAAAAATCCCAGGAAACAGAGAGAAATAACAGAAAGACTGACCTTCGAGCGGAGTAAACAATCCCAACTGAGAAGAGAAAAACCCCGTAAAATACAAGGAAGGCGTCTGGACTGATCCATGGTACTACAGGAACGAAAATTAGCAGGTGAGGAATAATTTTCTTTTCCCTGTATGTACCAGGATCAGTCCAGACGGTGGGATGTACCAAAGCTTCCCTTACTATGGGTGGGCCACAGACAGCCCCGCTTGAAGGACTCTATCCCCAAAAGAATCCAAACCTGGCGCCCAGACATCTAAACGATAGTGGCGCGCGAAGGTGTGGAGAGATGTCCACGTGGCCACCCTGCAGATCTCCTGGGGAGATACCGAAGAACTTTCCGCCCAGGAAGTCGCCTGGGACCGAAGTGAATGTGCCCGAACAGAAATTGGAGGGATTTTCCCGGCCCTAAGATATGCGGCTGAGATCGCCCCTTTGAGCCAACGGGCAACAGTTGCTTTGGAGGCCAGATGACCCTTCCGAGGACCCGACCACAGTACGAATAAGTGGTCTGAGAGATGAAACTCGTTAGTGACCGATAGATATTGAAGGAGACACCTTCTGACATCAAGCTTGCGGAGTTCCCTGGGTTCCGTCGAAGCGAAGGAAGGCAAATCGACAGATTGGTTAATATGGAAGGCTGAGACTACCTTTGGTAAGAACGACGGGACCGTGCGTAAAGAGACTCCTTCGTCAGTAAAGCGAAGATATGGCTCCCAACAAGACAACGCCTGAAGCTCCAAAATACGACGGGCCGAACAGATAGCCACCAGAAATATTGTCTTGAGGGTGAGATCCTTGATAGAAGCCGACCTAAGAGGCTCGAAAGGAGGCCCGCTCAGTATACGAAGTACTAAGTTAAGATTCCAAGACGGACAAGGCGCCCTCAAGGGTGGCTTCAGGTGTCTAGCACCTTGCAGAAAACGTACAATATCTGGGTGAGCCGACAGCCTTGAGTCCTGTCCATTGTGCAGGAAAACCCCTAACGCCGCAACTTGTACCCTAAGTGAATTATAGGCTAACTCCAAATCCAGACCGGCCTGCAAGAAGGAAAGGACTTGCGTCACCGAAGCAGAGACCGGACGAATAGAATGCTCCTGGCACCATACCTCAAAGACTTTCCAGACGCGCACGTAAGTGACAGAGGTAGACGTCTTGCGTGCCCTTAGGAGAGTGGAAATCACTCCCTCGGAGTATCCACGGCGTCTCAACTTGTGCCTCTCAAAAGCCAAGCCGCAAGACAGAAGCGATCTGCCTGCTCGAAAAATATAGGACCCTGTCGCAGTAGGTGGAAGAGATGATTGAGCTGCAGGGGTCCCTCCGCCGCTAGATGAAGAAGGTCCGCAAACCAGGGCCGTCGGGGCCATTCCGGTGCCACTAGAATGACTGGACCCGGATGGCTCTCTATGCGACGGAGAACCTTCCCCACCAGGAGCCATGGAGGGAAGACATACAGTAAGATCTTCCGAGTCATAGAAACATAGAAATGACGGCAGAAGAAGACCAAACGGCCCATCCAGTCTGCCCAGCAAGCTTCACATTTTTTTCTCATACTTATCTGTTTCTCTTAGCTCTTTGGTTCTATTTCCCTTCCACCCCCACCATTAATGTAGAGAGCAGTGATGGAGCTGCAACCAAGTGAAATATCAAGCTTGATTAGTTATGGGTAGTAGGGGAAGTAACCGCCGCAATAAGCAAGCTACACCCATGCTTATTTGTTTTACCCAGGCTGTGTTATTCAGCCCTTATTGGTTGTTTTTCTTCTCCCCTGCCGTTGAAGCAGGGAGCTATGCTGGATATGCGTGTAGTATCAGTTTTTCTTCTCCCCTGCCGTTGAAGCAGAGAGCTATGCTGGTTATGCGTGAAGTATCAGTTTTTCTTCTCCCCTGCCGTTGAAGCATGATATGCATTGAAAGTGAAGTATCAGGCTTATTTGGTTTGGGGTAGTAACCGCCGTAACAAGCCAGCTACTCCCCGCTTTGTGAGTCTATGGTAGAACCAGGGCATTGACTCCTTCCGCCCCGTATTCTCTTCGTCGGCTGAAGAATCGAGGGGCCTTTGCGTTTGCGGCCGTGACCATGAGGTCCATGTGAGGAGTCCCCCAGCGGGAGGTTATTAGACTCATCGCTTCCTCGGAAAGCTCCCATTCTCCGGGATCTAAGTGCTGTCGGCTTAAGAAGTCCGCCTGTATATTGTCCACGCCCACAATGTGAGAGGCTGCCAGACGACTCAAGTTGACCTCCGCCCACTGCATCAGTCTGTCCGCCTCCAGCGAGACGTGACGGCTCCTTGTGCCCCCCTGAAGGTTGATGTACGATACCGTGGTCGCGTTGTCTGATAGGACCCTGACCGCCCGATGGCGGACCAAGGGAAGAAACTCCTGCAATGCCAGGCGCACCACTCTCGTTTCCAGACGGTTGATGGGCCACCGGGACTGTTCCGCTGTCCAAGTGCCCTGAATGGAATCCGCCCCGCAGACCGCTCCCCAGCCGGTCAGACTTGCGTCCATGGTGATGACCACCCAGTCTGGGACCTCCAGGGAGACCCCTCGTGCTAGGTGGCGAGGAACCAGCCACCAGCAGAGACTGAGCCTTGCAACAGTCGGTATTGGGAGAACCTCCTGAAATTCCCGCGACACTGGCTTCCAACGGGATAACAAGGCCCACTGAAGAGGACGCAGATGCGCAAACACCCACAGGACTAGGTCTATGGTGGAGGCCATGGACCCCAGTACCTGTAGGTAATTCCATGCTGTGGGTGCCTGGAGAGATTGGAACTGGAGGATCTGTTCGCGCAAGGCATGTGCCCGGTCCTCGCTTAGAAACACCTGTCCCAGATTGGTATCGAAGCACGCACCCAGAAAATTCAACGACTGGGATGGAGAGAGACTGCTCTTGGGAAAGTTGATGATCCACCCTAGGGACCGAAGTAATTGCACCACCTTGCTGACCGCTTGGACCCCCTCGGTGCGAGATTTTGCCCGGATAAGCCAATCGTCCAGGTAAGGGTGCACCAGAACCCCATCTCGGCGCAGGGCTGCAGCCACAACCACCATAATCTTTGTAAAAACCCGTGGAGCTGTCGCCAAACCGAACAGGAGTGCTTGAAACTGAAAATGCTGTCCTAGAATTTTGAAACGAAGATAACGGTGATGCGCCCTGTGAATCGGGATATGCAGGTAAGCTTCCGTTATATCCAAGGATGCGAGGAATTCCCCTGGGTGGACCGCCGCCAGCAGCAGAAACGTGGGACCCGGAGGTACTGGTTGACAGTCTTTAGGTCCAGGATGGCCGAAAATTGCCCTCTTTCTTGGGCACCACAAAATAAATGGAATAATGACCCCGACCCAGTTCGGCAGCAGATACTGGGGTAATTGCCCCCAAAGAGAGAAGACGGTCAAGAGTTTGCCGGACTGCTTGTCTCTTGAGAAAAGAGCCGCAGGGGGAGAAAAGAAACCTGTCTCTGGGCGGGCGGACAAAATCCAAGGCGTAGCCGTGTCTTAAGATATCCAGGACCCACTGATCCAATGTGATTCGGGCCCATTCATAGAAACATAGAAACATAGAAATGACGGCAGAAGAAGACCAAACGGCCCATCCAGTCTGCCCAGCAAGCTTCACACATTTTTTCTCTCATACTTATCTGTTTCTTTTAGCTCTTGGTTCTATTTCCCTTCCTCCCCCACCATTAATGTAGAGAGCAGTGATGGAGCTGCATCCAAGTGAAATATCTAGCTTGATTAGTTAGGGGGTAGTAGGGGTAGTAACCGCCGCAATAAGCAAGCTACACCCATGCTTATTTGTTTTAACCCAGACTATGTTATACAGCCCTTATTGGTTGTTTTTCTTCTCCCCTGCCGTTGAAGCAGAGAGCTATGCTGGATATGCATCTAAAGTGAAGTATCAGGCACATTTGGTTTGGGGTAGTAACCGCCGTAACAAGCCAGCTACTCCCCGCTTTGTGAGTGTGAATCCTTTTTTCTTCTCCCCTAACGTTGAAGCTATGCTGGGTATGCGTGAAGTATCAGTTTTTCTTCTCCCCTGCCGTTGGAGCAGAGAGCTATGCTGGATGTGCATCGAAAGTGAAGTATCAGGCACATTTGGTTTGGGGTAGTAACCGCCGTAACAAGCCAGCTACTCCCGGCTTTGTGAGTGCAAATCCTTTTTTCCACATTTCCTCTTGCTGTTGAAGCTTAGAGTGATGTTGGAGTCACAGTAACCATGTGTATGTTTATTGAATAAGGGTATTGTGTCCAGGCAGTAGCCATCATTCTGGCGAGTCACCCACTCTTCATTGGCGGCCTCTTGACTTTATGGATCCACAGTGTTTTATCCCACGCCCCTTTGAAGTCCTTCACAGTTCTGGTCTTCACCACTTCCTCCGGAAGGGCATTCCAGGCATCCACCACCCTCTCCGTGAAGAAATACTTCCTGACATTGGTTCTGAATCTTCCTCCCTGGAGCTTCAAATCGTGACCCCTGGTTCTGCTGATTTTTTTCTTATGGTAAAGGTTTGTCGTTGCCTTTGGATCATTAAAACCTTTCAAGTATCTGAAAGTCTGTATCATATCTCCTCTGCTCCTCCTTTCCTCCAGGGTGTACATATTTAGATTCTTCAATCTCTCCTCGTACGTCATCCGATGAAGATCCTCCACCTTCCTGGTCGCCCTTCTCTGTACCGCTTCCATCTTGTCTTTGTCTTTTTGTAGATACGGTCTCCAGAACTGAACACAGTACTCCAGGTGAGGCCTCACCAAGGACCTGTACAAGGGAATAATCACTTCCCTTTTCTTACTTGATATTCCTCTCTCTATGCAGCCCAGCATTCTTCTGGCTTTTGCTATCGCCTTGTCGCATTGTTTCGCAGACTTCATATCATTAGACACTATCACCCCAAGGTCCCTCTCCTGCTCCGTGCACATCAGCCTTTCCCCCCCCATCGAATACAGTTCATTCGGATTTCCACTCCCCATATGCATGACTTTGCACTTCTTGGCATTGAATCTCAGCTGCCATAATCTTCGACCACTCTTCCAGTTTCCTTAGATCCCGTCTCATTCTCTCCACTCCTTCCGGCGTGTCCACTCTGTTGCAGATCTTAGTGTCATCCGCAAAAAGACAAACCTTACCTTCTATCCCGTCCGCAATGTCGCTCACAAAGATATTGAACAGGACCGGTCCCAACACCGATCCTTGCGGTACACCACTTAAAACCGCTCTCTCTTCAGAGAAGGTTCCATTTACCATCACACATTGTCACATTCCCCGTAGAAGCGGGCAATGCGACCCCCCAGTCTGGGAATCGGATTGCAGGTCAGCCTGGCATCATTGGGGTTTTGAGGAAGAACCCTGAGGCTGTCCTCCCTTGCGGGCCTGCGGCCCCGAAAGGACCAGTTCCAGGTCTGCGAACGAAAAGGAGAAGTCCGAGACTGTTGATGCTGCTGTTGCTGCTACGGGAGCGATACCTGGTGGAGCAGAAGGACCTAGATGTCCGCGGCCTGACCTCCGAAAGCTTGTAAATCGCATTCTCGTTGAGGGACTTGATGATCTGGTCCAAGTCCTCTCCAAAGAGAAACTTACCTTTAAAAGGAAGCGAGCCTAAGCGTGTTTTGGAAGAGGCATCCGCTGACCAGTTTCGCAACCACAGAAGCCGATGGGCCGAGACCGCAGCGACCATCGATCGGGCCTGGACCCGAAGGAGGTCATAGAAGGCATCTGCTCCATAGGCGAGCACGGATTCTAAACGATCCGCCTGCTGAGCTTCAGCATCCGGAAGAACCTGGGAGGTGAGCAATTGTTGAACCCATTGGAGTCCCGCTCTTTGTGCAAGAGAACTGCAGATGGTCGTTCGGAGGCCCAATGCTGAAACCTCAAAGATTCTTTTGAGATAAACCTCCAACTTCCTGTCCTGGAGATCCTTGAGCGCTGTACCGCCCGTGACCGGGATGGTAGTGCTCTTAGTTATGACCGAAACTGCGGAATCCACAGCAGGAACTTTGAGGAGCTCCAAAAACTCTTCTGGCAGAGGATAAAGTTTGTTCATTGCTCTACTGACCTTGAGAGAGACCTCCGGTGAATCCCATTCTCTAGAGATCAGTTGCAAAAAGGTGGGATGAGTTGGAAATGCCTTCGACAGAGGACGAAGGCCTGCCAGCAAAGGGTCCCCCTTTCTGCCCTGACAAGAGGCTGCTACCGGTTCTGGGGGAGCATCAATATCCATTTCCTGGAGAATATGAGGAATTAGATCATCCAGCTCATCATACTGAAAAATTCGTAGGACCCTTGGGTCATCCCCTTCCACCTGAGAAGTGAACGTGGGGTCATCCTCTGCATCCGGGAGCGGGTCCCCTGTCGGGGGGTTGCTGGGGCCACCCACTGGGGCCTGCGGGACCCGGGAGGGTCCTGGGTCTCCTGCGTGATGTAACGCCCTATCCTGGGAAGAAGACCCCTCCAGGGACGATCCCAGACGCGCTCGTTTGGGAGGAGGGAGTCCCCCAGGAGTCTCCAAGGGCTGAGACTTGCACTGTAAGAAAGCCTGGTGCATAAGAAGCACGAACTCGGGCGAAAACTCCAGAGGTCCCTGAGGAAAACTATCCTGGTGCTCGCCTCCACGACCGCCAGGTTCCGGGCCAGGAAGTGGCGCAGAGCCAGAGGGCAACACCGGAGTCGGGCCTTCAGTATCTTCCTCCCCTTCTGAAAACAAAATGGCCGCCGTTCCCGCGCTCAGAGGGACGGGGCCTGCCGCTTTCGAGATGCGCGGTCCTCACAGCGAGGACCCGCGGACTCATCCTCCTGTCCTTCGGTGACTTCACCCTCAAAAATGCAGGAGTCACAGAGGCCCTCCCGTGAGAGCCGACCAGCCTGCCTGCCGCAGGCAGAACACTCAGAGGAGTGTGGCATGGTCTGTTCGGCTTTTTTTTTTTTTTTTAAAGGACTGACAGGAAAAAGAGCGCGCGATTTGCACTGCAGAAACGACGCGGGCACACAGACCACCCCTCCCCCACCGACCCAGAGAGAGCGCCGAAGGACTAAACCTCCCAGCGTCCAACGGTCCCGGGAGAAGGATTCGCGAACCGTGGGTCGGTAGCGGCTGAAACTAATTTAAAATAACGGGGGAGGGAGGGGGAGTGACTAGCACCACTAGTATGCACCCCGGGTCCGGCCCGAATACAGAGAGTACAAGAAAACCTGAGGAAAACATTTCTTTTTTTTTTTTTTAACACAAGAAAATTCCCCAACACTCCCCCAGTACCCAAAGAAGGGTGCCCTGAAAAAAACGGAGGGGGGGAAATGAAAGAAACAAGGTACAGACCCGGCAGCAAGCACCTCACGACTCAAAAGGCAGAAACCTGCTGAGTCACCTCAGAAAACTAAATTGTTTCAAAATTATACCTTCTACTTATTTACTTGATCCCTTTATGAGAAAAAGGCAAAAGAAAACAGAAAACTAGAAAAACCTAATCTCCTGCACTGGGGACCGCAGAGTCCCCTGCTCACATCTGCTGGAGTCAGAAGAATACTGTAGATTGAGGAAAGGGGAGGGGCTTATATAGTGCCCCCTCTCGAGTTTTTATTCTGACTCCATCTGCTGGACGGGGAACATAACCCACCGTCTGGACTGATCCTGGTATGTACAGGGAAAAGCACAGTGTAGAGATCTTAATATGGGGTTGGAAGCATCTGGGGAGAAGGGTCAATCCAGGAAAACATTTAGTAGGATAAGGAGAAATGAAATGTTTTTCAATATGTAACCATCTAGGTTGGTTGATAATATCAGAATCAGCGATAAAAAAAATGATAGCCTTGTTGCAAAATAAACGCCTGATGGTAAGCGTAAAAGTCAGGAAAATACTCCTCCATTTTGCCTTGTAGCCTTCAATTTAACAAGTGCAATTTTAGGATTCTTATGTTGCCAAAGGAATCTCTGTAAAATTCTGTCAATTTGCGTATAAAAATCTTTAGGGAAAAAAATGGGAATAATGGAGAGGAGGTATGTAATTTTTGGTGCTAAGACCATTTTGATAGATTCTAATCTTCCCCACCATGATAAATGTAGAGGAGACCACTTCAATTTCGCCTCACGTAGTTGTTGGTTATCGTGTCGATTGGGTCAGTGTAAAATTTAATGCCAAGGTATTTAAGCCGGTTAGTTACTTTTTGTAATTTACCTGAGTATTTTCAAAGCGAACTCATGTGCTGACACCTGGGCCCTGGACAACCTATTGACAGTTCTCTGGAACACACAGCTCAAAGCCAGCCACTTGCAGGAAAAAAACAACATTATTCCATGCAACAGTGTTCACTTATAACTTTCATTTTTTTTCCTGAGACTCCACTAGATCACCCCAATAGGATACATTTACAGTCAATCACAGGCTGCTCAATTCCCCAGGGCTGCTCTGCTTTCTAACTGTACCTTTCAAAATCCTTAACCACAGACTATGGGCATCTCTGCATCAAGGTACATTGGTAGTCACCCATGGGCAGGGCCGGCGGAAGCACTAGGCGAACTAGGCGATCGCCTAGGGCGCTGAGCATTAGGGGGCGCCGAGCCGCTGATGGCCAATGGCCGCCGGTGGACGTCATCCCAATAGCGGCTGAGCGGTGAACTACTGCTATGCTGTGTGCCGAATACACACAGCAAGAAGATCGGCGGGGCCGTGGTGGAGCTCAAGTCACCACGGCCGGAAGAAAACAATCGCGTCTAAACATGCTGGTGCTCCAGCTCCTTCCTGCCCGCGCGGCCCCGGAAGAAAAATGTTGCCGGAGCCGCGCGGGCAGGAAGGAGGAGGTGCATCAGCCAATGCAGGAGCTTCTCCTCCTTCCTGCCCGCGCGGCCCCGGAAGAAAAATGTTGCCGGAGCCGCGCGGGCAGGAAGGAGGAGGATCATCAGCCAATGCAGGAGCTTCTCCTCCTTCCTGCCCGCACGGCCCCGGAAGAAAAATGTTGCCGGAGCCGCGCGGGCAGGAAAGAGGAGGAGCATCAGCCGCGTACAGAAGAGGAGCAGCGCGGCTCGAGAAGTCCGGGGCCGCTGCAGAGCCCATCCTGCAGCGGCCGTGAAGAGGAGGCCCAGAGGTGAGAGAGAGACTGAGGGTTTGTACAGTGTGTATGTGTGCGTGTATGAGATGAGTTGAGAGACTGTGTGTGGGAGTGAGGACCTGAATGTTTGCAGAGACAGCATGTGAGAGCCTCTGTGTGTGTGTGAGAGAGACAGCATGTGACAGTGAGAGCCTGTGCTTGAGCAAGACAGCATGTGGGAGTGAGAGAGAGCCTGTGTGCCAGAGTCAGACAGCATGTGCCAGTGAGAGACTGTGTGTATGAATGATTGTATGAGAGAGAGCATGTGACAATGAGAGCCTGTGCTTGAGCAAGACAGCATGTGGGAGTGAGAGAGAGCCTGTGTGCCAGAGTCAGACAGCATGTGCAAGAGAGAGACGGTGTATACATGATTGTATGAGAGAGAGCATGTGAGAGTGAGTGCCTGTGTATGTATGTGTGTGAGAGAGAGAGAAAGCATGTGAGAATGAGAACCTGACTGTGTGTTTGAGGGAAGAAGACAGATGGAGAGAAAAGAAATATGTTATAAAAGGAATGGGCAAAAAAATAAGAAAGGGAAGGTGGAAAAAAAAAAAAGCCTGTGACCAACTGATTAGAAAACTAAGATCAGACAGCAAATGTAAAAAAAAATAAATTATTTTTTACTGATTGGAACATGTAATCTTTGGGAATGTGCAAGAGTAGCACTTTCTCTATGCGGATCTCACAATGTACCATGAGGCCTGCACAGAGGAGGCAGCAGAATGGGCTTCAGTGCCAATAGTAGCAATCAGCACCTCCGCAATAGCCATACAGCAACAGTGACAGTTGCAGCAGAGGAATGAGAGAGGCTCTGAGGTTGCTGGCAAAAGAAAGAGAGGGGGGTCTCTGCCTTTAGTGTGTGCATGTGTATGAATGGGAGTTTGCCTGGCGGTGTATGTGTGTGAATGCATGGGTGCCTGCCTGAGGGTGTGTCTGTGTATGAGAATGAATGGGTGTCTTCCTGGGGTTTGTATGTGTGAGAATAGATGCCTGCCTGTTTGTGCTGTATGTGTGTGTGTGTGTGAGAATAAATTGGTGCCTGCCTGGGGGTCTGGGTGTGAGAATGAATGTGTGCATGCCTGGGGGATGGGGAGGGAGTGGTGTGAAAATGAATGGGAGCCCGCCTGGGGGTCAGTGTGAGAATGACTGGGAGCTTGCCTGTGTGTGTGTGTGTGTGTTTGTGTGAGAACGATTGGAAGCTTGCCTGGGAGTGTGTGTTTGTGTGTATGTGAGGGAGCCAGTGAGAGCATGAGTGTGTATGAGAAAATCCAGGGGAGTAAGAGTTTGTGGGGGGGGGGGGGGGTGTGGAGGGGGAGAGAGTGCCTTAGAGCCTGAGTGTGTCAGTGTCTGTGAGAGCGAGAGGTTATGGTTGGGTATAAGAGCATGAATGTGTATGTATGTGACAGTGTATGTGTGAGAGAGAATGGACATGTGAGTATGTGTGAGAGAGAGAGGATAACCTCAATCAAGAGCTCCCATGTATGGACAGCAGGGGCTTTTTAAAATCCTTATTAGTTTTAATTATTGTGTGTTATTTGATATATGTGCTGTTTTGAAATATTTTATTGGTTTTAGGAAATTGTAAAAAATGTATATGATTTTAATTAATAGAAATTCTATTTATCAGTAGTTTTAAAATATTATTTTATTAGTATGGTTTTACTATTATAACTGATGCTTTATGTTTCTTGATTTTATTTGTTTTATGAAGAATGGTGGTTCTGTTTTTCCATTGTTAATACACAGAGTCTGGCTTCTTGGGGTTTCCATTTCAGTTTTTTCTAATTTGTGCTCCTTTATTTTGTATTCTGTATTTGGTGAGGGTCTGTCTCTGCTCTGTGTGTGTGACCATGATGAGAGATTCTGCTATCATATAGTGTCTGTATAGAGATCTATAGCAATTGGGTTTGTTTTGTTTCCTCAGTAGGTGGTGTATTGGTATTCTAGGACCCAGTGTAATATTTACCCTTGCTTATTCACAGGTAGGGTTATTGTTGTTTGAGTCCTTGGTGTTATTACTGTTATGTTATGATGGGATTGCAGTATAGATTTTGAGTGTCTTTTTTGTGGTGTTTTGTGTTAGTTCACAATGTGCCTGGCAGTGGAAGCTGTTTGTGCTGCTGTTACTGTGAAGTGACACCAGAATTTGAAAATATCTTTCAGTATGATGAGCTGTAAGGGAAACATCCAAGCTCCATTGTTTGGGGGAATTTCAGTGGATGCACAGAGTTACAGAACTGGAGGTACAGGATTTATATTGACCTTCTGTCCTTCCTATATATTCCTGACTTCACTCTCATAGCCACATAGAATCAGTTGACTGAGGCTATCAACATAATTTTATAGTGTGAAACTGGCCAGCTTTTTAAAATAATGCAGAGGACCCTTTGGACTTTTTTATTAACACTTTTTTTTAATAACCAATTTTAAAGCAGGATCCATGCTATAGAGGTGGGTGAGATGAAGAAATGTCATTTTGGCGCCCCCCCCCCCCCAATTCTTCTGTCTGGAGACACCACTGATTTTCTGTGACCTTAATCATTAGTACAAGAAGGATTAAGGGGGGATGCTGGAGAGGCACACATGCATTGGCCCCCGGGCACCGGAGACCCTTGGTGCGCCACTGGGTGCGAGCCATATGGAGCCGCAAGTGGTGGCAAAGAGGAGTGGAGTTTGGCAGGCCGCAAGCAGTGCCCAACCTGCTTGCGACCCAGAAAACCCCAGTCAGCGGGCGTGATCGAGAATGAGGTAAGGGTCGGGGCCGAGACCGGGGGGGGGGGGGCGCAAGGGAGAAGGCTCGCCTAGGGCGCCAAATCCCCTTGCACCGGCCCTGCCCATGGGTCAGCCCAGTTCCCCAGGGTGCATAGAACCTACTTCTCAACTGTATCTTTGAAGATTCAAAATCTCTAACCAAAGTCTGTGGGCATCTGGGTCTGAGTGAGCACTGATGGCTCCCCACCTGCATCTCCTTCTCTCTTTGTCTGAAAAACAGTGCTTTTTCTCTTAAAATACATACTGATCCTCTCCAGAAGCTCTGTAATTAGTCTCAGCAGTGTTTTCCAATTAGTAGCACACCTTTCTGTGGCTTTACGTTCTCCTAATTGGTTCTCTGTCATGGATCTCTTTCCCAGTAGCCCTGTGTGTCTTGATCCTTCTGGCTTTAAATCCCCTAGCCAACTCTTGTTCAGTTTTTCTTTCCACCTTAAGGCAGGCAGTGTCTCCCCTGGCACTCCCTCTGTCTTCTGGAGAATCACTCTCTTCAGACTGCTTCTGAATGTATGAAATCCCTGTATTATCACAGCGCCTAAGTTTTCTTTCAAACCACTCGGTAAAGTCTGTGTGTACAAGTTATATGCAGACTTTACCACTATGCAGGCTGTTTGAAAATTACATTCTAAAACAGGATTTAACATGCTATACAATACATTTTACCAAAGGCACAATAAAACTTAACCTCAATGCTATGGCCTTGGTACTAATGTGGGTATTAACACAGAAAAGAATAATGTCCATGTTAGCTGCCATGAAATCTCCCCACTAACCAGCCCAAAAAGATAGGACTGGTTAACAGAAAAGATTTTTCCCCCTACTCCCCAAATCAAGCTTAGAAACACTGTCTCCAACATCAAAATACACCTTGGACCATCAAAACTCCTCTTTCACCCCGGGCAGCATCCAAAACCCCTCCCCTGACAGAATCCAATCCCTCTGCCCCTTTGATATAATCCAAGCCCCCCTCTGCAGCAAGTGAATGCCCCCACTACCCTCTTGGCAGCATTCAAACCCTCCTCATGCCCCTGCAGTCAGTGGTCCTTCTCCAGTGGACACTGAATAGAAGTATTTGTTTAAGGCTTTCTTCTTTTTCCTTGTCACCCTTCACACTTTCTTCCTTTTCTCCTCAGTTTTACAATTCCACCTCTGCACATCCTCCTTTCACTCACATAACTGAAAGTGTCTTGACACCTCATGTAGTACTGCCTTAACTATCTTTTCGTAAGCTCTTGCTTTTGTCATCCTACTGTCCCCTCTACCTTACCTACTCTTGAGTATTCCAGTAGTAGTTGGAGGCAAATATGCTACTGGATGAAATAGAATGGATTGAAAGTTGGGTGAGAGGAATGACTTTCTTGCTCAAGCGGTAAAATGTATTGTTATTAGAATCAGAATCTGTAGTTGCTGTTGTGTCAATCTAGAAAATGTATGAATATGTACTAGATTATATATTTGCTGATGTGTTGACCTAGAATACGTATGGATATGAACACCGGGATGTGTTGACCTAGAATACGTATGGATATTCCCCACCGGGGGAAGGTCAGGTCAGTGCTCGGCCTCCCCACCCGGGGGACCCCAACGCCAGCCGCGCGCGCCGAGGCCCAATCCGGCGATCAAAAAGGGAAAAAAAGGGAAAAGAGCTTAGGCCCGCCCAAAAAAGAAAAAAACCAACCAACCAGATAAAGCCCGGCAGGGCTTTAAATTCAGACTGCAGGCGCCATCTCCTCCTTCTCCACGCGGCGACCGAAGACCTGCGCGACCGGCGCCGGAGCCCCACCGGGGGAAGGTCAGGTCAGTGCTCGGCCTCCCCACCCGGGGGACCCCAACGCCAGCCGCGCGCGCCGAGGCCCAATCCGGCGAACACAACACAACGAAAATATAAAAAAACCAAAAAATAAACAAAAACAAATCAGGGAAACTCGCTAAGACCCGCCCAAAATAAGGAAGCCGGCCAACCAGATAACGCCCTACAGAGCTTTAAATCCCACCCTGATAGGCGTCGCGCGCCGAAGGAGCACGACAAAGGGGCCTGCCCCTTTGTGTGCCCCTTCGTGTGTACCGGAGCACAACCGGAAACACCTACGCTAAACGACTCTGCCACGTAACTCTGCCTCTACAACCAAAGCACGCTACATCAGCGTCACCCAAGCATTCGTCCAGCGATCTCATTCTCCAGGTCTCATACACATACCTGCCTCCCCTGCATTCATCCAGCCTCTCCAGCATTCATCCAGCCTCTCCAGCATCTCCAGCATTCATCCAGCCTCTCCAGCATTCTTCCAGCCTCTCCAGCATCTCCAGCATTCATCCAGCCACTCCAGCATTCTTCCAGCCTCTCCAGCATTCATCCAGCCACTCCAGCATTCTTCCAGCCTCTCCAGCATCTCCAGCATTCATCCAGCCTCTCCAGCATCTCCAGCATTCATCCAGCCTCTCCAGCATTCTTCCAGCCTCTCCAGCATCCATCTAGCCACACCAGCATTCTTCCAACCACTCCAGCATTCTTCCAGCCTCTCCAGCATTCTTCCAGCCACTCCAGCATTCTTCCAGCCTCTCCAGCATCTCCAGCATTCATCTAGCCACTCCAGCATTTATCCAGCCTCTCCAGCATTCTTCCAGCCACTCCAGCATTCATCTCCCCAGCATCCAGCCTCTCCAGCATTCATCTCAGCTAATACCATCTAACACCACTTTCGCTCCTAACAATGCAAACAATGTACCACGGTCTCCCAATACCGATTCTCCATCATAGAACGCTACTCACAGGAAAATCAAACATAATCTACAATCAACACACCTACAAATCACTTATCCCCATCATGATTACTCCAATCACACAACTTCTAGGATTCACTCTGTTCTCATTGATATTATTTAATGCTCAATCACTATCCAAGAAATCACTAATTTTAAATGATCTTCTCCTAGATGCAAACCCAGACTTATGTGCTATAACAGAAACGTGCTTTAAATCTACAGATATAGCTTTAATTAATCAACTACCTACTCAGACATATGACTTTTTCTCAATCCCACGACAGAAAAAAAGGGGTGGGGGCATTCTCTTAGCAGCTAAGAAAGATCTTAGATTCACTCATCACCCAATCAAATCTGACTCGAAATTGGAAACAGGTCTCTTCAAATCAGACTCACTACAAATCCTTCTAATATATGCCCCTCCAGGACTTCTAGAAATGGACCCATCACCCTTCCTAGAAATCTTAGCATCTTATCTAAAACCAGACTTCCCAACGATAATCCTAGGAGATTTCAACTTGCACGTTGATAACCCCACACTCTCAACCAGCTGCGAAACCATTCTTACAGCCATGTCTGCAATGGGATTCAAACAAATAATCAATGAACCTACCCACAAGGCAGGTCACACACTGGACCTTATCTTTGTGAACTCAGGTATAACACATTCAGTACATCCCACTTACAAAAAAGTTCCCTGGTCAGACCACTCTTTAATCTCCACCACCTTCTCAATGACCCAAATGAACAATAATCACGCCCCTCAACACGCATTTCTCTACAGAAAAGTATGCGCCTCTGATGAACTCAGCAATCATCTAATCATGGAACTTTCACACATGGACTTCACATCACCCAATGCAGCCGTTAATTCCTGGTCCTCCATAACAGAAACCGTGGCAAACAAACTATGTCCGTGGATAACAAAAAAAGTCAAACAAGGTGCGTCAAAAAGGCAGCCATGGTTTACAAATGAACTTAAAAACCTCAAACTCAACCTGCGTCAAAAAGAAAGTAAATGGCGTAAAGCCCCTTCCCCCTCCACACTTTCTACATACAAACTCGCCCTCCAAGCATACAAGAGCTCCACTTTAAAAACAAAAAGGGACTTCTATGCACACAAGATTCATAACATTATATTCGATTCCAAAGCGCTATTCACATTTGTCTCCAATCTAACTCAGGCAAACCCTCCTGACATACCACCTAACCAAGCTCAAACAAAAGCCGATGAGCTGGCACTCTTCTTCAGTAAGAAAATCACAAACCTACTAACACAATTAAAGCATAATACCGGCACACCAACCAGCAATTACATTCTTCATAATAAAGACATCTCCCTCCAATCTCTTGAACTCACCTCTTCCTCAGAGATCCAAACTCTTCTTAAGAAAATGAAACCCTCATCGCATCCACTAGACCAGATTCCGTCTAAATTACTACTGCTAATCCCGGACACCATAACCAAAACCCTAGCAGACATTATAAACTGCTCATTCATCCAGGGTTTCTACCCAGACGACCTCAAAATAGCATCCATCAAACCGCTACTTAAGAAGCCTAACTTGGACCCCAAAGATCCTAACAACTTCCGTCCAATCTCAAATCTGCCTTTCATTGCCAAGGTGATGGAGAAACTAGTTAACACACAACTAGCAGATTACATAGAAGAACACAAAATTCTTTTCCCCACTCAATTCGGTTTTAGAAAAGCCTCAAGCACCGAATCCCTTCTCATCTCACTGACTGACCACATTATTTTGGGCCTCGATAAAGGACAGGCCTTCCTACTGATCTTATTGGATCTATCGGCAGCGTTCGATACTGTGAACCATGCCATATTACTAAATCAACTAGCGAACATCGGTATTGCAGGATCAGCACTAACATGGTTCAAAACATTCCTAGAAAACAGAGGTTTCAAAGTTAAAATCCACAACAAAGAATCCTCCAGATACCCATCATCACAAGGAGTTCCTCAGGGTTCCTCTCTCTCACCAACACTTTTCAACTTATACCTTCTCCCGCTTTGCCAACTGCTAAACAAATTGAACTTAAAACACTTCATTTTTGCCGACGACGTCCAGATTGTGATCCCCATCAAAGAATCCATCACTAAAGCGCTAGAACTTTGGGAAAATTGCTTTCAAGAAATTAACGAGCTCTTATCCAGCTTAAATCTAATCCTAAACCAATCAAAAAGTGAATTCATTCTAATCTCTCCAGATAATTGCAAAATCACTACAAACCCGCCAGCCAACTTGCAAACCTCAAAAGTAAGAGATTTAGGAGTCTCCATAGATAACCGGCTAAATTTGAAATCGTTTATCAACCAAACAACCAAAGACTGCTTCCACAAACTGCACGTATTAAAAAGAATAAAACCCCTATTTCACTTCCATGATTATAGAACAGTGCTCCAAGCAATAATATTTGCGAAAATTGATTACTGCAACTCGATCCTACTAGGCCTCCCATCATCACATACTAAACCGCTCCAAATGATACAGAACACCGCAGCAAGAATTCTAACAAACAAAAGAAGAAGAGATCACATTACACCAGTCCTTAAAGACCTACACTGGTTACCAATCCACTACAGAATAATTCATAAATCCCTCACCACAATCTACAAGAATATCCATGGACTGGCTCCACTCCATCTACAAATAGCTCTTAAAAAACACTCCTCCAACAGACCCATCAGAGAAGCATATAGAGAATATCTACAGGTACCACACAATAATACCACCCAACATATAACATTGAGAGATCGGGCCTTCTCCACAGCAGGTCCCCCACTGTGGAACTCCATCCCCCTAGAACTAAGACAGGAACCATGTCTTCTAACCTTCAGGAAAAGACTGAAAACATGGCTGTTCATGAAAGCATTTCCGGACCCTTAAAGATTCACTACCATCAAATGCAGCATTACTGAACATTTCCTATTAAACTGAAACAGTCACTATCTACCAATCACTACAATGTTTTACTTCTTGTTAAACTTTTTATCTTTCCTCTAACTCTAATCCCAGTTAGAATGACCCTCGTTTTATTGTAACTTCTTCTTCCATGCACTTGTTTTACTTTTAATGTATACTCTTATGTTATTAGTTATTTACGTTATAATGTATTTCTCACCCCTTGTTTTATGTAAACCGACATGATACGAACTCCGTGAATGCCGGTATAGAAAAATACAAATAAATAAAAATAAATAAATGATTATGCTGTTGTGATGACCTAGAATACGAAAGCCGACAAAATGTGAATGCTGACCAAGAGTTCTAAAGCTGACTTTGTAAACTGTTGTGATCTTCTTTTGGAACGACAGTATATAAAACACCTAAATAAATAAATAAGTGGTATGTTTACTGCCTACAACCTGCCCTCTGGCATAAAGCAACAAAAGAAAGGTAAACTCTGTTGCAAATAGATTTGTATCATCTTCCTGAAGTAAAGAACACATCTTTAGGAACAGAAACCCAAGTTTGCTACATTTTGTTTTCTATATCCTGTGGACTTTATCTAGTGTGTTGCCCCACCAGCGGACCTGAGAGTGTATTCTCCATCCAATGGAAAAGAACCCCTGTGTCTGTTTCATGTGAAATAGTGAGCCAGGGATACACCAACTTTAGAATAAACAGAAGAGACTCACATTGACAAACCTTCTTATAATACAAATCTAAGGTTGGCTCATGTGGTTTTCAAGCTACAATGGACAAGCCACGTGTAGGTTCTCAGTGCTAATCCTTCTTGATTGGAGATGACTATGGTGTGACAATGTGCACTCCACAAGAAAATGAAATGCAGGTCTGCACTGACCACACATGAAGCTTGTGAAGGGTGTGAGAGGTACAGACACACTCTCAAGTTCAAGAAATGTACTAGACATTTTTCCTGGGACGGCAGCCCACTGAAACAGAACTGAGGGGGCTGGATGGGAGGGGGAAGTTAAATGAGGTAAAGGAGATTCCTTTGGGATTTCAAGCATACTGTTCCAATTTATGATCCATTTACAGAGTCACTTTCAATTAACAGCAAGTCACAAGGTCATTACCATATTAGAGTCTGTACCAGTGGCAGTATGAGAGTATGAAGGAATGATTCTTCATGTTTCTACTCAGGAGCTTTGTAAAATAGAGTCCAATTATTCACTGGTCAGTGGTGTACCAGGGGTCTCCAGCACACAGAGGCCAAGACTTGCATCCCCAAGCCTGACCCAGGCACTCTCCACCCCATATCGGCATTCAGTACCTTCTCCTTTCTCCCTGCAAATACATTTTACCCATGGACTTTGCGCCAATTTTAAAGAGAAAGTACTTGCTTTGGAGAAAACAGTTTTCACAATCAGTTATGCATATTGCAGAATGTGCACTTTTACTTGCATTTAAAGGTGTTCCTGGGAGTGTGTTTATGTTGGGGGTAGTAGTAGTAGAAAGATTCAGTGGATTTGACAATGTGGACAGCTTGAAATTGCCCCATGTGCATGTAGATTCTCTATGGAAAATAACATGTATAGACGTGAAAAGATAATCTTCATGCGTTCTTTTCCAAACCCACCCAAAACGTCTTAGGAATGCTTCTCCTAAATGTATCTGAAAGGAGAGATGTTGTGGGACAATGCACAAGTACCTTTAGGCACAAAAAAGGAGGACAATTTTCAGACAGCCAGTTTATGTGTATAAATTCCTACTTACCCATGTAATGGGCGGTGAAAATTGTCCCATACAAAGCAATGATACAGTGAGGTCATATTAGACATGGTTGCATCACTATGAGAAAAAAACTTCCTGTGCTGCAAGTCACTACAATTAGAAAGATTAATCAGGCTTCTTCTCCCTCTTAGATCTGCAAGTGACAAAATAGAGTGATCTAGACTCCTCCCAGCCTGACCTTCTCAATCACATTACCCTACACCAGTGGTTCTCAACCTTTTTTTGGCCGGGATACACCTGACAGATGGTTCTCACATGCGTGACACACTGAACATGTGACCATCACGAGGCTAAATGTAAACATGCACTCTGCATCCACAGGAATCCCCTCAACCCCCAGCAATGAGTGCAGAGCAGATCCAGGGCATTACCCTGTACAACTCGCCATACAAAAAAGATATTCTGGCTCTGATGACATCCCAGTAAAAGCAAAACAAACTCCTTTTACTACCAGACACAATAGCCTTCCTTATGAAAAGACAGTAATTTACCACTATCCATATCCTATTGAGAAAACACAACAAATAAGATTGATACAAATGCATCCATGCTAGTAAAATACCTCACCTCAGTCACACACCCAGAACTGACCTTCACAGAGTACAGAAAGATCACAAATTATAAATATGGAGACAAACTGGAATGGAAAACCAAAAAAGCCACTCTGCATGCAGTGCGAACCTGGAGAAATGGAAAGAGAAATACAGCACCTAACAGACTCTCAGGATCTGCAATAATGCACAGAAACTAACCCGCACAAAGTTACACCTGCATTATGGAGCACACTCAACAGTAACAACCCTATCTAAGAAATACAACTATTAAACCAGGCCCTAAACACTAAAACATTTCCTATTGGGAAAACAGAATAAGCCAGGCTGCTATAGAGCCCCACACAGAAATAATTGTAAAGCTGTACTAAAAATGTCACAAAACAGAATAATATCCAACAATTAAAAACTCATAAAAATTATTAAAACATGTCCAAATATCAATAAACATTTCATAATAGCAGACACCACATAATACCCAATAATTAAAACAGTAGTCAATCAAGAAAACTAAATGTAAAAAGCCACTGTTACTTACCCTCTCCAGCAACTCTCCTACTCCTTTCCCTTACAGGCCAATAGCACACACCAGAAGCAGCAAGGGCTGCTGAAGCTCTGTCCTCACAGTCCTCTTCCTTAGTGCCCACAACCAGTCACTCACACACACACACATCTCCAATTAGACCCCATGACCAGTCTCTTTCTCTCTCACATACACACACTAATCATCTTCCTGACCAGTCTCTCTCTCACAAAGAAACACATCACCACCCTGACCAGTCTCTCCCTCAGTCACACTCATGGTCTCTTATATACAAGCTCTCAATCACACACAAATGCTCTCGCACCCATTCACACCAGTTCTTACACAGGCTTCCATTCACACCCACAGACACAAGCTCTCACCCTGGCACCCATTCACATCCACAGACACACAAGTTCTCACCCTGGCACCCATTCACACCCACAGACACACAAGTTCTCACCCAAGCACCCATTCACACCCACAGACACACAAGTTCTCACCCAAGCACCCATTCACAACCACAGACACACAAGTTCTCACCCAAGCACCCATTCACACCCACACCCACAAGCTCTCAACCAGACATCCATTCACACCCACCCACACAAGCTCTCACCCAGGCATCCACTCACACCCACCCATACAAGCTCTCACCCAGGCATCCATTCACACCCACACACACAAGCTCTCACCCAAGCACCCATTCACACCAGCTCTCAGCCAGGCACTCATTCACACATAGACCACTAGCTCTCAGCCAGGCACTCATTCACACACAGACTACTAGCTCTCAGCCAGGCACTCATTCACACACAGACCACCAGCTCTCAGCCAGGCACTCATTCACACACAGACCACCAGCTCTCAGCCAGGCACTCATTCACACACAGACCACCAGCTCTCAGCCAGGCACCCATTCACACACAGATGCACCAGCTCTCAGCCAGGCACCCATTCACACACAGACCACTAGCTCTCAGCCAGGCACTCATTCACACACAGACGCACCAGCTCTCACCAAAAACGTCTTCCTTCACTGCAGGGATGGGCTCCAGTTCCGCCGCGGCTTTACTCCGGCGGGCCTTCTTTTTTCGCCACCATGTGAATGGGCTCCCGGGGTGGACTTGATCCGGTTTCCTCTTCACCGCCACGGGCTGTAGCGGCCTTGCTTGGTCGGGTATCCTCTTCGCTGCCATGGGAATGGGCTCCCATGGCAGCTTTGCTTTGTCGGGGGTCGGGTTTCCTCTTCACCACGTGGCCTTGCTTCGGAGTTCAAAAACTTCTATTCCTCCCACCCCATGGCATTCTGATGCCTGCCTCACCGGCCAATCAAAGGCTTCCTCCCTTCTTCCTACTCCCACTGGTAGGGAGGAGGCTTCCGATTGGCCTGCGTGGGGGCAGGCAGAATGAAGGAGGCTTCCCATTGGACAACGAGGGTAGGAAAAAAGGAGGCTTCCAATTGGCCCGCAGGGGCTGGAAAAAGGCAAAAGGAAAGTAGAAGAGGGTAGTGGGACACCGGGAGACGCGACACACCTGCCGGTGTTTGGCGACACACTAGTGTGTTGCGACACACCGGTTGAGAAGCGCTGCCCTACACATGTACTGACCCAGGCCTCACCTAGCTTGTCTCTCCCAGCATGTTACTCTAATCATATACTGAATCAATCCCCATCCAGCCTTTCCCTCCCAGGCATCATATTACTCAAACATAATGACCCTAGGCCCCACCTCACCTGTTTCTTCCATCCAGCCCCATGACTTTGTCTACTTTCAATTTTACTACTTCTACACATAAACTCTCTTCCGTAAATGTAGTGCTTGTTATTTCCCAATGTCCAGTTCTCATTCCAGCTTTGTCTTCTCTCTTTATTCCAGTCCTCCCTTCTTGATGGAACACCACTGACTGGACTTCTCCTCTCTGGAAGCAAAGGGATTCCCCTCTTGCTTAATATGTAACAGTTCATGAAACAGTTCCATACTGTTTTTGAGGAGCCAGGTCATGCAGCAGCGATGGCCTCTGACTTACTTCACCTTCGTCAAGGCTCCTGAACCCTGGCTGAATATGCAGTGGAGATCTGGACTCTAGCGTCTGAGCTAAACTGGCAAGAGGACAGTATAGTTGCCATCCTTCTAGAAGGCCTCTCTGGGAAAATGAAAGATGAGCTGACTACCTGGGATCTTCCTACCTCGTTAGAGGTTCTCATTGTCCTAACCGGTGAAATCATTCATCGGGTTGCAGCAAAGGGCTCGAGAAACCCATCCTGCATGAAATAATGTATCATTGGCCCCCTGGTTTCAGCATCCACTCTCACCCCTGGGTGCCACACTGTTGACCTTTCCTCTCCCAGATGAGCCAATTCTGTCATTTGGCTCATCTGAGAGAGGAGATGAGCCAAGTGCTTGGCCCCAGAAGAGGCGCTCTGTCACAGACAGCAGGGCCTCTCTGTCTGTATTACGCTGCCAGAGGCCATCTCTTGGACCAATGTCCACAGAAATTGGGAAACTTAAATGCCTAGGGTCCTTCAGGGAGATGACCCTAGACCTCACTGTTCTGGCTCCCCAACTCCTTCTTCCGGTCACACTGGAGTTGGGTTCCACTCATTTCTCCACCCAGGTCTGTAGGGACATATCCCATATTCTACCACTGAAAGCACCAAATATGAATCATAATAGCCAAAGACATATGCAGTCAAATATTGACAGGCCCCCAAAATACTGTCTCAATGGAAAAATAAGAGACCTTGCCCTGATGAGAACGTTACACTGTAGGATACATTTCTAGATCTCCCTTTTTGTAAGTGCCTGTGTAAAGAGGACCAAGGCAGAAGGACAATAAAGCAGCTAAGCTCCCAAGCAGGAGTCATGGATTGGCCAACAGAATCCAGAGGTCAGAACACCCCCACTCTTAGAAGAAGGGGGGGGGGAGTCTGAGACAGAGAAAAGCACTCATGCATACAGCATGGCAAACAGATGTGGCAGTACTTCCCCAAAGAAACAGGGAGGGGAAAAGAGACCTGCAACATGGCAGGACCCCCCCCCCCAAAGTAATGGGGAGGATGGAAAAGACCTTCAATGCAGCATAGACCTCCACCCACCATGTGATTATGCATGAGCTTATGCATATTTATCAGCTAGAAAGTATAAGACAAGGAGCAAATAAGGAGGAGGAAGCGACCCTGGGAGCGAAACCCTGAAAGGGGAGTGAGATTCTGAAAGAGTGAACTCTGAGAACGACCCTGAAACTAGGAAGGGACCCCTGAAAGAAAAGGAACCAGAAGAGCGAAAGGAGGGCCCTTAGCAGACCGGCACCACCCTGCAATCAAAGAGGGAGAAGACTAAGTGTGGCTAGGAGACTGGGGAGAGGAGATCGGAGTGAGGAGACATCCTGCTCAGGTGCAGAGAGTGACATGGAGTCTGAGAGGGTGAGGGGCGACAGCATGCCCCAGACAACCTGGCAAGTACCAGAGCCAAAAGCAAGTATCCTTTCTGGATCACTGCCAGCTCTGCCAGTACCAAACCCAGGAAACAAGTCTCATTCCCTACACACATTCTCCAGCTCTCCAGGCGGAGTCTGTTTCAGAGGTGAACAGAGGGGTATCACCTGAAGTTGGGCCCAGGGGTAAGTAAATTAGCCATAAGTATTAATATATTAAGCAGGCTACGGTTTATGGCATGTTGGTAACCACCCATGGTACAGAAATATCTCTAGGGAAAACTGGTGCTTAGTGGCCATTGTTTTAAAGTTTGTTATATAATTCTTTGATATTTTATTCATTATTTATGTTAATTGTATTTTCATTTTTATCTTATTTTGTTTATCATTTTTATGTATGTATTTTATTGTAAACTGCCCTGAACCTTGGAGGTTGCGGTATGTAAGTGTTGCGAATCTGCCCTGTTTGGGCAGTATCTTCACCTTTTTCTCCCTTTTCTTCTCTACCGCTTCCTCAGCACGGCTGGAGCCGCGCTTGCTTCACCTTCTGTGGCCCAGAGGCCGCCGACATACTGCACATGCGGCAGGAGCTGCGCTATCACTCTTCAAGCAGCCCGGAGGCCGCCGACATGCTTCACCAGCGGCAGGAGCTGCGTTTCAGCTTCTTAAGCAGTACAGAGACCGCCAATGCGCTTCCGTGCTGCAGGAGCCGTGCTGTGACATCCAGTGCGGCCCAGAGGCCGCTGGCACTTCCCCTCATGGCTGGGAGTCGTGTTGTTACACTCCCTTGCGGCATGGAACCGCCTACAGCATCCCCATGTGGCCCAGAGGCCACCAATTACCTTTTGATCCAGCAAAGGGAAAAGGCCTGCATCCCCGGCCTTGCCTGCGTCCTGAGGCCGCTTCTGGTTCATCTTCAGCGGCAGGAAGCCACCTGGGACATTGGGGCCTCCCCTGAGGCCTATCTTCAGCTCCTGCTTCAGCTCAGCGTCTTCCTATGCAGCAGGGCCACTGTCCAGGGTCCTGTACTGCTTCCTGCTTCCTCCTAGGGGGCGAGGCCGGCTCTCTCTTCAGCATTTAAAAGAACAGCGAGGGAGGAGGTCCACCAGTGATGTCATCGAGGGAGGAGGTCCACCAGTGATGTCATCGAGGGAGTCGCCTCTTCTGCCTATAAAAAGGTCTTGTCTTCATTCCTTCCTTGCCTTCACAAGGAGCCAGTCCTCCTTAGGACTTCTCGTCATCTGCTTCTCAAGGCACTTCGTTTTATGTAGGATCCTGTGTCTTCGTGATGGTACACACCCCGGATTTATAAACCTGTAAGATGTTTGAGATCTTCTCAATTGAATCTTTTAGAGATCCCTTCAGTTCGACATGCTAAATTGTTTAGTACGAGGGAGATCTCTTCTTCCATAGCAGCTCCTTCTCAGTGGAATCTCATTCCTGTGGAATTGAGGTCTTTGGATGATGTTAAAAGATTTAAATTAGAATTTAAAGAGTTTTTACTCCGCCGTGCTTATAATATGTAACAGCCTAAAGTATGTGTAATTCAGTTTTCAGTGAAAAGAATGTGAGAATATGGTTATTTGAAAAATGAGAATAATGTGAGTAGAGTAATTGCTATGAACTTTCGTTAATGTCAACCGACGAATAATAAATAACTTGATTTAGGGACATACAGTATATACCATTATTTGGTAGTATTTTCCCGCTAGTTTCTGTGAAACTAAAATTTTTTTTCTGAAGTGTGTGTTTATTATTGTTTTTATTATGCATGTACTTTTTGTTCATTGCCTAGGCCTATTTTGTGTTAGGCGATCAATAAATTTTAATAAATGAAATGAAAATGTCCTCACGCTACGTCTTCATCTTTTCAAGGTCTCCATATGTCTCGTCTTGATGTCTTCTTTATCCGGTTGATCTTCGTCCTGGCAGTGCAAGTCTCCAAAAGGTTCCAGCTTCTTATTTAATCTTCGTCGTAGAGGCATCCCCTCGAATCCTAAACCTTGTCTGGATCCTTGGAGTCTGCACCCTGCCTCCACTTCACGAATGAACTCTATATTCCGATCCATTCTGGCGTGGCCCTGCCTGGCCTTTATCAGCTGTGCAGGGTGCATTTTGGAACAGGCTTCGTCGGAGTCTTCACTTCATCTCTTCTCCTCTCTGTGTGGGGAACCACCAGCGTGGTCCGTGACATGTCTTCATTGGCTGAGTATGTGGGCGTGTGACGTGCAGTACTGACTCAGCTCTGCCAACTTGTGTGGGGAACCACTAGCGTGGTCCGTGACCAGCCTACCCCGGCTGTGTAGGGCGCGCTGCCTGCGTGGTCTGAGACTAGTCTGGCTAGGTTGTGTAGGGCGCGTGATGTCCAGTACAGACTCAGATATCTTCAAGCAACTCATGGCCTTCCAGAGTTTCTTCATATACATGACCAGAGTTCCTCTTCGCTCCACTTATCCAGATTTCATCTCTTCATGTTTCGAAGTCTCGTCTTACTTCATGTATCCAGAGTGATGTTCCACTTCACGTATCCTGTGTCTTGTCTCACTTCAAGTCTTCGTCTTTGATGTCCTCATCCTTTGACCACTGTCTGCCCTGTCGCAGTTGCTGCTTCGTGTGGCAGGTCCATAAGGGCTTGGAGTAGTCGGAGGACTACTCATGAGACCAACATTGCGTTGTTTGGGTCTCTCTCTGCTGCGTAGAGGTGTGGCCATCATCTTTCCATCTTCAGCCCATGCTGGGTCACCTCTCACCTGCCTTGGTGCTTGCTGGAGCTCCTCTGCGGCTATATCGGGGCCCAGGGGCACGCAAAACCACCAGAGATGGAATCGCTACCCATGTTCCCACAACAGTAAGTACTTTTAAATAAAATAAATAAATAAATAAATGCTAAGAGACAGGAATTGTTGATATTTTCTAAATGTTATATCTTGTCAAATCCGATAAATAAAAATCTATTTCTGATGCGAACACATTGTCTTTTTCCTGAGCTTAGGTTCATGAAGTGAGGTGGGAGGGCAACTGAAAGTATCCTATAGCAGACAGGTCACTGCACCCCTAAACTTGCTTACAGGACTTTGTGGATTCCTGCTCCAGAGAAAAATTCACCTTAAAGGAACTTGTCAACCAACTCCAAATTCCTTCGGTCCAGATGACCTCCCCCTTGGTAATCTCATCTATTTATGGAGATCCAATCCCAGGCCAGTTTACTATGACCATGGTTCCTGTGGTCTTACACACCGGCCTCCTGCATCTGGAAAAAATCAGCTCTCATGTGATCTTCCAAGTCATCCATCCCATCAGCCTAAGTCTGCAATGGCTCCAGCAACATCAACCACACTTTGACAGGTCTGCTTTACAACTTGCCTAGGGGGCCCAGGATGTACAGCAGGGCTTCCCAAACCTGTCCTGGGGACCCACAGCCACTCGGGTTTTCAGGATAGCATGAGATACATTTGCATACCATGTTGAAATGTATCTCATCCATATTCATTGTGGATATCCTGAAAACTCGACAGAAAGCCTGTGAAGGAGTCAGTTGGACCGTTAGATGATCGAGGGGTTAAAGGGGCACTTAGAGAAGATAAGGCCATCGTGGAAAGATTAAATGATTTCTTTGCTTCGATGTATAGTCAAGAGGATGTTGGGGAGATACCTGTTCTGGATAAGATTTTCATGGGTAATGATTCAGATGGACTGAACCTGTTACGGTCATGGACCCTTGGGCCGGTTGGGACAGAGGATGGTATGCTATGGAAGGCCACAGCAAGCGTCCCAGCCGGGAGGCGGCTCGGAAGAGACTCAGAGGAGTCTTTACCACCGGAAGTCCAAGGTCCCCCCAGGAGGAGCCCGTAGGGACCAGGACCTCTTGGACTTAGGTGGAGTCCTATGCGACCAAGGACCCAAGTAACGGCTGAAGAGACGGACAATGACTGGACCCAGGTGGATAAAGAGGCTTCACCCTCGGAAGCCTGCGGCTCCCCCGGGAGGAGCCTGTGAGAGCCCGAGCCGCTGGGACTTAGGAGAAACCCTGGGCCGCAACAGTACCCCCCCTCCTATGCCCCTTCCCTGGAGGCCCAGGTTTCCCTGGGTGGTCCAGATGGAATTGGTGGAGGAGGTTCTTATCCAGGATATTGGAGGAGGGCTCCCAGGAATTCTCCTCAGGACCATACCCCTCCCATGAGAGGAGGTATTCCCACCAGTGGTGGTGAAATCGAACGTCCAGGACATCCTTTACGGTGTAGATGACATCGGGGTCCGCCGAAGCGGCAGCAGGTTCGGGAGGCTTGGTATGAAACGTTGAGAGAATCATGGGCTTGGATAGGGACACGTGGAACACGTTATGGATCCTCAAAGTGGAAGGCAGACGCAACCGATAGGAGACTGCCCCTACTCGCTCGACTACCGTGAATGGACCAATGTACCTGGGAGCCAGACGCATAGAGGGAGTCCGTAAGCGGATGTGTACGGAGAACCACTCTGTCATGTAAGAACTTAGTATAAGGTTCATATGTGACAAGTGCTTGCAACTCACTAACCCTTCTAGCTGATGTAATGGCTATGAAGAAAATAGTCTTCCATGTAAGAAATGTTAGGTCAGTGGAATGTATGGGTTCAAAGGGAGAACGCATAAGCCTTGATAAAACCAAATTGAGATCCCATGGTGTGGCTGGGTGTCTAATTGGTGGTTTGAGGTGAGTTAAACCTCTCATAAACCTGCTGACAAGAGGTTGTGTGGAAATAGGTGCATCCGCTACCTGGTTATGGTAAGCAGAGATTGCACTTAAATGTACTCTTACAGATGAAGTCTGGAGACCAGATTCTGAAAGATGGTATAAGTAGTCTAGTAAAGAATTTGTAGTGCAAGTGAAAGGATTTATGTTGTTTTGCGTGCACCACAAAGTGAATCTTTTCCATTTGGAAGCATAGTTCTTCCGTGTGGAAGATTTACGTGAAGCTATAAGCACTTGAGATATATTGGAAGAAAGATTGAGTGGTTGTAAGATCAAGCTTTCAACATCCATGCTGTCAGGGTTAGGGATTGGAGGTTGGGATGGCGCAACCGACCCTGATCTTGAGTTATGAGAGTGGGAGCTACTCCTAGACGAATTGGATCCCTGACTGAGAGGTTGAGGAGTGTGGGAAACCATACTTGTCGAGGCCAATATGGGGCTATGAGTATCATGGTCCCCTTGTCCTGTTGTAGCTTCACTAGAGTTTTGGTTATGAGCGGTATTGGAGGATACGCGTAGAGTAGGCCTGAGTTCCAAGGGCGAGCAAATGCATCCTTGGCCGGCCTGTTGTTCAAGTTGTATAGGGAACAGTAGTTGTCTACTTTGTGATTCAGATGTGATGCAAAGAGGTCTTCTGCTGGCTGTCCCCAAAGTTGAAATATCCTGGTCACTATTGAGGGATCCAGGGACCATTCGTGTGGTTGGAATTGACGACTGAGTCTGTCCGCCACTACATTGTGAATGCCTGCCAGATAAGTGGCCTTGAGAAACATGGAGTTGTTCAGGGCCCAACCCCATATCTGAGCTGCCTCTTGACAAAGGAGGTACGAGCCTGTCCCTCCTTGTTTGTTTATGTACCACATGGCTACTGTGTTGTCCGTTTGTATCAGAACAGTCTTGAGTGTAAGGCAGTCCTTGAAGGCATGTAGAGCATAACGTATAGCTCGAAGTTCCAGGAAATTGATCTGAAAAGTTGCTTCGAGCTTTGTCCAAGTTCCTTGTGTTTGGAGATTGTCTATGTGAGCTCCCCAACCCAAGGTGGATGCATCTGTAGTTAGTTACTTGTGGAACTGGTTGTTGAAAAGGTAGGCCCTTGCGCAAATTGTCCTTGTTCATCCACCATTGTAGCGAAGAACGTAGTTGGTGGGTTACTTGAATTTGAGTATGCAGTGGTTGAATGGCTTGGATCCATTGTGATCTTAAAGTCCATTGTGTTATTCTCATGGCTAAACGTGCCATGGGTGTAACGTGAACTGTAGAGGCCATGTGGCCTAGTAAAGTTAGAAATTGGTGAGCTGTTGCTTGAGTTTGTGAGCTGAGCCACCTTGCTAAAAGTGAGATTGTTTGTGCACGATCTTCTGGTAGAAAAGCTCTTGCAAGGTTGGTGTTTAAATCTGCTCCTATGAATTGAAGCAGTTGTAATGGTGTGAGATGAGATTTTTGATAATTGATCAGGAAACCCACTGAATGTAGTGTTGCAATTGTTTGATTGAGAGAATGGAGAGCTCCTTGCAGAGACTGACTTCTGATGAGCCAGTCGTCTAGGTATGGGAATACATGAGCACCTTGTTTGCGTAGATGTGCTGCTATGACTGCTATACATTTTGTGAACACTCTGGGTGCAGAGGCGAGTCCGAAGGGGAGTACTCTGTATTGGAAGTGTTGATGACCCACCATGAAGCGCAAGTATTTGCGATGAGGAGGGTATATTGGGATGTGAGTATAAGCATCCTGAAGATCCAGAGAACAAAGCCAATCTCCTTGTTGAAGAAGAGGAAGCATGGTGCCTAGGGAAACCATCCTGAATTTTTCTTTCTTTAGAAATTTGTTGAGATTTCTTAGGTCTAGGATGGGCCTTAGGCCTCCTGTTTTCTTTGGAATGAGGAAGTAACGGGAGTAGAATCCTCTTCCCTTCTGAGATTGGGGCACTAATTGTATTGCCCTGATTCTCAGAAGGGTGGACAATTCTGCTTGTAGAGGAATTAGTTGAGACTCTTGTTGTGGGAAGGCTCTCGGTGGAAATTCTGGTGGAATTGACAGGAAATTTAGCTTGTATCCTTGAGCAACTATATAGAGTACCCATTGGTCTGTTGTTATTGTTTTCCAGTGAGTGTAAAAGTGGGATACTCTTCCTCCCACTGGAAGTTGTGTGTGAGGGTTTAAAGGAGTGGCTTGTTCTCTGGGCTGTATCTCAAAATCCAGAGGCAGGGCCTGTCTAAGGTGGAGGTTGAGTACAAGCTACCCTGGGTTGCCTAGTTTGGGCACGTTGCTGTTGAGGCCTAGTGGATCTACCTCTAGATGTTTGGGAGTAGTATCTGTGTGGCCTATAGTAAGGCCTCCTTGTTTCTCTGCGGGGAAGTCGACGAGGAGGCTGTGTGGAAGGATCCTGAGGTATTTGGGACAATTGACGCAAAGTCTCTGTGTGATCCTTCAGTTGTTGGACTGCCTCATGAACTTTTTCTCCAAATAGGTTATCTCCCTTGCATGGAAGATCAACAAGTTTTTCTTGGACCTCAGGCCTGAGGTCAGAGGCCTTGAGCCATGCATATCTGCGTGCAGCGATACCCACAGCTGCAGTCCTGGAGGCAGTATCGAAACTGTAGTAGGCCGCCCTCACTTCATGTTTACCTGCTTCCAGTCCTTTATGTATAATGGCTTGTGCAAGTTCTTGAAGCTGTTCAGGTAAAGATTTTGTAAAGTCCTCCATCTGTTTCCATAAATTTCTCTGATAATGTGTCATGTACAGCTGGTATGCAGAGATTCTGGAATTCAGCATTGAAGATTGATAGATCTTTCTTCCCAAAGTATCAAGGAAACGATGATCCTTGCCAGGTGGGGTGGAAGAATGAGGGCGGATCCTTTTTGATTTTTTCTGGGCAGATTCAACTACCACAGATTAATGTGGCAGTTGTGCCTTTTGGTACCCTGAAGCTGATTGTACCAAATAAGATGAATCCACCCTTTTGTTTACAGCTGACACTGTGGATGGATGCTCCCAGATACGGTGTTGCAGGTCTAAGAGCACCTCATGAATTGGGATTGCCAAAACTTGTTTTGGGGGATCCACAAATTGCAGGACTTCTAAAGTGTGTTGTCTTGAGTCCTGTTCTGCTTCCAACTTAAAAGGAATGGTGTCTGCCATATCCTGTATGAAATTAGAAAAAGATAGGTCTTCAGGTGGGGACTTCTTTCTGGGCTCTGGAGGTGAGGGATCCGACATGAAGTCCTCTGAAGAGGATTCTGTATCTTGGCTATCCCAGGATTCCTCTTCTTCCCATCTGTGAGTGTGTTTTGTTGTGGATCCAGGTCCATCAGGATGGACCTGGTAATGGGTCATCAGTGGGAGTAGGTGGAAAAACGTGTTCTCCAGGTTTTTTGGGCAAGGTGTCATTGACATCTTGGTATCTCTGAAGTAGACGTTGAAAGGATGGTAAGTCATGAACCTCATCATCATCCATCGGTGTCGGCCTCGATGGCACTGATGTTGGCCTCGACGTCGACGTCGAGAGCGGCCTTTTCCCCGATGGAAGCGGCAATATGGGCATCGATACGGTAGTAGTCGATGGTAGTTGCTCATATATCGACGTCGATGTAGTTATTAATCTTGGTGTCGACGTCGACTCTTCTAGGGTTCTCGGCATCACTGTGGACACCGGCATCGGTGGTCCCACCGGCATCGGCAAAATTGCCGGCATCGATGCTGGAAGCATCGGCATCGACGAGCCCATTGGAATTAACTGTTCCCTCAAAGCCTGTGATAGCGCTTGTCTGACGATATCAGACAATTCCGGCGTTACAACTGATGGTACCAGAGCAGTTGTAAGCGGTGGCGAAGGCTGAGGCGTTGGATCCGCTGCAGGGCCCTGCAGGGGATCAGGTGTCAAGATGGGAGGATGAGGCCCAGGCCCCGAGGTTTCCTCCGAGCGTGGCCGCTTTGCCGTCGACGGATCCTGGGATGTGAATTCGGTCGTCGATGATCTTCGATGTCGATGCCTATGTTTCGACTTTTGCGGGTCAACTGATTTCGTCGATGTGGACGAGGACGATGATTGACCCCCGCCGGTCCCGGGGTGGATTTTTTAAGCAGCAAGCACTTTGTCGCTCCGGCCGGAGACGATTTTGATGACGTCGAAGGCGATGGTATTAACTGAAGATGGAACAAATGTTCCATCTTTTCCAGTCGAGACTTTCTTGTTTTCGGCGTCATCTCGGCACATTGCGGGCAATTTTGAATGTCGTGATTTTCTCCGAGACATATCACGCACTCGAGATGTGGATCGGTTAGCGACATTTTACGGGCGCATACCGGGCATTTTTTAAAACCGGTAGCCATATTGTGATCGACGGCCGTCGAGGCAAAAACGGAAATTTGTGAGGAAAAAATTTTTCTCCAAATGAGAAGAAAATGAGACCGAGGTACTCACCAACCAGTGAAGAAAAACCCCTTGAGAGATTGTGATAGAGAATATCTGAGATGTATGACTGTTAAGTCACCAAAGTATTGAGAAGTTCTCAATGGCTCCTACACCGCGATGCGAACTGCAGCGCGGAAAGATGAAGACTGAAGAGAGACACCTGTGACAGAGAATATCATAGCATGCTGGGCATGCTCAGTTCTCTCACAGGGCCAGTCAAAAGTTTCTAGAAACTTTGACAGAAAGCTTTCCCGCTTTAGGGCTCCGTCAGTGGCGTCACCCATATGTGAGGACTAGTGTCCTGCTTGTCCTGGGATAACCTGAAGACGATTGGACAAAGACCAAGCCAGCCGGGCGAGGACTGAAGACAGGGCTGCAACGAAGACTGGACGATGGGAAGCACGGCTGGTCCACAATCCCGGGCACAGCGGCAAATGGCCGCTGTGCCTGGAGGCTCAGGCCACGCCCTACCCTGCCCCCGGACCGCCCACACCCCACCCCTTTTTGCAAGCCCCGGGACATATGCTCGTCCCGGGGCTTGCGCGCGCCACCGAGCCTATGCAAAATAGGCTCGGCGCACCCAGGGGGCTTTTTAAGAGTTACGCGCGTAACTTACCACCAGAAACCCCATGATGCCACCACGATCAAAGCAAACAGTGGGAGGGACCCAGAGCAGCATGCATGTGTATGTACTTGCCCCACTAGTCAGTTTATATTACATAAAGATTTATTGCTCTTTTTAGTTTAGCCCATTATTCTTCTATTTCAATTACCTCCTCCCACCCTGCCAGTATCTCCATGAGGTACAGCTTTGGCTGTTATATCAAACTATACTATGATGGTCACCGGTGTTCAAGTGGGCACCTGCTCAGACATTAGAAACATTTTCTCTGTTCACTAGTACCAGGTCCAGTATTACCCCTTCTTTTGTGAGTTCCAACATATTTGTCTAAGCAGGGCCCCTCGAAAAATGTCTATGAACTCCCTATTTCTTACAGAATCCAATTCCACAGACAGGATACTCTGATCCATATCGGGCAGGTTAAAGTTTCCTACCAACAACACCTCTCCTTTTATTTATCTCACCCAGTCTGTACCTCCCAGATGTTATGATACAGATTCACTGCCTAAACTGAGATTACAACAGAAATAATAAACCATCATTATTATCTTTTCACTTTCCCAAGCTCTTCTATCACCATACAGTTAAATGAAAGGATTAACTTTTTTCTATGAAAGTGATGAAAGGATCAATGATTATGTAATAGTCTGGATCATGCTTCAAAACATCTTAGTTTGTCTCACTGTTTAGACTGTATGTATGACCCAAGGGCTTCATACAATATTAGCAAGAAAGGCACTCTGAGAAAATAGAGACCAAGAGAGGCAGGGGGGATGGGATGAGCAGTGGGTACAGGTTAGGCATGGGCACAGAATATGCAGTGGGTACACAAGATGGTCAATGGATGTAGGATGTGCAGTGGGTACAAGACAGGCAGCAGGTACAGGATAAGCAGAATGTACAGGATGGGTAATGAGCAGTTAAAAGGCAGCAGGCATAAGATAAGTAGTAATAACAGAACAATGTAGACATAAGGCAGACAGTGGAACATAGAATGAGCAGTATGCATAGGATAAGCAATACGCACATTTATTTATTTGTCTTTTTTATACCGACATTCAATTTGGCATATCACATCGGTTTAGAGAAAAACTCATAGTATAATATGACAACAGTGTCATTATTATAGTTACATTGTAACAGGGAAACTTGGATAACACATTGCAACATAAGTCTGATATACATAGACATTGTATAAGTTGGAACAGGGAAAGCAAATGTTGCTTACCTGTAACAGGTGTTCTCACAGGTCAGCAGGATGTTAGTCCTCACATATGGGTGACATCACAGGATGGAGCCCAATCACGAAACAATTTGTCAAAGTTTCTAGAACATTGACTGGCACCTACTGGGCATGCCCAGCATGGCACTAAACCTGCAGCCAGCAGAGGTCCCCCTTCAGTCTTGTTAAAGCTACAGGAAGTGCAGAAAAATAAAATAAGAAAACGTAACGAACCCAACACCGCAGGGCGGCGGGCGGGTTTCGTGAGGACTAACATTCTGCTGTCCTGTGAGAACACCTGTTACAGGTAAGCAACATTTGCTTTCTCACAGGACAAGCAGGATGGTAGTCCTCACATATGGGTGAGTACCGAGCTGAGGATATCCGAGAAATGCACCAAATGTATCCAAGTTGTGCAATAGGCACATGTATTGGGGAGGAATTTGGTAGAGGGCATCCTGAATCCTAACGGGCAGGCGGAAGGGTGTTGGTACATTAAGTTGTAAAAAGGTTTCGCAAGACAGACTGGCCGAAGATGGAATCTTGTCTTCCGGCCTTGACTAAGCAATAATGGGCTGTAAAGGTATGGAGAGAGCTCCAGGAAGCAGCCCTGCAAATGTCAGGAAGCAGCACCGAGCGTAGTTGTGCTACTGAAGTTGCCATGTCCCTCACAGAGTGTGCATTAACACGGTATTGAAGAGGAATGCCTGCTTGCTGATAGCAAAAGGATATGCACTCAGTCTGCTAACCAGAAGAGAGAGTCTGCTTACCCACAGGCTGCCCCAATTTGGTGGAATGGAAAGAGACAAACAATTGAGTGCTTTTCCTATGGGCAGCTGTACGGTCTAGATAGAAGGCTAGAGCCCGTTTACAGTCAAGGGTATGCAGAGCCTGTTCTCCTGGATTGGAGTGAGTCCTGGGAAAAAAGGTAGGCAGTATAATGGATTGATTAATAGGGATGTGAATCGTTTTTTGACGATTTAAAATATCGTCCGATATATTTTAAATCGTCAAAAAATCGTTAGGGCCACGATACAATACCAATTCCCCCGATTTCTCGTTAAAAAATCGTAAATCGGGGGAAGGGGGAGGGCAGGAAAACCGGCACACTAAAACCCCCTAAAACCCACCCCTGACCCTTTAAATTAAATCCCCCACCCTCCCGAACCCCCCCCCCCCCCAATGCTTTAAATTACCTGGGGATCCGGCGGTGGTCGTTCAGCGGGGGTTTCGGACCGCCACTGAACGACCTCCTGCACTCGATCTCCTGCCGGCGCCATTTTCCGTACGAAAACGATTCGCGGCAAGAAATCGCTCCCGGAACCCCGCTGGACTCCCAGGAAACTTTTGGCCAGCTTGGGGGGGCCTCCTGACTCCCACAAGACTTGCCAAAAGTCCAGCGGGGGTCCGGAACAACCTCCTCCGTCGAATCGTTTTTGTCTATGGCCGCCGCCATTTTGCGGCAGCCATTTTGAAAAATGGCGCCGGCTGAAGACAACACGATTCTATTGAGGGGGCCGTTCCGGACCGCCGCCGTTCTGGACCACCGCCGGATCCCCAGGTAATTTAAAGCATTGGGGGGGGGGGGTTCGGGAGGGTGGGGGATTTAATTTAAAGGGTCGGGGGTGGGTTTTAGGGGGGTTTAGTGTGCCGGCTCACGATTTTAACGATTTTTCACGATAGTTTACACACCCAAACGGCAACAATACGATTCCCTCCCCCTCCCAGCCGAAATCGATCGTTAAGACGATCGAGGACACAATTCACATCTCTATTGATTAATGTGAAACGCCGATACTACCTTAGGTAAGAGCTTAGGGTGAGTGCGGAGTACTGCCCGGTCCTGCAGACGTTTAGTGTAAGGCGGATAGGAAACTAGGGCCTGTAACTCACTAACTCTGCGAGCAAATGTGATTGCCAAAAGAAAAATCACTTTCCATGTGAGATAGTGAAGATCACAGGATTGGAGAAGCTCGAATGGTGGTTTCATGAGCCGACCCAAAACCAGATTGAGGTCCCAAGAAGGGGCTGGAGGACATAGTGGAGGCTTTAGGTGAAGCAAGCCTTTCAAAAAACGTGTTATGAGGGGTTGTACTGAAATAGGAACATCCCCGACACCTTTATGGAAGGCGGCCACAGCACTGACATGCATTCTGATGGAGGAAGTTTTTAGACCTGATTCTGACAAGTGCCAGAGATAGTCTAGAAACTTCGTGGTGGAACAGGTAAAGGGATCAAGGGACTGAGAAGAACACCATGACTTAAACCTGTTCCATTTGTATAGGTAAGACTTTCTCGTGGAAGGCTTCCGTGAAGCAATCAGGACACGGGAAACTAGCTCCGAAAGGTTAAGTGGCTGAAGAATTAACTTTTCAACATCCAGACCATCAGGGACAAAGCTTGAAGATTGGGGTTGCGTAGGCACCACTGTTCTGAGTGATCAGAAGCAGGTCCATTCCCAAGGGAATGTGCCTGCAAATGGAGAGGTCCTGAAGTATTGGATACCACACTTGGCGAGGCCAGTATGCTGCTATCAGGATCATGCGTCCCTTGTCCTGACGTAACTTCACAAGAGTCTTCAAGAGAAGCAGAAGTGGAGGGAATGCATATAAGAGACCAGTTGCCCATGAGAGGGAGAATGCATCTCTTGGCTGTGAGTGTTGGCTGCGAGTGAGAGAGCAAAAGTTCTCTACCTTGCGGTTTTGAGGTGACGCAAAAAGATCTATGCGAGGATGACCCCAACATTGGAATATTGCATCCGCTACTGAGGGGTTGATGGACCACTCGTGCAGATGGAAAGCGTGACTTAGGTTGTCCGCCAACACATTGACCACTCCCGCAAATAGGTGGCCCTGAGGTACATCGAGTGGGAGAGGGCCTCCGCCCATATCTGTGCAGCTTCCTGACACAGTAGGAAGGAGCCCGTCCCTCCCTGTTTGTTGATGTATCACATGGCCACCTGGTTGTCTGTCTGAATCAGAATAACCTGATTCAGGCGATCCTGAAAAACCCTGCAAGCATATCTGATTGCTCGAAGCTCCAGCAAATTGATTTGGTGTTTGGCTTCCTCTGGAGACCAAGTTCCTTGTGTTTGCAAATCAGCCACATGGGCTCCCCAGCCAAGGTTGGAAGCATCGGTGGTGAAAATTAGTTGAGGGTCTGGAGCCTGGAAGGGCAGGCCTTGGAGGAGATTGATCTGATTTTTCCACCAGGCTAGAGACTGACGGAGTGAGTCGGTGATGTGGACAGTGGTTGATAGAGGTTGGACGGACTGAGTCCATTGTGACCTTAGAGTCCACTGCATGACTCTCATGGCCAAGCGGGCCATTGGGGGTAACCTGTACTGAAGATGCCATGTGTCCCAGTAGGATGAGGAAATGGCATGCAGTCGTGCGTTGCTAAGACTGTAGCTGGTGTGCGCGAGAGATGAGAGTGAGAGCTCGCTGTCGAGGCGGAAATGCCTTTGCCTGCAAGGTGTCCAAGTCTGCCCCTATGAATGATAAAGTTTGAGATGGGACTAAGCAGGATTTTGCATAGTTGACGAGAAATCCTAGCGAAATCAGAGTGTGTAATGTAAGACGTAGGGACAACAGAGCAGCTTGTTGAGTGGGAGCCCTGATCAACCAATCGTCTAGATTGTGGTATACGTGAACAGCTTGAGTCCTGACAAAGGCTGCTACTACTACAAGGCACTTGGTGAAGGCTCGTGGTGCAGATGCCAGGCCGAATGGGAGCACTCGGTATTGATAGTGCTTGGGGCCTACTAGAAATCTCAGGAACCTGCGATGAGATGGAACATAAGAACATAAGAACATAAGAAAATGCCATACTGGGTCAGACCAAGGGTCCATCAAGCCCAGCATCCTGTTTCCAACAGTGGCCAATCCAGGCCATAAGAACCTGGCAAGTACCCAAAAACTAAGTCTATTCCATGTAACCATTGCTAATGGCAGTGGCTATTCTCTAAGTGAACTTAATAGCAGGTAATGGACTTCTCCTCCAAGAACTTATCCAATCCTTTTTTAAACACAGCTATACTAACTGCACGAACCACATTCTCTGGCAACAAATTCCAGAGTTTAATTGTGCGTTGAGTAAAAAAGAACTTTCTCCGATTAGTTTTAAATGTGCCCCATGCTAACTTCATGGAGTGTCCCCTAGTCTTTCTACTATCCGAAAGAGTAAATAACCGATTCACATCTACCCGTTCTAGACCTCTCATGATTTTAAACACCTCTATCATATCCCCCCTCAGTCGTCTCTTCTCCAAGCTGAAAAGTCCTAACCTCTTTAATCTTTCCTCATAGGGGAGTTGTTCCATTCCCCTTATCATTTTGGTAGCCCTTCTCTGTACCTTCTCCATCGCAATTATATCTTTTTTGAGATGCGGCGACCAGAATTGTACACAGTATTCAAGGTGCGGTCTCACCATGGAGCGATACAGAGGCATTATGACATTTTCCGTTTTATTCATCATTCCTTTTCTAATAATTCCCAACATTCTGTTTGCTTTTTTGACTGCCGCAGCACACTGAACCGACGATTTCAATGTGTTATCCACTATGACACCTAGATCTCTTTCTTGGGTTGTAGCACCTAATATGGAACCCAACATCGTGTAATTATAGCATGGGTTATTTTTCCCTATATGCATCACTTTGCACTTATCCACATTAAATTTCATCTGCCATTTGGATGCCCAATTTTCCAGTCTCACAAGGTCTTCCTGCAATTTATCACAATCTGCTTGTGATTTAACTACTCTGAACAATTTTGTGTCATCTGCAAATTTGATTATCTCACTCGTCGTATTTCTTTCCAGATCATTTATAAATATATTGAACAGTAAGGGTCCCAATACAGATCCCTGAGGCACTCCACTGTCCACTCCCTTCCACTGAGAAAATTGCCCATTTAATCCTACTCTCTGTTTCCTGTCTTTTAGCCAGTTTGCAATCCACGAAAGGACCTCGCCACCTATCCCATGACTTTTTACTTTTCCTAGAAGCCTCTCATGAGGAACTTTGTCAAACGCCTTCTGAAAATCCAAGTATACTATATCTACCGGTTCACCTTTATCCACATGTTTATTAACTCCTTCAAAAAAGTGAAGCAGATTTGTGAGGCAAGACTTGCCCTGGGTAAAGCCATGCTGACTTTGTTCCATTAAACCATGTCTTTCTATATGTTCTGTGATTTTGATGTTTAGAACACTTTCCACTATTTTTCCTGGCACTGAAGTCAGGCTAACCGGTCTGTAGTTTCCCGGATCGCCCCTGGAGCCCTTTTTAAATATTGGGGTTACATTTGCTATCCTCCAGTCTTCAGGTACAATGGATGATTTTAATGATAAGTTACAAATTTTTACTAATAGGTCTGAAATTTCATTTTTTAGTTCCTTCAGAACTCTGGGGTGTATACCATCCGGTCCAGGTGATTTACTACTCTTCAGTTTGTCAATCAGGCCTACCACATCTTCTAGGTTCACCGTGATTTGATTCAGTCCATCTGAATCATTACCCATGAAAACCTTCACCATTACGGGTACCTAATGTGCGTGTACGCATCTTGGAGATCGAGAGAGCAGAGCCAGTCTCCTCTTTGCAGAAGGGGAAGGAGGGAACCCAAGGTTCCATCTTGAACTTTTCTCATTGGAAGTACTTGTTGAGGGCACGTAGGTCCAGAATTGGACGAACGCCTCCCGATTTTTTGGGGATTAGAAAGTACCGGGAATAGAATCCTAGGCCTTGTTGAGAGTAAGGTACTGGTTCTATTGCTCTGGACTGGAGGAGGAGGGAGACCTCCTGCTCCAGGAGTATTGAGTGGTCGGATGTTCCCCTTGCCGGTAGAGGTGGGGAGTCCGGTGGAATGGAGAGAAAGTTCAGGCGATAACCTTGAGAGATTATGGTAAGGACCCACTGGTCTGAGGTGATTCTGTGCCATCTATTGTTAAAATAGCACAATCGACCTCCCACTGGTATTTGAGGTAGTGGAAACTGGCTTCTGCTCTCTATGCAGGAATCAAAAACCGGAAGCAGGGCCCGGCTGAGGAGCTGCTTGCGGCTTTTGTTTACTAGGTTGAAGAGACTGGGCCTTTTGGAAAGGTCTCGTGGAACGATTCCTAGACTGTGGTGGATAGGACTTCTTTGGACGGAAGAATGACTTTTTAGTATCCTTCCTGAAAGGCTGTTTGGAGGAATACTTATTTATTTTATTTATTTAAGGATTTTTATATACCGCGGCATGGTAGAAAACATCACCTCGGTTTACAATGAACAATAATTCAGCAACAAGCTTTAAAATCCAAACAATTTAAAATGGAATGGATATAAATTAAAACCAGTAAATAATTAACATCACATAATACTGAACACTGTAATAATAATTAATAAAAATAATAATACTGAATACTCAGAGGGCATCAGAGAGCTGGCGAAGGGTCTCATGATGGTCCTTGAGTTCCGCCACCATCTGCTGAATCTGTTCCCCAAACAGATTGTCTCCTATGCAGGACAGATCAGATAATCTGTCTTGTACTTAACATAGAAACATAGAAATGACGGCAGAAGAAGACCAAACAGTCCATCCAGTCTGCCCAGCTAGTTTTGCACCTTTTTTTATTTTCTCATACTCATGTTACTCTTGGCTCTTAGTAACCTTTTGGTTCTATTTCCCTTCCACCCCCACCATTAATGAGAGAGCAGTGTTAGAACTGCATCTAAGTGAATTATCTAGCCCAATTAGTTAGGGTAGCAACCGCCGCAATAAGCAAGCCACACCCACGCCCACCTGCCCACCCAGACCAAATAATTCAGTCCTTGTTGGTTGTTGTCCGTATATAGATCCACACTTCTTCATTCCCCCTGCCGTTGAAGCAGAGAGCTATGCTGGATATGCGCGAAGTATCAGACTTTTACCCCTGCCATTTAAGCAGAGAGCTATGCTGAATATGCGTGAAGAATCAGTCTTTATCCCCTGCCGCTGAAGCAGAGAGCTATGCTGGTTATGCTTGAAGTATCAGTCTTTCTCCCCTGCCGTTGAAGTAGAGAGCTATGCTGGATATGCTTGAAGTATCAGTCTTTCTCCCCTGCCGTTGAAGTAGAGAGCTATGCTGGATATGCTTGAAGTATCAGTCTTTCTCCCCTGCCGTTGAAGCAGAGAGCTATGCTGGATATGCATGAAAATGAAGTATCAGGCTTATTTGTTTTGGGGTAATAGCCACCATAACAAGCAAGCTACTCCCCGCTTTTTTGTGACTGCAAATCCTTTTTTCCACATTTCCTCTTGCCGTTGAAGCTTAGAGCAATGTTGGAGTCACATTAACCGTGTATGTTTATTAAATAAAGGTATTATCTACAGGTAGTAGCCGTCATTCCCGCGAGCCACCCACTCTTCATTCACATCCTCTAGACTTTATGGATCCACAGTGTTTATCCCATGCCCTTTGAACTCCTTCACAGTTCTGGTCTTCACCACTTCCTCTGGAAGGGCATTCCAGGCAACCACCACCCTCTCCGTGAAGAAATACTTCCTGACATTGGTTCTGATTCTTCCTCCCTGGAGCTTCAAATCGTGATCCCTGGTTCTGCTGATTTTTTTCCGACTGAAAATGTTTGTCGTTGTCTTTGGATCATTAAAATCTTTCAAGTATCTGAAAGTCTGTATCATATCACCTCTGCTCCTCCTTTCCTCCAGGGTGTACATATTTAGATTCTTCAATCTCTCCTCATAAGTCATTCGATGAAGACCCTCCACCTTTTTGGTCGCCCTTCTCTGGACCGCCTCCATCTTGTCTCTGTCTCTTTGGAGATATGGTCTCCAGAACTGAACACAGTACTCCAGGTGAGGCCTCACCAAGGACCTGTACAAGGGGTTAATCACTTACCTTTTCTTACTCGATATTCCTCTCTCTATGCAGCCCAGCATTCTTCTGGCTTTAGCTATCGCCTTGTCACATTGTTTTGCCAACTTCAGATCATTAGACACTATCACCCCAAGGTCTCTCTCCTGCTCCGTGCACATCAGCCTTTCTCCCCCCATCGTATACAGTTTATTCGGATTTCCACTCCCCATATGCATGACTCTGCACTACTTGGCATTGAATGTCAGCTGCCATATCTTCGACCAGCTTCCTTAAATCCCGTCTCATTCTCTCCACTCCTTCCGGCGTGTCCACTCTGTTGCAGATCTTAGTGTCATCCGCAAAAAGACAAACCTTACCTTCTATCCCGTCCACAATTTCGCTCACAAAGATATTGAACAGGACTGGTTCCAACACTGATCTTTGCAGTACACCACTTAAAACCGCTCTCTCTTCAGAGAGAGTTCCATTTACCATCACACATTGTCTTATGTCCGTCAACCAGTTTGCAATCCAGGCCACCACCTCGGCACTCACTCCTAAGCTTCTCATTTTATTCACCACTCTCCTGTGCGGGACCGTATCAAAAGCTTTGCTGAAATCCAAGTAGATGACATCGAGTGCTCTTCCTTGATCCAATTCCTTGGTTACCCAGTCAAAAAATTCTATCAGATTTGTCTGACAGGATCTTCCCCTGGTGAATCCATGCTGCCTCTGATTCAGCAATTCTCCCGACTGTAGATAGTTCACTATTCTCTCTTTCAACAGCGACTCCATTACTTTTCCCACCACCGAGGTGAGGCTAACCGGTCTGTAATTTCCAGCCTCTTCTCTGTTTCCACTCTTGTGAAGCGGGATCACCACTGCTCTTTTCCAGTCACTCGGCACCACTCCCGATTCTAGGGATCTAATGAAAAGGTCACACAGTGGACCCGCCAGCACATCTCTGACCTCCCTCAGTATCCTGGGATGAACCTCAACAGGCCCCATGGCTTTGTCCTCTTTCAGTTTCCTCAGCTCTTCCCATACATTCTCTACTGTTAATGGAGTTACATCTACTCCATTCCCCTCTAGTTTGTTAACTAGCAATGGTCCTTCTCCAGGGTCTTCTTTAGTGAACACAGAACTGAAGTATTTGTTTAATATTTCTGCCATTTCTTCGTCTCTCTCCACACATTGATCCTTTTCACCTTTCAATTTCACTATACCACTTTGAACTTTTCTCCTTTCACTGATGTATCTGAAAAATGTTTTGTCAACTCTCTTAATCTCTTTGGCAATCCTTTCTTCCGCTTGACTTTAAGAACATAAGAAAATGCCATACTGGGTCAGACCAAGGGTCCATCAGGCCCAGCAACCTGTTTCTAACAGTGGCCAATCCAGGCCATAAGAACCTGGCAAGTACCCAAAAACTAAGTCGATTCCATGTTACCATTGCTAATGGCAGTGGCTATTCTCTAAGTGAACTTAATAGCAGGTAATGGACTTCTCCTCCAAGAACTTATCCAATCCTTTTTTAAACACAGCTATACTAACTGCACTAACCACATCCTCTGGCAACAAATTCCAGAGTTTAATTGTGCGTTGAGTAAAAAAGAACTTTCTCCGATTAGTTTTAAATGTGCCCCATGCTAACTTCATGGAGTGCCCCCTAGTCTTTCTACTATCCGATAGAGTAAATAACCGATTCACATCTACCCGTTCTAGACCTCTCATGATTTTAAACATCTCTAGCATATCTCCCCTCAGTCGTCTCTTCTCCAAGCTGAAAAGTCCTAACCTCTTTAGTCTTTCCTCATAGGGGAGCTGTTCCATTCCCCTTATCATTTTGGAAGCCCTTCTCCATACCTTCTCCATCGCAATTATATCTTTTTTGAGATGCGGCGACCAGAATTGTACATAGTATTCAAGGTGCGGTCTCACCATGGAGCGATAGAGGCATTATGACATTTTCTGTTTTATTCACCATTCCCTTTCTAATAATTCCCAACATTCTGTTTGCTTTTTTGACTGCCGCAGCACACTGAACCGACGATTTCAATGTGTTATCCACTATGACACCTAGATCTCTTTCTTGGGTTGTAGCACCTAATATGGAACCCAACATTGTGTAATTATAGCATGGGTTATTTTTCCCTATATGCATCACCTTGCACTTATCCACATTAAATTTCATCTGCCATTTGGATGCCCAATTTTCCAGTCTCACAAGGTCTTCCTGCAATTTATCACAATCTGCTTGTGATTTAACTACTCTGAACAATTTTGTGTCATCTGCAAATTTGATTATCTCACTCGTCGTATTTCTTTCCAGGTCATTTATAAATATATTGAAAAGTAAGGGTCCCAATACAGATCCCTGAGGCACTCCACTGTCCACTCCCTTCCACTGAGAAAATTGACCATTTCATTCTACTCTCTGTTTCCTGTCTTTTAGCCAGTTTGCAATCCATGAAAGGACATCGCCACCTATCCCATGACTTTTTACTTTTCCTAGAAGCCTCTCATGAGGAACTTTGTCAAATGCCTTCTGAAAATCCAAGTATACTATATCTACCGGTTCACCTTTATCCACATGTTTATTAACTCCTTCAAAAAAGTGAAGCAGATTTGTGAGGCAAGACTTGCCCTGGGTAAAGCCATGCTGACTTTGTTCATTAAACCATGTCTTTCTATATGTTCTGTGATTTTGATGTTTAGAACACTTTCCACTATTTTTCCTGGCACTGAAGTCAGGCTAACCGGTCTGTAGTTTCCCGGATCGCCCCTGGAGCCCTTTTTAAATATTGGGGTTACATTTTCTATCCTCCAGTCTTCAGGTACAATGGATGATTTTAATGATAGGTTACAAATTTTTACTAATAGGTCTGAAATTTCATTTTTTAGTTCCTTCAGAACTCTGGGGTGTATACCATCCGGTCCAGGTGATTTACTACTCTTCAGTATGTCAATGAGGCCTACCACATCTTCTAGGTTCACCGTGATTTGATTCAGTCCATCTGAATCATTACCCATGAAAACCTTCTCCATTACGGGTACCTCCCCAACATCCTCTTCAGTAAACACCGAAGCAAAGAAATCATTTAATCTTTCCACGATGGCCTTATCTTCTCTAAGTGCCCCTTTAACCCCTCGATCATCTAACGGTGCAACTGACTCTCTCACAGGCTTTCTGCTTCGGATATATTTTAAAAAGTTTTTACTGTGAGTTTTTGCCTCTACAGTCAACTTCTTTTCAAATTCTCTCTTAGCCTGTCTTATCAATGTCTTTTTGCCGTCTTGATTACTTTCTTTGTCTCCTTCAGTTCTACCAGATATTCTTCTTTGTGCTCCTCCCTTGGACCCTCTGTATTTCTTGAACGCTGTTCTTTTAGCCTTTATTTTGTTAGGCACCTGCTTGGAAAACCAGATAGGTTTCATTTTTCTTTTGCTTTTCTTTACTTTTCTAACCTATAGACTGTTTGCCTTGGTAATTGCTCCTTTTAGTTTGGTCCACTGTTGTTCCACATCTCTCGCGTTCTCCCAGCCTACTAGTTCTTCCTCCAGGTACTTCCCCATTTCATCAAAGTCTGTGTTTTTGAACTGCAAAACTCGGGTTCGTGTGCTTCTTTTCCGTATCCTTTTTGTGATATTAAACCATACCGTATGATGATCACTGGTGCTGAGGTGGGCGCCCACCTGCACATCAGAGACATTATCTCCATTAGTGAGCACTAAATCTAGTATAGCTCCCTCTCTTGTGGGTTCCATTATCATTTGTTTGAACAGAGTTCCTTGCAGAGCATCCACTATTTCTCTACTATTGTTAGATTCTGCAGATGGGATTCTCCAGTCTACATCCGGCAAATTAAAGTCTCCAACAATCACCACTTCTCCCTTCTTTCCCATCTTTTGGATGTCTTCCAGATCTCTGTCAAGCTCTTTTGGTTTGGAGGCCTGTAAACCACTCCAATAAAAATGGATGTCCCATCTTTTTTTAGGTTGGCCCATAGTGCTTCTTCATTGTCCCATCTTCCTTGCAGCTCAGATGCTTGGATATTGTTTCTGATATAAAGAGCCACTCCTCCCCCTTTCCTATCCTCTCTGTCCTTCCTTAACAAGTTATAGCCCGGTATTGCCGTATCCCAGTCGTGAGATTCCGTGAACCACGTCTCCATGACAGCAACAATGTCCAAGTCTGCCTCTACCATTAGGGCTTGCAGATCTGGGATTTTATTGCCCAAACTACGAGCATTTGTGCTCATAGCTTTCCAGCTTTCCTCGTTCAGGTTACTGCTGCTCCTGGACTCCTTTTGTGACTTTACTTGAGTTTTGCTATCCACTATTCCCTTTCCCTTTGCATTTGTGCAAGGAAAAGATTAGTGCCTTTGATGACAGATTCAGCCAGCACAATGAGCTTTTTACTTTGGTTACTGATCTGGAATTCCTGTATGCACTGGGTTTCTTCTCTCTTTTCAGATAACACTTCAATCTTTTTCTCAAGAGCTTCTTCAGTATTTAATACAGAGAAGGCTTTTTGTACTTGTTGTACTTGATACAGTGTGTGTCTCTGCATCAGAGGTTCAATTCTACCAGAGCCCTCTGTAATCTTGTTGTTTATTGAGATCCTTAATGCCCTGTGTGAAAGGGGGGATAGACTTGTGGGTTGCACAGCTGTCAAAAATGGGTGCCTGTGGGTCACAGGTCTTATCCTGCCTGAGCCCACTGTAAATCTCTTTATCCTTGACTTTTGGTTTTTCTATGGCAATGGGGATTTAATTCCCAAATATTGTAAAGAGGATGAGCCTTTCTTCATTGAAGCTAATTGAGCTTTAACTACAGCCAGCTCCTTTTTCAAGGAAGCGAGCTGTGAACAAATGGGGCAAGCCCTAAGTTTCCAGATGATTTCCCTCTGAATAAAGGCTCCACAATAGTTACATTGGATAGTCCTCATTTTGGTAATTTGATGGTTAACATCTAAGGAAATACCAATTTACTATTTTATCCTGTTGTCAATTATGTATTTAGGTAGACTATATCAGAAAAGCAAACCTAGGGGTGGGTGGGCAGAGGGGTAAGGTGGGAGGGATTTAAACAGTTAACCCTTGGTCACAGATGTTCTCTGGACTCTGTATCTGCAATTGAGTTTAATAAGACCTTCCCTCTGATTGGCTTACTAAGTTTAACTAAGTTAAACCTTTACTTAGCTGGACACAAGAATATTTAGTGCTCCCTGGCTCCACACTGTGCACTGGCCACAATGGCTCTCCTGCTTCTCAAAGTTTACCTCCCCCAAGTTCTGAGACAGCCACACCCAATCTAGATAGAACAGATTACTTCTAGAAGTTTGTTTGTCCATTTTTGTAAATTTTTTTACACAGCTCTTTATTCCCCAATATTAATATTTAAAGAGATTATTAGTGCCAGCTAACTCCAAATGAGAAATAGATTTTATCAGATTAAAAGCTGGAGGTTTTTTTTTGTTTGTTTGTTTTAAATCTTAACTCTATAGCAGAGCAACCAAACAGCAAATTAATTTACTAGAATAATATCTGACTATAATGAAATGAAACACAGACAGGAATTATACACAGAAGCCTTACTTCAGGGCGCAAGTCCGAAGACTTAAGCCAGGCCTATCTTCTTGCCGAAATAGCAGTTGCAGATACCCTGGAAGCGGTGTCAAAGATATCATAAGAAGATCTTATTTCATGCATCCCTGCCTCAAAACCCTTGTGCATTAGGGTTAGAAGTTGTTCTTGGAATTGCTGAGGCAGGGACTCTGCAAAGTCCTGTATCTGCTTGAATAAGACCCTGTTGTACTGGGTCATATACAGCTGGTAGGAGGCGATCCGAGAGATAAGCATGGATCAGTGGAAGACACACCGGCCAATGGCATCCAGGAATTTCTGTTCCTTACCTGGGGGAAAGGAAGAATGGGATTTTGATCTTTTTGCCCTTTTTTGGGCAGATTCTACAACAACAGATTGGTGATCCAGCTGAGGTTTCTGGAAACCTGGGGCTGACTGGACCAAATAAGTGGTATCAGCTTTTCTGTTGACTGGAGCAACAGAACCAGGGTGTTCTCAGTTCTTTTTGAGGAGATCTAAAAGAACCTGGTGAAAAGGGATGGAGATTATTTCCTTGGCAGCATCCAGGAATTGTAACAGTTCCATCATTTGATGATTGTCATCTTGTTCAGTCTGCAATTGGAAGGGAACCAATTCAGATATTTCCTTCACAAAATTTATGAAGGATAGGTCCTCTGGAGGAGAACGCTTCCTGCTTTCAGTACGAGAAGGTGGCGATGGCAAGTCATCGGTGTCCTGAGAAGAATCGTTGGTCCAGGTATCATAGGGATCAGGACCTGCCCCTCTAGGAGCCTGAGAAGGATGGGATGATGGTATTTACTGAAGGTCCCGTTCTAGGTTCCGAAGGCATCGAGGGAAGTGCTGGAGGCACCGATGAAGGCATCAAGGGCACCGGTGCAGGCATCGAGGGAATCAATGGATGGATCGGTGGCGCTGATGGGCGCATTGGCATCGATGGTTGAGGCATCAGAAGAACTCCCGATGGAGGAATGTGGAACGGTGTTTCCCCTCCCGATGACAGGGTAAGCGGGGAGGGCACTGGAGCCATCAGTGACCCAGGATCCATCGGTGGAAAAGCGGCTATAAGCGCTTCCATCTTCGAGAGCAGTGGTGCCAGTGCTGCCGGAATCGGATCAGTGGTCGGTTCCACAATCAGCACCGGTTTCGGTGTCAGAGGATCTTGGAGTCTGTGCATCGCCTTATCGATGGCCTCCTGAACCATCCGGTCCAGTTCTTCACCGAGACCTGGAGCAAGCAGCCCCGGCTCCGGAAGGGAAAAAGGAGGCAGAGGCATAGCCGGAGGGACCACCATTAAAGGCGGAGTCATGGCTCCCGATACCCATCTGGGTGAGGGTTGCCTCAGTGACCTGGTCGCAGAAACGGTCGGTGCCTTTTCTGGACGGGGTTTCTTCGATGGCAGCTCGGACGATGGCGAGGTCAAAGATTTTCCTTCCTCGATGGTCTGAGACATGCAGTGTCGATGCCGATGTTTCTCTCTACGGTCCCCTCAGTCCTGAGAGGGAGCAGAGGTAGTTGAAGGTCGAGAAGTCGTTAACACCGGACGGTCACCGGCCAGTGGCCGATACTGGCCCGAAGTGGACGGTGCCGGTTCAGACAATGTCGATGCAATGGACGGCGTCAGAGTTTGAGAACAGAAGTTCCATTTTCTCCATTCTGGCCTTGAGACCTTTTGGTGTCATTAAGGCATATTTGGTGCAAGTCAGGACATCATGCTCGCACCCGAGACACATTACACAGACTTTATGCGGGTCTGTAATGGACACGGTACGAGTACAGTCCGGCCACCGACAGAACCCCGACGCCATGACCTTTGAAAAATGTAGCCACGTACGGTCGACAGCCAGTAGGCCGCGAGGGCCAAACTCAACGGGAATCGATTGAAACCGGATAAAAAACTTACCGGAGTACCGTGGAGTCAAAAATTTGAAGGAGGGACCCCTTTGGGGTATGAAAGTTTTTAGTAATTCCGTGAGGAAAATTCCTGTCAGGAATCTCTGTGGAGCTCCTTAACCCGCGTGGCTACTGCTGTGCGGAAAAAAGAAGACTGAAGAGGGACCCCTGCTGGCTGCAGATTTAGTGCCATGCTGGGCATGCCCAGTAGGTGCCAGTGAAAGTTCTAGAAACTTTGACAAAAGTGTTCCGTGATTGGGCTCCATCCTGTGATGTCACCCATATGTGAGGACTACCATCCTGTTTGTCCTGTGAGAAACTTGGTTAACACATTGGAACATTTATTTATTTATTTATTTATTTATTTAAGGATTTTTATATACCGCGGCTCGTTAGCAAACATCACCTCGGTTTACAATGAACATTAAATTAGCAACAAGCTTTACAATCCAACAGATATAAGTAATGATATATAGCTGATAACATAGAACTTACAATAATTGAAATAAATCAAACTAGAAATTAGCTAGGGGTATAAGACTGGCGGATCAACTTAATAGTACATTATTAACAATACAGAAATTTTCAGATCAGAATTAGATCGGAGATAATTACAAAATTAATCATATTGCAGGTAAATAGGTGTTATGCTCCTGCCCGCAAGAAGCGTAGGCAGGCTCTTACCTTCTCACAGACAGCCAGCCGGGCTGCTGACGCTGCAGCTTGCTTTCTCCCTGAATCAGCTGGGGCTGTCCCCGCAGCTGTTCCCATGCGGCCGGCTTCTCTGTTCCTGCCTTCCCCCGACGTGCTGCTGCGATCCCGGGTCCTTCAGTCAGCAGGCCATCTCTGCTGGTGCCTGCTACAGCCCGGGTCCTTGCCTGGCTGGGAAGCCGTCCCTGCCAGTGCCTGCAGCCTGCTACAGCTCTCTACTCTGCCTGCAGTCTTACCTCTCCTCCTGGGGCTGTCCTCACGGCATGGAGCCGTTCCTGCAGTCAGCCCTTCTCCTGCTTCAGTCTTGCAGCTCTCTGTTCTCTCTGCCGGTGCCTGCAGCCAGCCTTACCTCTCTCTGCTTCTTCCTGCTTCTGTCCTTGCAGCTGGGAGCTGCTCCACTGACCTGCCTTCACCCAGCTCCAGCCCAGGGCTGCTCCACTGCTTCCCTGGCCTTCCACGTGGCTGAGGACGCCACCAGCTTCCAGCTCTTCTCTCCAGCTCCCTAGGGCGTGGGCGCGCTCCTCTCTGCTCCTCTTCAAGGGCCAGCCGGGTGTGGCCCCCTGCTGTCCCCTCCCTGGGCGTTGTCCGCCTCAGCCCTACTAAAGGGCTCGGCTTTCAGTCTGTCTTTGCCTTCGCAAGGAGTTGGTCACTCCTGAGATCCTTCGCTCCAGGAAGTCGTCCGTGTTCCAGCACTTCTGCAAGGTCCTGTGTTTCTTGTTACCTGTCGGAGCTCCTCGTCCAGTCCTGATGTCTGCTTGCCGTTCCAGTCCCAAGGTCTGTCTTTTGATCCAGTACTTGTGTTCCAGTCCTGACGTTCCTGCTGTTTCAGATGTCCATGTTCCAGCCCTGAGGTGTGTCTCCTGTTCCAGTATCCGTGTTCCAGTCCTGTTGTTCCTGCTGTTTCAGATGTCCTTGTTCCAGCACTGAGGTCTGTCTTAATCCTTGTTCCTGATCCTGATGCTTTAACCTGCCTTGAAGCTGCCAGGAGTGCAGCGTATCCTTGCCTTGAAGCTGCCAGGAGTGCAGCGTATCCTTGCCTTGAAGCTGCCAGGAGTGCAGCAACCTGCTTCCTCTTTCCTGTGCTCTCCCGCTCTCAGCGTGGTCCGCGACCAGCCTTCCAGGGCTGAGTAGGGCGCGCATGAGGCAGGGTGGTCTGCGACTCAGTCCCGCGGGTGGTCTGAGTAGGGCGCCCTGAGGGACAGTGCTCTTGTCTTCCTTCAGCCCTCGTTCCTGACTCCACCTCTGTGCATCCAGCACCTCTTCCTGAGTCCACGTCTATGCATCCTGCACCTCGTCCTGAGTCCACGTCTGTGCCTGAGTCCACGTTTATGCATCCTGCACCTCGTCCTGAGTCCACGTCTGTGCCTGAGTCTACGTCGTTCCTGAGTCTCGTCTGAATCCATGTTCCAGTCTTCACTGCCTTGGCCTCCATCTGGCCTGCCGCTTCGTGCCGTACCCTGCGGCAGGTCCGAAAGGGCTGGGAACGGTCGGAGGACTGTTCACAAGACCAACATTGCGTTGTTCGGGTCTTCCGAAGCGTGCAGGTCCGGAGGAGGGCCTGTCTTCCAGTCTTCACTCCAGCTTGCCTCCGTCCAGGCCATGCTCGGGCATGCCACGCCTCCCGTGGCACCTCTCCAGACCCCTCTGGCGTCGAGCCACGGCCCAAGGGCACACACATCTCCCAGGAGTGGGATCGCTCTCCTAGCGCTCCACAACAGATTGCGAAGGCCTGTGTCCGGTGTTCATGTCCTTGTGATGGGCCTGTGCCAAGTTCCGGAGTTTCTTTGCCAAAGGAATTTAAAAAAAAAAAAAAAAAAAGAAAGAAAAAAAAAAGGGGAAAAAACTTCAGTTCCAGTTTTTTGCTGTGTTTACCGACCTGCTGGAGGCGCCAGCTTATTTGAACTTTTGTTTTCCCACACCGCTAGAGGCCTAGCACCTGTTTTTACCAAGTGCCTTCTTGGGACTTTTGCTTAGCCTGGGTACACTTGCTGTATGACCTGCAGGAGGCGCCTGCACCCAGGTTTACACCCATATTCTACGCTGCAGCACCTGGTTCCTGTGTTGCATGACCATCTTGTCCAGAATTTTTTATTTTTTCCCTCCGAGGATGCTTGTTCACCAGCAAGAGGTACCTGCTCAGAAGAGCTTACTCTGCTGAAATTCCTGCGCGTCTCGCTCACTGGGTTCACCATGCTTACAAGTGATGCCTACTACATGCCAGCTTGTGGTCCACCTCTCCAGACGACCTGCAGGAGGCGCCTGCACCCCATCTGTGGTCATCCTTCCAATGGGGCCTGGAGTGTCAGTCATCTCTTCCAGCTGAACCAGCAGATGTCTTCGCTCTTCCCGCTCAGCCTCTACGGTACTTCTGTTACCACGTGCTTGTCTTGCTCACCACCCTGAGCGCGAGTCCAGCAGCCTCTGCGGGAAGTGTGCCTTTTCCAGTAACTTACTGCCAGCTTGCTCTCAAGCCATCCTGAAGATGTCCATCTCTACCGTCAGCCTAGGACCACTCGAGTGTGAGTTAACCGAGTCACATCAAGATTCTGCCCAGTCTTAGGGTTCACTCCTAGATGGGAGTTACTGAACTTTTGTTTCTTTGTTCCTCTGCACTGCTCTAACCCTGACTCTCACCACCAGTTACTTGAGCTGCCAGTTCTACTCACCTGAGCATCAGCAATGTCTTCACCATGAGTCCAGTTACCAATTAAAGGACGTCAGCCTACATGCTTTGCCAAGCTTGAATCCAGCTGTGACCGCCAGCATTGACTAGCAGTCCGCTTGCCTTCTTGTACCAACATCTAGCAGGAGCTCACACTTGCACTTACTGCCCATCTTCCAGAGACTGCAACATTATTTGGTCACCAATCAAAGGACTTTATCCAAAGTTCTTTGTCAAGTATAATTCTGTCCGTGACCACCAGTAGTGCATGTCTTCAACCTGTCATCGTAAACTATTGGTTGGCATCCAACATCGAGTGCCCCACCATACTTTGAAGTCAACTTAAACCTACTGTGAGTCACCTTCCAGTCTCCAGTGCTACCAGAGTCTACTCCTCGATGCATTCAAGCGGCTAGCAGGCCTATCAAGTCCCTACGCATATATTCTTGACCAACTTGGGGACGTCTGCCTTCATGTTGAGACTTCTACACCTCTACTCGCCGCAGCTCTAACAGCTACCTTGACTCCTTGCACCCATCGTGAGTCACTGAACGACTAATCTTCACCTAGTACTCCAGCCTGCACCACGGCTTCAGTCTCAAGTTTATGGACCTCCATTTAAGCCAAGTCTTGGATGGAGCCTTGCCTCTGCCTTGATCCTAGAACCAAGATGCCATCTTGTGGTTCTGTACCCTACACCCTGCCTGATCTACGCCTTCAGCATTCCGTGTTCTATGTTTTGTCTTGCCTGGACCTTGACCACTTCTGCCTTGTCTTCTGCTTCTGTATCCTTCTCGCTACAGTTACTCGCCAAGAAGTACCAGCTCGTCCTTGGATCCTCGCTTGCCCTCGACGGTATGGACTACCGCCTTCTTCTCAAGCTGTTGACAAGAGGCTTGAGGGGGGGCTTTGAGGAGGGGGTACTGTTATGCTCCTGCCCGCAAGAAGCATAGGCAGGCTCTTACCTTCTCACAGACAGCCAGCCGGGCTGCTGACGCTGCCGCTTGCTTTCTCCCTGAATCAGCTGGGGCTGTCCCCGCGGCTGTTCCCATGTGGCCGGCTTCTCTGTTCCTGCCTTCCCCCGACGTGCTGCTGCGATCCCGGGTCCTTCAGTCAGCAGGCCGTCTCTGCTGGTGCCTGCTACAGCCCGGGTCCTTGCCTGGCTGGGAAGCCGTCCCTGCCAGTGCCTGCAGCCTGCTACAGCTCTCTACTCTGCCTGCAGTCTTACCTCTCCTCCTGGGGCTGTCCTCACGGCATGGAGCCGTTCCTGCAGTCAGCCCTTCTCCTGCTTCAGTCTTGCAGCTCTCTGTTCTCTCTGCCGGTGCCTGCAGCCAGCCTTACCTCTCTCTGCTTCTTCCTGCTTCTGTCCTTGCAGCTGGGAGCTGCTCCACTGACCTGCCTTCACCCAGCTCCAGGCCAGGGCTGCTCCACTGCTTCCCTGGCCTTCCACGTGGCTGAGGATGCCACCAGCTTCCAGCTCTTCTCTCCAGCTCCCTAGGGCGCGGGCGCACTCCTCTCTGCTCCTCTTCAAGGGCCAGCCAGGTGTGGCCCCCTGCTGACCTCTCCCTGGGCGTTGTCCACCTCAGCCCTACTAAAGGGCTCAGCTTTCAGTCTGTCTTTGCCTTCGCAAGGAGTTGGTCACTCCTGAGATCCTTCGCTCCAAGAAGTCGTCCGTGTTCCAGCACTTCTGCAAGGTCCTGTGTTTCTTGTTACCTGTCGGAGCTCCTCGTCCAGTCCTGATGTCTGCTTGCCGTTCCATTCCCAAGGTCTGTCTTTTGATCCAGTACTTGTGTTCCAGTCCTGATGTTCCTGCTGTTTCAGATGTCCATGTTCCAGCCCTGAGGTGTGTCTCGTGTTCCAGTATCTGTGTTCCAGTCCTGTTGTTCCTGCTGTTTCAGATGTCCTTGTTCCAGCACTGAGGTCTGTCTTAATCCTTGTTCCTGATCCTGATGCTTTAATCTGCCTTGAAGCTGCCAGGAGTGCAGCGTATCCTTGCCTTGAGCTGCCAGGAGTGCAGCAACCTGCTTCCTCTTTCCTGTGCTCTCCCGCTCTCAGCGTGGTCCGCGACCAGCCTTCCAGGGCTGAGTAGGGCGCGCTTGAGGCAGGGTGGTCCGCGACTCAGTCCCGCGGGTGGTCTGAGTAGGGCGCCCTGAGGGACAGTGCTCTTGTCTTCCTTCAGCCCTCGTTCCTGACTCCACCTCTGTGCATCCAGCACCTCGTCCTGAGTCCACGTCTATGCATCCTGCACCTCGTCCTGAGTCCACGTCTGTGCCTGAGTCCACGTTTATGCATCCTGCACCTCGTCCTCGTCCTGAGTCCACGTCTGTGCCTGAGTCTACGTCGTTCCTGAGTCTTGTCTGAATCCATGTTCCAGTCTTCGCTGCCCTGGCCTCCATCTGGCCTGCCGCTTCGTGCCGTACCCTGCGGCAGGTCCGAAAGGGCTGGGAACGGTCGGAGGACTGTTCACAAGACCAACATTGCGTTGTTGGGTCTTCCGAAGCGTGCAGGTCCGGAGGAGGGCCTGTCTTCCAGTCTTCACTCCAGCTTGCCTCCGTCCAGCCCATGCTCGGGCATGCCACGCCTCCTGTGGCACCTCTCCAGACCCCTCTGGCGTCGAGCCGCAGCCCAAGGGCACACACATCTCCCAGGAGTGGGATCGCTCTCCTAGCGCTCCACAACAATAGGACACCATAGTGTGTTTAGTGTAATTAATAGAAACTGATTGGAATGAGAAGATAGTATTATATAAATGTCATGTTAAATTTAGTCTGAAGAGAAAGGTTCACAAATTGTAGGCTTGTTTGAACAGCCATGTTTTTAAATTCTGTTTGAATTTCTTGTGGCAGGGTTCCAGGCGTAGATCAGTGGGAAGTTTGTTCCACATGTTAATTCCAGCTATCGTAAATGTTCGTTCTCTCGTTGTGACATATCTTATTTGTTTAAGCGTTGGAGTATTTAGCTTAGCCTGGTGCATTTTTCTAATTGGTCTGTCCGATGTATGGAATGTAAAGAACTCGGAATACCAATGCATGTCTTGGTTATATAATGTCTTGTGTATAAGGATCAGAACTTTGAATATTATCCTAGATGCAATCGGAAGCCAGTGTAGGAGTTGTAGAGCTGGAGTAATGTGTTCGTGGCGGCGTGTGTTAGCAATCATGCGTGCAGCTGCATTTTGTAGCATTTGAAGTGGTTGTATTGAGTTATTTGGTAGACCTAGTAGTAAGGAGTTACAGTAGTCCAATTTAGATAATATAGTAGCCTGTAGTACAGTCCGGAAGTCATTTGGGTGTAGTAGTGGTTTTATCCTTTTCAAGGTCTGAAGTTTGTGGAAACCATTTTTTATAGTGGAAGTGATGAATTTTTTTAGCGTAAAATGTTTGTCAATTATGACACCAAGACTGCGGAGTTGTTGTATAGTGTGAAGGTCAGGTAGAGATTGTAGAGTAGGGCTAGCATGGTTGTCGTTTTGTGAATAAATGATGAGCAGTTCTGTTTTGTTGGTAAGTTTAATATACATAGAAACTGTATAAGTTAATTAACAAACGGAGCTACACTTGACTTATTATTACATTGTATCAGGGAAACTTAATTAACAAATTGGGACTTAAGTTTGATTTACAATAGAGACTGTATATCTTAATTAATAATGGGGTTCTGCTTGACTTACATCGGGTGATTGGGGAGGGCAGGGGGGTGGGGAGGTAGGAGGAGCATAGGGTGATCATGTAGGACGGAAGGCGTAGAATGGAAGGCTTTCTAGAAAAGCCAGGTTTTTAGGGTTTTCTTAAAAGACTGGGTTGAGGGTTCAAGTCTGAGTTGTGTGAGTAGTTTGTTCCATATAGAGGGTGTTATGGAGTCTCAGTTTAGTGGACCCTTGGGCCGACCTGCAGGAGACTGGGAAAGGTGGTCAATGTCTCTAGTATGTGGCAGGCCGGGAGGCAGATGTTTCAGGCAGGACGTAGAGGTGCTCTTCACCCTGGAAGCTGGTACTCTCCCGGGAGGAGACCTATTAGTAAAAATGTGTAACTTATCATTACAATCATCCATTGTACCTGAAGACTGGAGGATAGCAAATGTAACCCCAATATTTAAAAAGAGCTCCAGGGGCGATCCGGGAAACTACAGACCGGTTAGTCTGACTTCAGTGCCAGGAAAAATAGTGGAAAGTGTTCTAAACATCAAAATCACAGAACATATAGAAAGACATGGTTTAATGGAACAAAGTCAGCATGGCTTTACCCAGGGCAAGTCTTGCCTCACAAATCTGCTTCACTTTTTTGAAGGAGTTAATAAACATGTGGAAAAAGGTGAACCGGTAGATATAGTATACTTGGATTTTCAGAAGGCGTTTGACAAAGTTCCTCATGAGAGGCTTCTAGGAAAAGTAAAAAGTCATGGGATAGGTGGCGATGTCCTTTCATGGATTGCAAACTGGCTAAAAGACAGGAAACAGAGAGTAGGATTAAATGGACAATTTTCTCAGTGGAAGGGAGTGGACAGTAGAGTGCCTCAGGGATCTGTATTGGGACCCTTACTTTTCAATATATTTATAAATGATCTGGAAAGAAATACGACGATTGAGATAATCAGATTTGCAGATGACACAAAATTGTTCAGAGTAGTTAAATCACAAGCAGATTGTGATAAATTGCAGGAAGACCTTGTGAGACTGGAAAATTGGGCATCCAAATGGCAGATGAAATTTAATGTGGATAAGTGCAAGGTGATGCATATAGGGAAAAATAACCCATGCTATAATTACACAATGTTGGGTTCCATATTAGGTGCTACAACCCAAGAAAGAGATCTAGGTGTCATAGTGGATAACACATTGAAATCGTCGGTTCAGTGTGCTGCGGCAGTCAAAAAAGCAAACAGAATGTTGGGAATTATTAGAAAGGGAATGGTGAATAAAACGGAAAATGTCATAATGCCTCTGTATCGCTCCATGGTGAGACCGCACCTTGAATACTGTGTACAATTCTGGTCGCCGCATCTCAAAAAAGATAGAGTTACGATGGAGAAGGTACAGAGAAGGGCTACCAAAATGATAAGGGGAATGGAACAGCTCCCCTATGAGGAAAGACTAAAGAGGTTAGGACTTTTCAGCTTGGAGAAGAGACGACTGAGGGGGGATATGATAGAGATGTTTAAAATCATGAGAGGTCTAGAACGGGTAGATGTGAATCGGTTATTTACTCTTTCGGATAGTAGAAAGACTAGGGGGCACTCCATGAAGTTAGCATGGGGCACATTGAAAACTAATCGGAGAAAGTTCTTTTTTACTCAACGCACAATTAAACTCTGGAATTTGTTGCCAGAGAATGTGGTTCGTGCAGTTAGTATAGCTGTGTTTAAAAAAGGATTGGATAAGTTCTTGGAGGAGAAGTCCATTACCTGCTATTAAGTTCATCTAGAGAATAGCCACTGCCATTAGCAATGGTTACATGGAATAGACTTAGTTTTTGGGTACTTGCCAGGTTCTTGTGGCCTGGATTGGCCACTGTTGGAAGCAGGATGCTGGGCTTGATGGACCCTTGGTCTGACCCAGTATGGCATTTTCTTATGTTCTTATGTTCTTAATCATTTGCACAGCAGGCAGGAGAAGAAGGCACCTCCTAAACCTATGCAGTTCTAGGCTGAGTGAGATTTGCGGCCGGAGGGAGAGGAAGGAGGCATCTTATCAGTCCTTGGCCCTAGCAGAAAAAGGCATCCTCAACCAGCCTGACCGAACCAGAGAAGAAGCTTCCACCCTGGGCTGCAGGTGAAGGCAGATTCCTCATCAGGCCATAGGACTCCAGCAGAAGATTTGGCCATGTGGGCCACAGACGAAGGTGGCCCTCATCAGCCCACAGCCCCAGCAGAAGAAGGAGGATGGTCATCAACCAGCATGGTCCATAGGTCAGGAAGTAGATTCTTTGGCCTGCCCTTGTGTGTCTGTGGGTCTGGGGAGGCCTGCATTGTTATTGGCTGGGGGGGGGGGAGGGCATAAGTGAAGAAAGAGGTGTCTTTTGCCTATGCTGCTATAAGTCTGTGGCAGGAAGAAGTCTCAGGTGGAATCATCAGCCCGCAAGAGAAAGGGAAAGGAGAAGGAGGAGGTGTCTTCAGCCCATGATGGTGTGAGTCTGTGTCAGGGGAGGCCTACGGTGGTATTATCATCTCTTGGGAGCAAAAAGGAAGAGCATTTCTTTAGTACACAAAGGAAAAAAGGGGAAGGAGGTGGTGTGCTTATCCTACACTGGTGTTATTTTGTGGGAGGTCGAGATCTAAAGTGGTATGTCTGCTAGTAAAGTGCCTCTTGTAAGTGCACACTGCCTGGTGAAGTGACCTTGGAAATGCCTTCTGGTGAAGTTCCCTTTCTATGGCATAGTTGCATTCCTGGCACACACGACAACAAAAAAAGAGAGAAATCGAAAATGAACATGAGGAGGTCGATATTCAAAAGATATCCTTCAAAAATGGCAAAACCAGCATATTGAGAGGCTTATCCAGCTAAATTCTAGTTGGATAACTAGTTAGCAAGCTGGAATTTAGCTACATAAATTGCGGGTGTTCTGGGGTTGGCAGGAGGCGTTTCAGGGAGGAGTGGAATTGCTATTGACCTGTCCTAAAGTTAGCTGTATAAACATCTGCCTAAGATAGCTGGATATATTTAGCGGGGCAACCGCTCTGCTGAATATACTTTGTTATTTAGCGGGATAAGTTTATTAGGCTAACTAGCTGAGCTGCTCAGTGGATGAATGTTGCCCCCAGAAAATTTCAAAATAAGTGGACTGCGTCTTATTCATTTATATCAAGTTCAGCTGAACTCCCAGTATGCTTCATTTGCAACTAAAATCTCTCCAATTGCTGTTAACCCTGGAAAGCCATTCACAGATAGAGAATACATGAAGGAAGTTTTCAGCATTTCCTACAAATGATCAAGCACAAGTTGATCTTGAATTTGTGGATTTATAAACCAAGGAATTATGGAACTCAAAAATGAAAGATCTCGTCACTGGCCCAGAGCCTCAGGTACAAACTTAGGGCCAGATTCATTAAAAAGTAAAATGTAAGACCTGCATGCATGCGCATAAGTGCGCACGTTTGCCGGCGCGCGCACATGGACATGCTGATTTTATAACATTCACGCGTATATGCGCATATATAGAAATGAAATGAAACATAGAAATGACGGCAGAAGAAGATCAAACGGCCCGTCCAGTCTGCCCAGCACATTTCGCACTTTTTGTTTTCTCATACTTATCTGTTACTCTTGGCTCTTAGTAACCTTTTGGTTCTATTTCCCTTCCACCCCCATCATTAATGTAGAGAGCAGTGTTGGAACTGCATCTAAGTAAAATATCTAGCTTAATTAGTTAGGGGTAGTAACCGCCGCAATAAGCAAACTACACCCATGCTTATTTCTTTACCCAGACTATGTAATTCAGTCCTTGTTGGTTGTTGTCTGTATATAGATCCACTTTTCTTCATTCCCCTTGCCATTGAAGCAGAATTATGCTGGATATGCATTGAAAGTGAAGTATCAGACTTTCTCCCCTGCCGTTGAAGCAGAGAGCTATGCTGGATATGCGTGAAGTATCAGACTTTCTCCCCTGCCATTGAAGCAGTGAGCTATGCTGGATATGCGTGAAGTATCAGACTTTCTCCCCTGCCGTTGAAGCAGAGAGCTATGCTGGATATGCGTGAAGTATCAGTCTTTCTCCCCTCCCGTTGAAGCAGAGAGCTATGCTGGATATTTATTTTTATTTATTTAAATTCTTTTAATATACCGATGCTCAAGACAAGGTCTTTTCGTACCGGTTTACAATGGAACTAGGGGAAACCAATTAACAATATATAGAAGGTAAAGTTACATTGAACAGGGAGCATAAACATGGGCTTTGGAAGAAAGGAAAGATTTCAAACTAATACAACTGGAGAGTACCAAAATGGTAGCGAGACATATGCATGAAGTATCAGTCTTTCTCCCCTGCTGTTGAAGCAGAGAGCTATGCTGGATATTCATTGAAAGTGAAGTATCAGGCTTATTTGGTTTGGGGTAGTAACCGCCGTAACAAGCAAGCTACTCCCCGCTTTTTTGTGAATGCAAATCCTTTTTTCCACATTTCCTCTTGCCGTTGAAGCTTAGAGCAATGTTGGAGTCACATTAACTGTGTGTATGTTTATTGAATAAGGGTATGTGCACCGTTATAAAATCAGCTATCCATGCATACATGCGCACATGAATTTATAGTGAAGCACATGTGCGCACAAATGCTGTCTCGAGCATGTAAGTGGGGGGAATTTTAGTAGGTACGCACAGCAACGCAATAGGTCTTTTTCTCAGTTCGCTCCCAGTTCGTCCCAGTAAAGGAGAGGACTTTCCAAACACCCTAACTAACTTGCTTCCCTTTCACCCTATTACCCCCGACCCTTAAAACTCTGCTAACTAGCGTATTTGTTTTTGCTACATGACTTACAAATGTCCATAGCAGAAGTAAAGTTATGCGATAGCGGACCTCGGCGTGTGCTGATGCGCGTAAATACTTATGCACTGGATTCATGCTACAGACCCAGCCTGCCCATGCCCCTCCCCTTTTGGTGAGTAAACCTTTTATGCGCGTACCCGTTCTGGTTTTAAAATCTGCGTGGCGCACGCCAGGCCGAGTTACGCAAGTATCTCCTGGCTTTGGCGTACAAAGGGCTTTTAAAATAGATCAGTAAGGCTTTTCTCCCATTTTGTCTTTGGGAAAAGCCTTTAGTGAATCAGGTACTTAGACCAGTGATTCTCAACAAATGTGTCACCAAGCACCGGCAGGTGTTTCGCGGCTCCCGGTGTCCCACTGCCCCACTTATGCTTCCATTCTGTCCGGGGCATACTGGCCGATGCAGTTGGTAGGGGAGTGCCACCACCGAAGGCCAGGCCAGCAGCGGCTGAAGAGCGGAGGCCAGGCTTATTGGGCCAAACAATATGAAGAGGCTCCGCATGAGCTTGTGTGTGTGTGAGAGCAGCAGCTTTTTGTGTGTGTATGTGAGTGAGTGGCAGCTTTGTGTGTCTGTGGTAGAATGGGTGCCTGGGTACATGAATGGCAGCTTTGTGTGTGCCTGTAGTAGAATGGGTACATGAGTGGCAGCTTTATGTGTGTGTGTGTGGTAGAATGGGTGCCTGGGTGTGTCAGTGGCAGCTTTGTGTGTGTGTGGTAGAATGAGTGCCTGGATGCGTGAGTGGCAGCTTTGTGTGTATGTATCAGAATGGGTGTCTGGGTGCTTCAGTGGCAGCTTTATGGGTGTGTGGTAGAATGGGAACAAAAGCATTTGTGTGTGAGTAAGAGCTTGTAATTAAGTGAGAGAGCATGTGTGTGTGATTGAGAGAGAGTCTGGTCAGAGGTGATGTGTTTCTGTGAGAGAGAAACAGACAGGTCAGGAAGATGACTGGTGTGTGTGTGAAAGACAGACTGGTCAGGGAGGTGACTGGTATGTGTGTGTGAGAGACAGATACAGATCTGGGAGGTGACTGTTTTGTGTGTGTGTGTGTGTGTGTGTGTGTGTGTTTGAGACACAGAGACAGGTCAGAGAGGTGACTGGTGTTGTGGGTGAGATAGAGACTAGTCAGGGAGATGACTGGTGTCTGTGTGTGAGAAACAGAGACCAGACTGCGAGGTGACTGGTGTCTGTGTGTGAGAGAGATTGGTCATCAAGGTGACTGGAGTGTGTGTGAGGAAGAGAGACTGGTTAGGGAGGTAACTGGTATGTGTGTGAGGAAGATAGACTGGTCAGGACGCGGTGTATGTGTGTGTTTGTGTGTGTGTGTGTGAGAGAAAAAGCCTGGTCAGGGAGGTGACTCATGTGTGTCTGAGAGACAGAGACTGGACAGGGAGGTGACTGTTATGTGTGTGAGAGACAGAGACTGGTCAGGGAGGTGACTGGTGTGCATGTGAGGAAGAGAGACTGATTAGGGAGGTTACTGGTCTATATGAAATGGAGACTGTGTGTGAGTGACTGGTTATGGGCCCTAAGGAAGAGGACCATGAGGATAGAGCTTCAGCAGATTCTGCTGCTTCTGGTGTGTACTTTTGGCCTACAAGGGAAAGGAATAGGAGAGTTGCTAGAGAGGGTAAGTAAAGGTGGCTTTTTACATTTATTTGTCTTGATTGACTGCCATTTTAATTATTGGGTATTATGTGATGTGTCTGCTGTTTTGAAATATTTTATTGATATTTGGACAATTTTAAATAATTTTTATGAGTTTTTAATTGTTGGATGTTATTCTGTTCATCAGCTGTTTTGTAACATTTATTAGTATAGTTTTACAATTATTTCTGTGTGGGAGATCTGTAGCAGCTTGGCTTGTTCTGTTTTCCTAATAGGAAGTGTATTCATGTTTAGGGCCTAGTTTAATATTTGTAGTGTTACCTTTTCATAGATAGGGTTGTTACTGTTTGTTCTAATGCAGGTGTAACTTTGTGTGGATTAGTTTGTGTGCATTATTGCAGATCCTGGGACTATGTTAGGTGCTATATTTCTCTTTCCATTTCTCCAGGTTTGCACTGCATGCAGAGTGCCTGTTTTGGTTTCCATTCCAGTTTCTGTCTCCATATTTACAATTTGTGGTCTTTCTGTACTTGGTGAAGGTCAGTTCTGGGTGTGTGACTGAGGTGAGGTATTTTACTAGCATGTAGGCATTTGTATCAATCTTATTTGTTGTGCTTTCTCAATAGGACATGCATTAGTGGTAAATCACTGTATTTTCTTAAGGAGGGCTACTGTGCCTGCCAGTAAAGGGAGTTTGTTTTGCATTTACTGAGATGTCATCAGAACCAGAAAGGAAAATTAGTTTTTACCTGTTAATTTTTGTTCCTGTAGTACCACAGATCAGTCCAGACTGTGGGTTGAGCCTCCTTTCCAGCAGGTGGAGACAGACTAAAACTGAAAGGATATATGAGGATAGAGCCTATCCTGTAACCCTTCAGTATAACGAATGTCAAAGCAGAAAATAACAAAACCAGAATAGGATCAAGCAAGTAACCATAAAGCTCAATGGAGCAGATGTAGAACAATGTAATAGATATGGTATGACTAACCGCTCTTGCATATACTTGGTGCTGGGCAGCCAAGGCTTCTGGTGTATTTGCTCAGTATTCATGCACAAAAAAGATGTGTGGAAATCTACAAATCTACCAATCTGCAAGAGAAACAAGCTTCAAGAGGACAGAAAAAAAGACAAACAGGGAAGGGCATCTGGACTGATCCGTGGTACTACAGGAACGAAAATTAACAGGTAAGAACTAATTTTCCTTTCCCTGTACGTACCCGGATCAGTCCAGACTGTGGGATGTACCAAAGCTTCCCTAAACCGGGTGGGACCGAGACAGTCCTGCTCGAAGCACTTGTAGCCCAAAAGAACCAAAAGCGGAGCTTGCACATCCAGACGGTAGTGTCGAGCAAAAGTATGCAAGGACGTCCAAGTGGCGGCACTGCAAATCTCCTGCGGAGAGACCGATTGACTGTCCGCCCAGGAATTAGTTTGAGAACGCAGTGAATGAGCCGTAAGGCCCTCGGGAACTGCCCGTCCTCGACAAAGAGAGGCCGAGGAGATCGCTTCCTTCAACCACCACGCGATAGTGGTCTTAGAAGTCGGCGTACCCCGAATGGGCCCACTCCAGAGGACAAAAGATGAACCAAGACCCGAAAGCCATGGGTAACCTGGAAATAGCGAAGTAGAACTCGTATAGTATCAAGTTTACGGAAATCGGCTCCAGTCACAGGGGAAAACGCAGGGAGTTCTGCCGACAGGTTGACATGGAGGTTAGAAGAACCTTCACTAAGAAGGAAGGGCCCGTCACGAGGGATACCCCGGAATCGGAAAATTGCAAAACAAAAGGTTCCCGACAGGACAGCGCGTGGATCACCGAGATCCAAAGAGCAGAAGAGATAGAGACCAGAAAGACAGTCTTAAGTGTAAGAGCTTTCAAGGTAGCACGACAGAGAGGTTCGAACAGAGCCGCACAGAGGGCCCGAAGGATCAGACTAAAACTCCCCGACGGGCAAGCGGCCGAGAAGGTGGACGTAGATGCTTGACGCCCTTCAAGCACCAATCACATCCAGATGGCCCGTTCAGTGATGACATTCTACCCGACCCAGGAGAGAGCCGAGAGGGGAGAAGATCTTCTTGGGGAAGAGAGGACTAACAAGATCGGGGCGGACAGCGCTGAGATACCCGACTCCGCACAAAACAGCTTCAAACACGTTCCAGATACACGCATACGCTAGGGAAGTCGACTGTTTCCGGGCCCGCATCAAGGTGAAGATGACCTCCTCCTAATAGCCCTTGCGCCTTAGGCGTCATATTTCAAAAACCAGGCCGCTAGACAGGAGCGATCGGCCTGGTCGAAAAATACAGGTCCTTTGCGAAGGAGCCGAGGAAAATGGCGTAGCCGTAGAGGTCCGTCCAGCGGTAGGTTGAGAAAATCCGCGAATCACAGCCTGCACGGCCACTCTGGTGCTACCAGAACCACGGAATCCCGGTGGAGTTCCATTCTGAGAACTTTCCCAACCAGGGGCCACGGGGGGGAACACGCACAGAAGGATGTCCGCCGGCCAAGGAGAGCCAAAGCATCTACACCCTCCGAGCTGTGTTCCCTCCAGCGGCGGAAGAACCAATTTGCCTTGAAATTGCAAAGGGTCGCCATGAGGCCCAGGTGGTGGGGGACCACCTGTCGACGATGAGATTCATGGCTGCGTCAGAGAGTTCCCACTCCCTGGAATCGAGCGATGGACGACTGAGGAAATCGGCCTGATCATTCCCCTTGCCCACAATGTGGGAGGCCGCCAGGCACTGTAGATGTCGCTCTGCCCAGGCGAAGAGACGGCTGGTTTCCAGGGCCATCAGCGGACTGCGGGCGCCTCCTTGGCAATTGACAAGCCACAGTGGAGGAGCTGTCGGACAAGACCCGTATCACCTTGCCGCGGATGAGGGGGAGAAACTCCAGAAGAGCTAGGAACATCGCCCGAGCCTCCAACTGAATGATGTGCCAGCGAGACTGAGCTGCCGGTCAGATCCCCTGGGCGTACTGGGAGAGGCAGAACATCAATTAGGTCTGGTGACCTATCAGCTCCGGTTGCCCACTTCCCTAAGGATCCACAATTCCTTCCACATCTCTCTCCTGGCCCACGCGGAAGATGCCGGAACCACATGAGATTGCCCCGGAGAGCATACTACATACCAGGTGCATGAAGTACTAGATGTGGCCAAAGGTGGGAATACCTCCTCATTTGGGAGGGATACAGTCCGGAGGAGAACACCTGGGAGCTGGCCTCCAATATTTTGGATAAAAGCCTAATCAAACAATTCCATGCCTCTCACCCTGAGAAGCCGAAACCCTCAGGAGGGGGGCTTAGAAGAGAGGGTGCTGTTACGTTTGCTGGCCATGGATCCCCGCAGCTAGCCGCACTCATCCGATGCCGTTCCAGCGTGTTCGGGTCATCCCCGGGCCTTCTGACAGTGGCGGGGAGTTGCCGCAGCTATGACTGACTTCCTCCCGGCTCGGAACTGCCAAGCTGGGCAGCCGTGACGTCGTGACGTCACACGTGCCCATCCATGTGCTTTCATTGGCCTGAGCGCCGTCAATTTGGGCGCTCCAGCCAATGAAGCACATGGACGGGCGGGCGTGACATCACCCGCCCGTCCATGTGCTTCATTGGCTAGAGCGCCCAAATTGACGGGTGCTCAAGCCAATGAAAGCACATGGACGGGCGCGCGTGACGTCTATGCAAGCCGCTTTCCATGCGCGTGACGAACATGCAAGCCGCTTTCGCCGCCAGCTGCCCCCTCCGGAGGAAGGCAGAGAAGGGAAGGGGCTGAAAGCAACAAAAGTAAGTTGGTAACATGTCGAGTTGCTTCGGGAGGAGGGGATTTTAGGTTTTTAGGTTTCCTTTTGGGGGAAAGTTTGCCGTCTACCCTTACCCCTGCCTCTAACGCAGGGGTAGGGGTAGGCGGTAAATTAGCAGGTTAAACGCGCGGCAAAACGGCAGGGGAAAAAGCGATAGTCGGGGTGCGCGTTACTGTATGGGAGGGAATAGCTAATTCGATCATTTACATCTAATATACATGCCGCGGGCGGAAGGGGTTACCCGGCAATTTAAAGAGGCAGTAAGAATGGGTTAAAGGGGATAGTGTATCGCGGGTTGGACTAACGAGGCCGAAAAGTGAGTAGAAAGTGGGTTAGAAGCAGGGTAACCGCGGCCGCACTTTACTGTATTGACCTGTATATAAGGCTGGATCCTGCTTCCAGCCTTTGCCTTGGCAATAGGTCCTCTCTCTCCAGAGACGTGATTTGCCTGATTTCCTGTCCTGTTCATTTCTCCTGACTGTCTTTGGCTTTGACCTTGGATTGGACACCGACTACGAGATACACTGCCTGCCACGACCGTTGCATGGATCACTGCAGGCTTCCATCCCAACTTGACTTGGCCTGTGCTGCTGCTGCTCCGTGCCCTCTTCAGGACGTCTATTTCCTCAGAGGCCCCATGTAAGTTCTGCCGGCCCCGGTACCCGAGGGCTCAACCTAAGGAGAGCGGGGGCTAGTAGTGGTGAAGCCCCAGCAGGGCCTCTGCTTCTTGTGGGGGCCTGTGAGGCTCCTCCCCATAGGCAGTGCCAACTCCCCCTTGGTCAAGGGTCCACTTCCATAACACCGTCGCTCCGTACAGGTTACCCCCATGCCTTCTGTTAAGGGTAGTAAGGGTCCCTCTGTGTAAGTTACCCCCATGCCTTCTGTTAAGGGTAGTAACTGTTAAGGATAGTAACTGCCACTTTGTTCAGTTTATCCCCATGCTTTCTGTTAAGGGTATTAACTGCTGCTCTGTTCAGTTTACACCCATGCTTTCTGTTAAGGGAAGTAGCTATCATTCTGTGCAGTTTACCCATATGTTTCTGTTAAGGGTAATAACTGCCACTCCGTGCAGGTTACCCCCATGCTTTCTGTTAAGGGTTGTAACTGCCGCTTTGTGCAGGTTGCCCCCATGCCTTCTGTTAAGGGTAGTCACTGTCTCTCTGTGCAGGTTACCCCCATGTTTCTGTTAAGTGTAGTAACTGTCACTCCGTGCAGGTTACCCCCCTATGCTTTCTGTTAAGGGTAGTAACTGCCGCTCTGTGCAGGTTACCCCCGTGCTTTCTGTTAAGGTTAGTAACTGCCGCTTTGTGCAGGTTACCCTCATCCCTTCTGTTAAGGGTAGTAACTGCTGCTCCAAACAGGTTACTCCCATGTTTTCTATTAAGGGTAGTAACTGCTGCTCCATGCAGGTAACCCCATGACTTATGTTAAGGGTAGTAACTGCCACTCCATGCAGGTTACCCCATCCCTTCTGTTAAGGGCAGTAACTGTCGCTCCATGCAGGTTACCCCCATGCTTTCTGTTAAGGGTAGTAACTGCCACTCTGTGCAAGTTACTCCCATGCCTTCTGTTAAGGGAAGTAACTGTCATTCTGTGCAGGTTACTCCCATGTTTCTGTTAAGGGTAGTAACTGCCACTCCGTGCAGATTACTCCCATGCTTTCTGTTAAGGGTAGTAACTGCTGCTTTGTGCAGGTTACCCCTATGCCTTCTGTTAAGGGCAGTAACTGCTGCTCCATGCAGGTTACCCCCATGGCTTCTGTTAAGGGTAGTAACTGCCGATCTGTGCAGGTTACCCCCATGCCTTCTGTTATGGGTAGTAACTGCCTTTCCATGCAGGTTACCCCATGCCTTCTGTTAAGGGTAGTAACTGCCGCGTCGTGCAGATTACTCCATGCCTTCTGTTAAGGGTAGTAACTGCCGTTCTGTGCAGGTTACCCTCATGCCCTTCTGTTAAGGGTAACAACTGCCTCTCCATGCAGGTTACCCCCATGCAGAAATGTTACATAGTAAAAGTCAGCAGAAGTTGATCAAATGGTAAATCCAGTCTGTCCAGCAAGCTGCATGTGGTGGCAACCACTGTTTCATGCAGACAACCCCCAAGCTTTATGTTCATTCCCATCCCTCACAACTTCAGCAGTCACTCTCTCTCTTCAATCCCGAAATTCAATGGGGATTAAAAGAAACAGTGACTACTGGTGGGAAGGGGCGCTGGTGGGATTTGATAAAGAGCGACAGACTGCCAGGAATGGGAAGGATTCAAAAAGAGAGAAATCTCTATTTCTCTCTTCATCCCCCCATCCCCTGCAATCATTCTCTCTTTCAATTCCCAATTGAGAAAGTGAGAGGAGATTGCTGGGGATGGGAGACTGAAGAGAGAGAGTGATGGCTGGGGTTGAGTGGGGTCTGAGAAAGAGGCAGTGACTGCCTGGGTAAGAATAGATTGATGCAGTTTACGTGAGTATCCCAATTTACAACTGAGCTGTGGCTCTTAAAATAGTTTGGACAAAGAAAAAATTAGTGAAACAGCTCTTCAGTTTGGAAAGGTTGCAGCATTTGGGATTTGCATTGAACATAGATTGAGTAGTAAGCACAGGCGAAGTATCGAGCATAGGCTGGTCAGTATTATGTTTGGCAATTCATGGGACTGCCTCGTGAGCTGCCACACTCACCCCAGCTGCTGCCCGACGCTGCTAGAGGCCTTCTGTCACAGCAGAACACCACCATTGCTGCAGCCTGCCACCAGTGGCTGACATCTTGGCCAGGCCACTGCCTCCTCTTAGGCGCTGGCGCATGTGCATACATTAGGCCCCACAGCGGGAAACCCAAAGTGGCACCCCTTGATGATGTCATCCCTTTCAGGCTATTTAAGCAAAGGCCCCGCAGCATTGCCTCACCTCAGCAATGGTTCTCCTGCCTAGAACAGTGCATGTGTTCCTGTGTTCCCGATTATCCCTGTGTTCCTTGTTCCTTGTTTTTGCATTCCTGTCCTCCAACCTTGCCCAGCCTAGCCTGTTTCATCCAGCCTTGTCCTGTCCTGCCTGTCTTGTACTGCCTTGCCCTGCCCAGCTGTCTCATCCAGTGTCTCGTCTCCGTCCATCCTTGGTCTGACTTTCTGATACTGAACTCTTGCTTTGGATCTGACCACGATGGCCGGCTGCCTGGACCTGATCTCGCTTGCTTGCTGCCTGCCCCCGACCCTTGGCCTGTCCCGGTATTTCTAGCCTGCTGCCTGTCCTGATCACAGTGTGCCCTTAGACTCTTGCTCTCTGTTTCACCCTTGGGGCCCACCTAAGTCTAGCTTGCCAGCAGAATCCAAGTACTCAACCTGTGGAAGAGGCGGCTGGTATAGGCGAAGCTCCAGCCTGTCCTGTTTCAGGGCCTGTTCACCAGCTGTCGGTGTACGCCTCATAGGTTTGTCTATGAGGCTACATCAACACCACAGCTTAAAGGACTCATACCCATCCCAGTCATCATAGTCAGTAGACACAAGACAGGCAGCAGACCCAGAACAAGCAGCAGGGATAGGACAGACAATGCCCAGAGTAGGTAGTATGCATTTTATTGTAAATGCTTTGATTTTATTTGGAAAGGCAACATAACAAATTATTAAACTAAACTATAATTAGGCAGTAGGCACAAGACAAACAGTGACACAGTTTCAGTAGAGGGCACAGGATAAGCTGCAAGCTCAGGACAGGCAGTGAAACAGAATGGGACATGGGCATGGAACAGGCAGCAGGCATAAGATGGATATCAGGTACAGGACAGACAGCAGAGGGACAAAGGGAACAGGATGGGCCATATTGTAGGTAGAGACAGGGCAGAGGGCACTGGACACACAGCGATCACAGAACAGGTAATAGGCACAGAATGTGCAGCAAGTACAGGTTGGTTAGTGGACAGAGCACAGTCAGTGAGCACAGAATAGGCAGAGGCATAATATGGGTACAAGTCAGTGACCACAGGATCCAGAGCGATTGCAAAGATAGATGATAAGAAGAGGGCTTAAATATGTTTAGGATGAGAAGTCCTAATGAGATGGATCCAGAGCTGAGGACAGAGAAGAAGGAATCTCATTTCAGAGCGGAAGGAGGCAGATGAAAGATGAAAATGCCAGGTATTGCTGAGGTATAAGTGAATTACAATCCAAAAAAGAGCTGGCTAACAGAATTAAAGGCAAGTTGGAAACAAGTCATTAACTGGTATTGATGGAAAGAGCAAGCACTAAGCAAGGAAACCGTCACGTCTATTTCTCACATCTCGAGCTCAGGGAGGAACACTGTAATAGGGCAGGACTCTAATCAGGGAGCCATCACATGCAGCCATTACGTCTTACCCTCTGCTTCTCATCAGGGACTCATCACACACATCCATTATCACTTCTTACCCTCTGTTTCTCATCAGGGATTTATCATTCACAGCTGGTATTTATTTATTTGAAAGTTATTTATAAACCGCCTTACAATTTAAATAAATCTCCAAGGCAATGTACAATAATCAAATAAAAGCAATAAACAAAACCACCAACATCTGTAATACACATAAGATTAAAATAAAATACAGAATAGCTCAGCCTATCTCTAAAGACCCATCTTTAGTTGCCCTCTTTAATCATTAACCAAGGGCCTGATTCAGTAAGGCTTTCCTCCCATTCTGTGTCTATGGGAAAAATGCTTAGTGAATCAGGCCCTTGTTTTCAATGTCTTACAAAATTTTAACAGATCCTCTTCTCCCCTAAGTGCAAAAGGAAGCTCATGCCACATTTTGGGGATGACAATAGAGCAAAGCAAATGAGGCTTACCTGTAACAGGTGTTCTCACATGACAGCAGGATATTAGTCCTCACATATGGGTGACATCATCAGGATGGAGCCCAATCACGGAACACTTTTGTCAAAGTTTCTAGAACTTTGACTGGCACCTACTGGGCATGCCCAGCATGGCACTAACCCTGCAGCCAGCAGGGGTCCCCCTTCAGTCGTGTTTAAAGCTACAGGAAGTGCCGAAAAATAAAATAAGAAAACGATACAAACCCAGCATTGCGGGGTGGCGGGCGGGTTTCGTGAGGACTAACATCCTGCTGTCCTGTGAGAACACCTGTTACAGGTAAGCAATATTTGCTTTCTCACAGGACAAGCAGGACGGTAGTCCTCACATATGGGTGAGTACCAAGCTAAGGATGTCCGAAAAATGCACCAAATGTACTCAAGATGTGCAATAGGCACAAGGAGTGGGGAGGAATTTGGTAGAGGGCATCCTGAACCCCACCAGGCAGGCGGAAGGGTGTTGGTTCGTCACGTAGTAAAAAGGTTGCGCAAGACAGACTGGCCGAAGATGGAATCTTGTCTTCCGGCCTTGTCTAAGCAATAATGGGCTGTAAAGGTATGGAGAGAACTCCAGGAAGCAGCCCTGCAAATGTCAGGAAGCGGCACCGAGCATGGGTGTTGTACTGAAGTCGCCATGGCCCTCACAGAGTGTGCCTTAACACAGTCTTGAAGTGGAATGCCTGCTTGCTGATAGAAAAAGGATATGCAGTCCGCTAACCAGGGGAAGAGAGTCTGCTTACCCACAGGCTGTCCCAATTTGGTGGAATGGAAAGAGACAAACAACTGAGTGCTTTTCCTGTGGGCAGCTACGGTCTAGATAGAAGGCTAGAGCCCGTTTGCAGTCAAGAGTATGCAGAGCCTGTTCTCCTGGATTGGAGTGGGGCCTGGGAAAGAAGGTAGGTAGTATAATGGATTGATTAATGTGAAACTCCGATACTACCTTAGGCAAGAATTTAGGGTGAGTGCGGAGTACTGCCCGGTCCTGCAGAAGTGTAGTGTAAGGCGGATGGGTAACTAGGGCCTGTAACTCACTAACTCTGCCAGCAGATGTGATTGCCAAATGAAAAATCACTTTCCATGTGAGATAGCGAAGATCACAGGATTGGAGAGGCTCGAATGGTGGGTTCATGAGTCGACCCAAAACCAGATTGAGGTCCCAAGAAGGGGCCAAAGGGAGTAGTGGAGGCTTGAGGTGAAGCAAGCCTTTCAGAAAACATGTTACGAGGGGTTGTACTGAAATAGGAACATCCCCGACACCTTTATGGAAGGCGGCCACAGCACTGACATGCATTCTGATGGAGGAAGTTTTTAGACCTGATTCTGACAAGTGCCAGAGATAGTCTAGAAACTTCATGGTGGAACAGGTAAAGGGTTCAAGGGATTGAGAAGAACACCATGACTTAAACCTGTTCCATTTGTATAGGTAAGACTTTCTTGTGGAAGGCTTCCGTGAAGCAATCAGGACATGGGAAACTAGCTCTGAAAGGTTAAGAGGCTGAAGAATTAACCTTTCAACATCCAGGCCATCAGGGACAAAGCTTGAAGATTGGGGTGGCGTAGGCACCCGCCATTCTGAGGGATCAGAAGCGGGTCCATTCCCAAGGGAATGTGCCTGCGAATGGAGAGATCCTGAAGTACTGGAAACCACACTTGGCGAGGCCAGTGAGGTGCTATCAGGATCATGCGTCCCTTGTCCTGACTTAACTTCACGAGAGCCTTCAAGAGAAGTGGAAGTGGAGGGAATGCATATAAGAGACCGGTTGCCCATGAGAGGGAGAATGCATCTCTTGGCTGTGAGTGTTGGCTGCGATTGAGAGAGCAAAAGTTCTCTACCTTGCGGTTTTGAGGTGACACAAAAAGGTCTATGCGAGGATGACCCCCAACATTGGAATATTGTGTCCACTACTGAGGGGTTGAAGGACCACTCGTGCAGATGGAAATCACGACTTAGGTTGTCCGCCAACACATTGTCCACTTCAGGCAAATAGGTGTTTGGCTTCCTCTGGAGACCAAGTTCCTTGTGTTTGCAAATCGGCCACATAGGCTCCCCAGCCAAGGTTGGAAGCATCGGTGGTGAGAAATATTTGAGAGTCTGGAGCCTGGAAGGGCAGGCCTTGGAGGAGATTGATCTGATTTTTCCACCAGGCTAGAGACTGACGGAGTGAGTCGGTGATGTGGACAGTGGTTGATAGAGGTTGGACGGACTGAGTCCATTGTGACCTTAGAGTCCACTGCATGACTCTCATGGCCAAGCGGACCATTGGGGTAACCTGTACTGACAATGCCATGTGTCCCAGTAGGATGAGGAAGTGGCGTACAGTCATGCGTTGCTGAGACTGTAGCTGGTGTGCGCGAGAGATGAGAGTGAGAGCTCACTGTCGAGGCGGAAATGCCTTTGCCTGCAAGGTGTCCAAGTCTGCCCCTATGAATGCTAAAGTTTGAGATGGGACTAAGCAGGATTTTGTGTAGTTGACGAGAAATCCTAGTGAAATCAGATTGTGTAAAGTAAGACGTAGGGACAACAGAGCAGCTTGCTGAGTGGGAGCCCTGATCAACCAATCGTCTAGATAGGGGTAGACATGAACACTTTGAGTCCTTAGAAAGGCTGCTACTACTACGAGACACTTGGTGAAGACTCGTGGTGCAGATACCAGGCCGAATGGGAGCACTCGGTATTGATAGTGCTTGGGGCCTACTAGAAATCTCAGGAACCTGCGATGAGATGGATTTATCGCAATGTGCATGTATGCATCTTGGATATCGAGAGAGCAGAGCCAGTCTCCTCTTTGCAGAAGAGGAAGGAGGGAATCCAAGGTTACCATCTTGAACTTTTCTTGTTGGAGGTACTTGTTGAGGGCATGTAGGTCCAGAATTGGACGAACGCCTCCCGAATTTTTGGGGATTAGAAAGTATCCTAGGCCTTGTTGAGAGTAAGGTACTGGTTCTATTGCTCTGGACTGGAGGAGGAGGGAGACCTCCTGCTCCAGGAGTAGTGAGTGGTCGGATGTTCCCCATGCCGGTAGAGGTGGGGAGTCCGGTGGAATGGAGAGAAAGTTCAGGCGATAACCTTGAGAGATTATGGTAAGGACCCACTGGTCTGAGGTGATTGTGTGCCACCTGTTGTTGAAATGGCACAATCGACCTCCCACTGGTATCTGAGGCAGTGGAAACTGGCTGCTGCTCTCTGTGCAGGAGTCAAAAACCAGAAGCAGGGCCCGGCTGAGGAGCTGTTTGCGGCTTTTGTTTACAAGGTTGACGAGACTGGGCCTTTTGGAAAGGCCTCGAGGAACGAGTCCTAGACTGTGGTGGACAGGACTTCTTTGGACAGAAGAATGACTTTTTAGTATCCTTCCTGAAAGGCTGTTTGGAGAAATACTCAGAGGGCATCAGAGAGAGCTGGCAAAGGGTCTCATGATGTCCTTGAGTTCCGCCACCGTCCACTGAATCTGTTCCCCAAACAGATTGTCTCCTATGCAGGGCAGATCAGATAATCTGTCTTGTACTTCAGGGTGCAAGTCCGAAGACTTAAGCCAGGCCCATCTTCTTGCCGAAATAGCAGTTGCAGATACCCTGGAAGCGGTGTCAAAGATGTCATAAGAAGATCTTATTTCATGCTTCCCTGCCTCAAAACCCTTGTGCACTAGGGTTAGAAGTTGTTCTTGGAATTGCTTAGGCAGGGACTCTGCAAAGTCCTGTATCTGCTTGAATAAGACCCTGTTGTACTGGGTCATATATAGCTGGTAGGAGGCAATCCGAGAGATAAGCATCGATCCCTGGAAGACACGCTGGCCAATGGCATCCAGGAATTTCTGTTCCTTACCTGGGGGAAAGGAAGAGTCGGGGTTTGATCTTTTTGCCCTTTTTTGGGCAGATTCTACAACCACAGATTGGTGATCCAGCTGACATTTCTGGAAACCTGGGGCTGACCGGACCAAATAAGTGGTATCAGCGTTTCTGTTGACTGAAGCAACAGAGCCAGGGTGTTCCCAGTTCTTTTTGAGGAGATCTAAAAGAACCTGGTGAATAGGGATGGAGCTTATTTCCTTGGGAGCATCCAGGAATTGTAACAACTCCATCATTTGATGTCTGTCATCTTATTCAGTCTGCAATTGGAAGGGAACCTATTCAGACATTTCCTTCACAAAGTTTATGAAGGATAGGTCCTCTGGAGGAGAACGCTTCCTGCTTTCAGTACGAGAAGTGGCGATGGAAAGTCATCGGTGTCTTGAGAAGAATCGTCTGTCCAGGTTTCATAGGGATCAGGACCTGCCACTCTAGGAGCCTGAGAAAGACGGGACGATGGAATTCCTGAAGGTCCCGGTGTAAGCTCCGAAGGCATCGAGAAAAGTGCTGGAGGCACCGATGAAGGCATCGAGGCACCGGTGCAGGCATCGATGGATGGATCGGTGGCGCTGAAGGGCACATCGGCATTGATGGCTGCAGCATCGGCAGGACTCCCAATTTATTTTATTTATTTATTTATTGAGGCTTTTATATACCGACTTTCTTGATACAAATCAAATCAACTCGGTTTACAATGAACTAAGCCAGTGATGGCTAACCTATGACACGCGTGTCAGAGGTGACACGCCGAGACTTTTTGCTGACACGCGCAGCGTTTTGTGGACTATCGGGAATTTTTTTTTAATCGGCTGCACAGAGCCTTTTTTTTTAATCAGCTGCGCCGACCCTTTAAAACTAGTTTTTTATTATCCCCCCAATGCCCCCGGGCACAGCGACAGGCAGATCGGCAAGGCCAAGTGCCTGTGCGTCCCCGGAAGTAAACGTTGCCGGAGCCGCGTGGGCAGGAAGGAGGGGAAGCATCAGCGCGTGCAGAAGTGGAGCAGCACTTGCGTTTACGGGCCGCCACGAATCTCAAGTCGCAGCGGCCCGAGAAGAAGAGGAGGCCCGGTAGCAGGGCCACCGCTGAGCCCATCTTGTGGCGACCCACGAAGAGGAGGCCCAGAGGTGAGAGAGAGGCTGAGGGTCTGTAGAGGGTGTGTGTGTGCGTGTATGAGATGAGTTGAGAGATTGTGTGTGAGAGTGAGGATCTGAATGTTTGCAGAGACGGCATGTGAGAGCCTCTGTGTGTGTGAGAGAGACAGCATGTGACAGTAAGAGCCTGTGCTTGAGCAAGACAGCATGTGGGAGTGAGAGACTGAGTGTATGAATGATTGTATGAGACACAGCATGTGACAGTGAGAGCCTGTGTGTGTGTGTGAGAGAGAGAAATGCATGTGAGAATGAGAACCTGTGTGTTTGAGGGAAGAAGATGGAGAGAAAAGAAACAGAAAAAAAGACAATATAAAAGGAATTGGCAAAAAAAGTAAGAAAGGGAAGGTGGGAAAAAAAGCCTGTGACCAACCAATTAGAAAACGAAGATCAGACAGCAAAGGTAAAAACAAAATAAATTACTTTTTAGTGATTGGCACATGTAATCTTTGGGAATGTGCAAGAGTAGCACTTTCTCTACGGATCTCACAATGTACGAGATCAGCATGGAGAAAGTGGAAGCCCACGAGGCCTGCACAGAGGAGGCAGCAGAATGGGCTTCAGTGCCAGTAGCAGCAATCAGTGCCTCCCCAATAGTCATGCGGCAGCAGTGACAGTGGCAGCAGAAGAATGAGAGAGGTTCTGAGGTTGCTGGCAAAAGAGAGGGGGTCTGCCTTTAGTGTGTGCATGTGTATGAATGGGACTCTGCCTGGGGGTGTATGTGTGTGAATGCATAGGTGCCTGCCTGGGGGTGGGTGTGTGTGTGTGTGTGTGTGTGTGTGTGTGTGTGTGTGTGTGTGTGTGTGTGTGTGTGAGAATGAATTGGTTCCTGCCTGAAGGATGGAGCGGGAGTGATGTGAAAATGAATGGGAGCCTGCCTGCGGTTCTGTGTGTGTGTGTGTGTGTGTATGTGAGGGAGCCAGTGAGTGTGAGAGCATGAGTGTGTATGAGAAAATCCAGGGGACTAAGAGTTTGGGGGAGGGGGAGAGAGTGTTTTAATTGAAGATTTAGCCAATGAAATTCAGCAACAAAAAAGTCACTAAGCAGGTAAGGTAAAGACTTATTTGTTTTTGCTTTATTAATAAATACAGAACATATATTAAAATTATAACTTTTTGTTATTAATATTAGAGCTACAAATGTCACAAAATTATGGATTTTTCTAGAAGTGACACACCACCTGAGTTATGCTCGGTTTTTTAATTAATTTTGACACACTGAGCTCAAAAGGTTGGCCATCACTGAACTAAGCAGAATATAAAATTAACCAATCAACAAGAGATACAGAGCATACAGTTACATTATAACAAGGAAGCCTTAACTTGGAGTAGGAAAATAAAGAAGGGGTGAACGGAGCAATAAATATATAAAGTGAAATAAATAGAATAAATACTATATACAGAAGAGGGGGCAAGAGGGCCAACCTCTTTAATGGATATTATGCATGAAAAAAATGGAGAATTTTGTTTACAAAGATGTGTGGTGTACAATTCTAGATCAGGCAATGGGGTTTGTAGTGGGGAAGGCTTGGCTGAACAGCCATGTCTTTAGTTTCTTTTTAAAAGTTGTTAGACAAGTCTCCAGTCTGAGGTCCGGAGGCATGGCGTTCCACATGGAAGGGCCTGCGGTAGAGAATGACCGGTCTCTGATGTTTGCGTGGTGCACTAATTTGATTGTAGGAACGTGTAAAGATCCCTTGTAGGCATCCCTTAAAGGCCTGGCTGTAGAGTGCAGTCTGAGAGGATGAGACAGATCAAGCGGGGTCTGATGGTGGATATTTTTATGAATGATTGTGAGAGATTTATGCAGGATCCGGAAGTTTACTGGGAGCCAGTGGAGATCTTTTAGAATAGGAGAAATATGCTCTCTCCGATTGGTATTTGTCAAAATCCTTGCCGCTGCATTTTGTAGCAGCTGGAGAGGTTTAATGGTAGAGGCTGGAAGACCATGCAGAATGGAATTGCAGTAGTCGATCTTGGAGAACAGAATGGCTTGGAGGACGGATCTGAAGTCGTAGTGGAATAGGAGCGGTTTGAGTTTTTTGAGTACTTGTAACTTGTAAAAGCACTCCTTAGTAGTGTGTTTTATAAAATGCTTTAGGTTCAGGTGACTGTCGATTAAGACTCCAAGATCTCTGGCGTGTGGTATATGTGGAATATTTTGTGATTGGAGAAGTATGGGACTACTTTCTGGAGTAATTAGTAAGAGTTCGGTTTTAGAAGTGTTGAGCACAAGGTTGAGGCAGGATAAGTAGTGGTTTATAGTTTGTAGATGAGAGTTCCATAACCTGAGTGTTGAGTCCAATGATTTGGATATAGGGATTAAAATTTGAAGATCATCTGCATAAATATAGAATTTGAGTTTGAGGTTTGAAAGTAGGTGGCAGAGGGGGAGAATGTAGATATTAAACAGGGTGGGTGATAGGGAGGAGCCCTGGGGGACGCCAAAAGGAGCATTAGTATAAGGTGATTCCATGTTTTTAATTTTTACCTTATAGCCTCTATTACGAGGAAAGATTCGAACCATCTGAGGGCTGAACCTGTAATTCCTATGTCTGAGAGTCGGTTTAGGAGGATATTGTGATTTACCGTATCAAAAGCCGCAGAGATGTCGAGGAGAGCTAAGAGAAATGACTGTCCTTTATCAAAACCAATATATAGTTGATCCAGGAGGGAGGTGAGGAGGGTTTCCGTATTGTGTTCTTTTCGGAAACCATATTGTGACGTGTGAAGTATATTGTGGTCTTCAAGGTAATTTGAAAGTTGCTTATTTACAATTTTCTCCATGATCTTAGATACAAATGGGAGATTTGATATGGGACGGTAATTGTTGAGGTCTTCCGGGTCCAGGTTGGATTCCTCCTGTCCAGGTTGGATTCCTCCTGTCCAGGATGGAGGAATGCGGAACAGTGTTTCCCCTCTCAATGACAGGGTAAGCGGGGAGGGCACTGGAGCCATCGGTGACCCAGGATCCATCGGTGGAAAAGCGGCTATAAGCACTTCCATCTTCGAGAGCAGCGGTGCCAGTGTTGCCGGAATCGGATCGGTGGTCGGTTCCACAATCGGCACCAGTTTCGGTGTTGGAGGAATTTGCAGTCTGTGCATTGCCTTATCGATGGCCTCCTGAACCATCCAGTCCAGTTCTTCACGGAGACCTGGAGCAAGCAGCCCCAGCTCCAGAAGGGAGGAAGGAGGCAGAGGCACAGCCAGAGGGACCACCGTTAAAGGCGGAGTCGTGGCTCCCGATACCAGGTGAGGGTTGCCTCGATGACCCGGTCGCAGAAACGGTCAGTGCCTTTTCTGGATGGGGTTTCTTCGATGGCGGCTCGGACGATGGTGAGGTCGAAGATTTTCCTTCCTTGATGGTCCGAGACTTGTGGTGTCGATGCTGATGTTTCTCTCTATGATCCCCTCGGTCCTGAGGGGGAGCAGAGGTAGTTGAAGGCTGAGAAGTCGTTGACGCCGGACAGTCACCGGCCAGTGGCCGATACTGGCGCAAAGTGGACGGAGCCGGTTCCGACAACATCGATGCAATAGACAGCGTTGGAGTTTGAGAATGGAAGAGAAGTTCCATTTTCTCCATTCTGGCCTTGTGACCTTTTGGTGTCATTAAGGCACATTTCTTTCTTTCTTTCTTTCTTTATTTTTCTATGCCAATATTCGATATGAGATATCACACCGGTTTACATACAACAGGATGTCTAAGGCAAGCCTTATAATGACATGATACAGTATAACAGATTAACTAAGTATATATAACTTGCTTTACAAACTAACTTTTTTAACAGTAATATGTTCTGATTTGGTGCAAGTCAGGATTTGGTGTAAGTCAGGACATCATGCTCGCACCCGAGACACATTACACAGACTTTATGCGGGTCTGTAATGGTCATGGTGTGAGTACAGTCCAGGGACCAACGGAACCCCAACGCCATGGCCTTTGAAAAATTTAGCCGCGGTATGGTCGACAGTCAGTAGGTCGCGAGGGCCAAACTCAACGGGAATCAATCGAAACCGGATAAAAAACTTACCGGAGTACCGTGGAGTCAAAAATTCGAAGGAGGGACCCCTGTGGGGTATGAAAGTTTTTAGTAATTCCGTGAGTTAAATTCCTGTCAGGAATCTCTGTGGAGCTCCTTAACCCGCGTGGCTACTGCTGCGCGGAAAAAAGAAGACTGAAGAGGGACCCCTGCTGGCTGCAGGTTTAGTGCCATGCTGGGCATGCCCAGTAGGTGCCAGTCAAAGATCTAGAAACTTTGACAAAAGTGTTCCGTGATTGGGCTCCATCCTGTGATGTCACCCATATGTGAGGACTACCATCCTGCTTGTCCTGTGAGAAACCCTGTTACAAAGCTTAGCATGGTGAAAAGCCTTAACTGGTAGTAATTGCACTTGATATTGCTCTTGTGATCTTTGTAGCCTACTTGCTGTTCGCCAAGTCAATCCCTAATGTAAATGCGGTGGACCTTTACTTTTCAAAATTTTGAGAGCTAAGACCAACACCTTAAATTTACACCTAGATCTTATGGTAAGCCAATGCAGCTTTTCCAATAAAGGAGCTGTACAGTCACTTCGTGAATGGCTTGTTACCACCCCAGCTGTGTTCTGAATGATTTGTAAATGCCTCAGTGATCCATTGAGTCCCCCAGAAGATATCACTGCAGTAATCTACAGTACTCATTACCAGTTCATGTGCTACTGGTTTCAGTGTCTGTCCACTTAAAAAAGGCCTCAATTGCTAGGCCAGTCTTAGATATATAAATGCCATCCATATGACCCTCAAAATTTGTCTCTCCAAGCTCCAGTCCTCATCAAGCAGTACACCCAAAGTTGCACTGCGATGGAAGGGAGCGCTAGGGGGAAATCTCCAGTGTGGGACGAGATGTGTGTGCCCTTGCGGAGAGACGGGTCCTTGTCTGGGAAACTGGAGACCCTGGCCCTCCACCGGACCTGCACGCTTCCGTGAGGCCACCAACGCAATGGTGGTCTCTGAGTGGTCCTCTGACTACTCCAAGCCCTTTCGGACCTGCCGCTGGGTAACGGCAAGAAGCAGCAGGCCGGACAGAGGCAGACGGATGGAGACATCTGGCACAGGATGAAGAGACGAGCGTTGAGGAAGATGAAGGCAAGGCAAGGCATGGCAAGGCAAGGCAAGTTAAAATCAGGTAGCTAAAAGTCCAGAACTTTCAAGAAAGTGCAGGGCCTCCGCCACTCACGGACACTCGGTGAAGAGCAGCACGGAGAGGAGAAGAACGACAGCCCCTCAGGAGGTCCAGGAACAGGAGGAAGGAGGATAGCGAGCAAGGTCCCTCAGGCACCCTACACAGCCCAGCCAGGCTGGTCGCGGACCACTCTGTCTCCTAAGCGCCCTACACAGTCAGCCGGCTGGTCGCAGACCACGAGGAGAGCGGAACCTGCCCAGGGAAAGACAGACATCACGCTTATGGATATCAGGAACAAGGTAGAGGTCTGACAAGGGACGAGAAGACTCCTTGGTGCTGACAGATGGAAAGACCCACCAGTGCCCTACACACCCCAACGGGGGTGGTCGCGGCCCACTGGGCCTCTAAGCACCCTACTCAACCCAGCCAGGCTGGTCACGGACTACGAAGGATGGGTCAAAGCAGAGCTGAGGACATCTAGACAATGGAGAAAATCTGGAACGTGGACGAAGACATCAGGGCTGGAACGGAACATCAGGATACTGAAGACATCAGGACGTGAAGACATTGGGAACATATGAGACAGAGGACGTCAGGAACGCTGGGACATCAAGGAATGCTGGAACACTGGACACATCAGGAGAGACTGGAAACATGGAACATCCAGAGAAGAGACCAGGAATGAAGAGGGATCCCAAGAAGGAATGGCAAGCTGGAGCGGAAGACAGGAAGTCCTGGAGAGAACTTGCTCCTTGCGAAGGCAAAGCTAGAGTGACAGCAGGAGTCTTTTATAGGCAGAAGAGGAATACACCCAGGGAGGAGCTTGCAGGTGGGACCTGGGGCGGATCTGGCCGCGGGCCCTTTAAATCAGGAGAAGAGAGGCAGGCCGCCCCTAGAGGAAGCTGGGAAGGACTCTGGACAGCGGCGTCCCTGCCGCTGAAGACGCAGGAGGAAGCTGGGCCTCAGGGCAGGCTCCGACGTGGGAGGCGGCCTCCGGGCCACGCATGGAGGACAGAGGGCGGCTCCAGCTACGAAGAGGACACCGGGGACGTGGTCTCATGGCTGCGAAGAAGCAGATGATGTCAGCGGCCCCAGCCGTGGAGGAAGGAGCGGCATCGTGGCCTCCGTGCCCCAGATGAAGGGGGCTGGCTTGTGGCAGCTCCCCGCCGTGCTGGAACTCCGGGGGCAGCTCCATGCCACGAAAAGGAGTAAGGCTTCTGGGCGGTCACCGGACCACGGAGGTAAGAATCTGCTCACAGCCCTGCCGCGAGCGGGATCACAACACCCAATGCTTTTATTTCACCTTTTGCTGGTACCTTCTCACCAGCGACAGTAAGATGATATTTCTGTAGGTCTCCTTCAATTTGTAAAATTTCAGTTTTTTTTAAATTTATAACTGAGACATTCTGGTACAACTGATCACTCACTTTAGAAATACAGTCCTCACAAATTTTTAAAATTCTCATCAGATCTGACCTCAAATTTACTAAAATATGTATATCATCTGCATAAAACTATGGGGCAAACCCAAAGGATTGAAGCGGCCATCCCAGTAGAGACAGATAGACATTGAAAAGCAGCAGGGACCCCAGACTCTACTTTTTGGAGCGAAGAACATTCCCCTTGAAAATACACCATCTGTTTTCTGTCTGTTAAAAAAGAAGTCAACCATTTTAAAAACGTATCTTTTATCCCTAGTTCTAAAAAAACGAGACGATAACGTAAAATGATCCACCAAACTGAATGCGCAAGCAGATCTAAGGAGATAAGTAGAACTGACAACCCTCTATTTAAGTGCAGCAACACCGTTCTGATACATCAATCATAATCTCTTTTAGGCTGCACCCTCTCAAAATTCCACTTGGGATCTATCTAACTTCCCTTTATCTTGCAAAATATCTGTCATCTGTTTCAGCACCACTTGCTCAATCACTTTTGCAGCAAAAGGAAGGTTTGCCATTGGCCTGTAATAAGTACAACTCTGAGGATCCAGATCAGAACCCATCAGTGCTTATTATATAAGAACATGCCATACTGGGTCAGACCAAGGGTCCATCAAGCCCAGCATCCTGTTTCCAACAGTGGCCAATCCAGGCCATAAGAACCTGGCAAGTACCCAAAAACTAAGTCTATTGCATGTTACCGTTGCTAGTAATATCAGTGGCTAATTTCTAAGTCAACTTAATTAATAGCAGGTAATGGACTTCTCCTCCAAGAACTTATCCAATCCTTTTTTAAACACAGCTATAATAACTGCACTAACCACATCCTCTGGCAACAAACTCTGGAGCTCTGTCTGCCTCTGGGGACCTGCACGAGGAACAGGAAGTATTTCAGAGAATGCCACCCTGCTATTAATCAAGTTTGCTTAGGAAATAGCCACTGCTATTAGTTGCATCAGTAGCATGGGATCTTCTTAGTGTTTGGGTAATTGCCATGTTCTTGTGGTCTGGTTTGGCCCCTGTTGGAAACAGAATGTTGGGCTTGATGGACCTTTGGTCTGACCCAGCATGGCGATTTCTTATGTTCTTATGTTCAAGTACCTGGCAAGTACCCAAACATTAAAAACATCCCAGCTACTAATGCTGGTAACAAGCAGTGGCTATTCCTTATAGATTAATAATAGTTTATAGACTTCTTCTCCAGGAAACTATCCAAACCTTTTTTAAAACCAGCTATACTGACTTCCTTAACCACATCTTTTGGCATCGAATTCCAGAGCTTAACTGTGTGTTGAGTGAAAAAGAATTTTCTACGATTTGTTTTAAATGTACTACTTTCTAATTTCATGGAGTACTCCCTAGTCCTTGTATTATCTAAGAGAGTAAATAACAATTCACATGTATCTTTTTATGATTTTGTAGACCTTTATCATATCCCCCCTCAGCATCTGTTCCCCAAGCTGAACAGCCCTAACATCTTTAGCCTTTCCTTATAGGGGAGCTGTTCCATTCCCCTTATCATTTTGGTTGCCCTTCTCTGTACCTTCTCCATCGCAATTATATCTTTTTTGAGATGCGGTGACCAGAATTGTACACAGTATTCAAGGTGTGGTCTCACCATGGAGCGATACAGAGGCATTATGACATTTTCCGTTTTATTCACCATTCCCTTCTTAATAATTCCTGACATTCTGTTTGCTTTTTTGACCGCCACAGCACTCTGAGCTGAGAGTTTCAATGAATTATTTATTATGATGCCTAGATCTCTTTCCTGGGTTATAGGACCTAATATGGAACCTAACATCGTGTAACTACAGCAAGGGTTATTTTTCCCTATATGCATTACCTTGCACTTATCCACATTAAATTTCATCTGCCATTTGGATGCCCAATCTTCCAGTCTCACAGGTCCTCCTGCAATTTATCACAATCCGCTTGTGAATTCTACTCTGAATAATTTTTTATCATCTGCAAATTTGATAACCTCACTCGTCGTATTCCTTTCCAGATCATTTATATATATATTGAAAAGCACAAGTCCAAGTACAGATCCCTGAGGCACTCCACTGTTTACTATTTTCATTGTGAAAACAGACCACTTAATCCTACACTTTGTTTCCAGTCTTTTAACCAGTTTGCAAACCACAAAAGGACATCACCTCCTATCCCATTACTTTTTAGTTTTCTTAGAAGCCTCTCATGAGGGACTTTGTCAAACGCCTTCTGAAAATCTAAATACACCACATCTACTGGTTCATTTTTATCTACATGTTTATTCACCCCTTCAAAAAATGTAGCAGATTTGTGAGGCAAGACTTCCCTTAGGTAAATCCATGCTGGCTGTGTCCCATTAAATCATGTCTATCTATATGTTCTGTGATTTTATTCTTTATAATGGTTTTCACAATTTTTCCCAGCACTCAAGTCAGGCTCACCTGTGTATAGTTTCCCAGATCACCTCTGGAGCCCTTTTTACATTACGGGGTTACATTGACCACCTTCCAGTCTTCAGGTACAATGGATGATTTTAATGATAGGTTACTAATTACTGTAATAGGTCTGAAATTTCACGTTGGCGTGAACCTCAGGGGCGTCTCCCTGTTTTGACGTCACAACTCCAGGGTATATCTGCCTACAGTATTTGTAGCTCGTTGAGTTAGCAACGGAATTCATACGGATGGGATTCGCTCTCCGTTCCTAAGCTACTCTGCTACTTCAGCTCTACTGGAACTCTTACTACACTTCGGTGTCACTAACGGGGTACCCACTCCTCGGGGGCCTCTCTGCTTCTTTCAGGTGCTATCAGGAAACCGGTACTCGCTCCTCGAGGGCCCATGTTCCCTGCATCGCTGCCTGCAACCTCTACCTTCTACTTGGAAGAACTAACTACAGTCACCATTTGTGAGTACAGAAAACATCTCTCTCTACAGTATTGCTTCGCCGGAATCAGGTATTCGCTCCTCGAGGGCCTGCCCTCTGCTCCGGTGCCAGACCTCGTCTAGTGGAATCGCTGCTACTGCTAGTGAGTACAACACTACTGAGTCTCCTTGCTCTAAGGGATCAGGTACTTGCTCCTCGAGGGCCTGCTCTCCCTGTCTCGGAGCTCTCCTATTCTCCTTGGGACTCTGAATGCTAATTCTACTGTGTACTCATAACTCTCAGTCTCTTTTCCACTACAGCACTGCCTACAGAGGATCCGCTGTTCCAGCGTCCTGTGAGAGACGTGCCCAGCCAGGCTCTACAACTACTACTCACTACTGCCACCTTTGGTGGTTCCATATACTGTTTAATAAAAGATTCAATCTGTGTTTGTCTGTCCGGAGTTTAGCCTGACACTGTGGTCCCTCACGGGACTGCCCCCCGAGGATGTGGTCAGCTGCCACAGTGTCCAAGGATCCACCCAAACACCAATAACCATAACAGTACCACTCCATGGTGAGAACGTACCTTGAGTACTGGCACAATTCCAGTCGCCACATCTCAAAAAAAGATATAGTTGCACTGGATAAGGTACAGAGAAGGTCGGCCAAAATGATAAAGGGGATAGAATGGCTTCCCTATGATGAAAGACTAAAGGGGTTAGGGCTGTTCAGCCTGGAGAAGAGACAGCTGAGGGGGATATGATAGAGGTCTATAAAATAATGAGAGGTCTAGAACGGGTAGATGTGAATTGGTTATTTACTCTTTCGGACAATAGAAGGACTACGGGGCACTCCATGAAGTTAGCAAGTAGCAGATTTAAAACTAATCGAGAACATTCTTTTTCACTCAATGCACAATTAAGCTCTGGAATTTGTTGCCAGAGGATGTGCTTAGGGCAGTTAGTGTAGCTGGGTTTAAAAAAGGTTTGGGTAATTCTTGGAGGAGAAGTCCATTAACTGCTATTAATCAAGGGAATAACCACTGCTATTACTGGCATTAGTAGCATGTGATCTACTTAATGTTTTAGGTACTTGCCAGGTACTTGTAACTTGGATTGGCCACTGTTGGAAACAGGATGCTGGGCTTGATGGACCCTTGGTCTGACCCAGTATCGCAACTTCTTATGTTCTTAAGTTACCAGATAAACATATCTGGCTAACTTTAAGGGCGTCCATATGCAAAAGCAGTTAGATGACCAAATGAATATTTGCACCCATATCTGGCTAAATTCTAGCTAGCAAATAAGTTGGGTTGCTTAAACTTAGCCAGATAAGTTGGTAAGGTTCCAGGGGTGTAACTAGAAGGAGCTGAGTTAGCTGGCTAACTCTGATATTCATCTTATTTTTACCTTTAGTTTAGATGGTGATGACAGCGCTACTTAGCTATAGTTAGCCAGCTAACTTTAAGATAGCCGGCCCTATTTAATATTGCAGCTGAACTATTGAATATACCTCAAAAGTTTATCAGATAAACTTATCTGGCTAACTTTGCTATCCAGGACTATGTCAGAATATGGACCCCAAAATAGCCATATATATTCAAAAGTGCGGCTGCACCACTGAATATATAGACTAAATTAATTAAGTTTATCCGGCTAACTAGCCGAACTGCACAGCAGCTGAATATGGACCTCACTGGGGCCTGGAATTTGTACAGCACCTGCAGATGAAATGTCTCACTTTCACAGTGACATTCAAGAGTTTAGTGCACATAGGCTCTGCTGTTCTCTCAGGTACTCCTATGAAAGGTTATGCACCTGTTAACAAAGAGAGAGGGTTTTCTGTTCTGCCACCCTAGAAAGTTTCTACTCTTCATTAACTCTGATGAATTGACAGTGCTGTGAAAAGCAGGGATTAGCAGGAAACTAAAACTCTCACTCTTAGTCCTTGCTATGTATTAGGTCTCAGCTGCTGTCAGATTTCCTGGCCAGGGCATTACTTGCTGTAGTCTCATGGGCGTGATCACACCTGTCCATTAGCTATCATGCAATTTCTGGGGAGACTACTAGAAATTGTTAGAATTTGCTTGTCTTCTCAGATCATCAGGCCATGGGATCTTGAGATTAAGGTTGTCAGCTGGCTCAAGATTTTCAAGATAGGCTGGTCCAGTCCTAGTTTACCCCAATGCCTGCATGGACATGTAGATCTGCGGCAGCATATTCAAAGCATGTTCAGCATGTGATAGCCAGATAACTAGGACTTATCCGACTATCTTTTAGCCACATAAAAGTGTGTGTGTGTGGGGGGTTAGTGGGTGAATCAGGGCGGCTGCTACTTATCCGGTTAACTTAACTGAATAAGTAGCAATATTCACTTTTATCCAGTTAAGTTAATTGGATAAGTTAGACCATTAGAGCTGGCTTAACTTAGCCAGATATAACTTATCTGGTTAAATAGTGATTTGGGCATGAATAGTTAGTGGCATAGCCGTGCCGCTGAATATCCCTTGTAACTTACGGTAGCTGGTGAATACTGGACCCTTTGTTTCTATTGATTCCCCTAAGAAAAGCAAGATTAAAAGTCTAGGCAGGTTCTAGGGTAAACCCAGGACTGGATCAGCCTGTCCTGAAAAATCTGGAGCCAATTGGCAACTCTTCTTGAGATCCATTGCAATGCTCACAGAGTTCCTAAACTCTCTACATGGTCCCTTGATCTGACCCAGGATGGCATATCTTATGTTCTTATAACTGAAGGCAATCCACTTATCTCCAGGAACAATTATCTTTCAGGACACCTAAAAAGTATGATGGAGCATGAGATTAGTGTGCACCATAGGTACAAACTCTGTGGGTGCAAAACTTGAATGTAAGCTTATGCTTCCAGCGCTGCCTCTGTCAGAGCAGCACTGCAGACACCGGAAGCAGGGCAGAGATTCTCTTGCTCTTGGTTCATTTAAAAAACGTTATTGGGAGGGGCAGGGGAAAGTGGGAGCAGGAGCAACACCTCTTCCTTGTAGGTAGGTGGAAAGGGGGTGAGGCTGGCTGATCTGGTTTTTACAGTATAATCGGGATAGGGCCTGGTCCACAATACCAGGCAATTTACTACTGTTTAAAAAGGTTTAGGGGTGGGGGGATTGGGATACATGGGCTGACTTCTATTATGCCTTGGGGGAGGGAGGGGATTGGGCATCTTATTTTTATCTTTAGTTTAGTTGGTGATGACAGCGCTACTTAGCCAGATATCTTTTCAAGATATCCAGTTAAGTAGCACCTTATCCGGTCACACAAGGCCACATAACTAAAAACCCTACCCTGCTATATTTAAAGATAGCCAGTTAGGTTTTTATTTATCTGGCTATATGTTGCCAAATAACTTTAGGCTGGTATATGCAACGGGCCATTTCTCCCACTGAATAATGGGACAAGTTATCCACCTAACTTTAGCTGGATAACTTGTCCACTAACCAGGCCTACTGAATACAGACCTCAAAGTACACAAGCTCAGGCTTCCTGCTGGGGCAGGGTTGTGGACTCTCTTGTCCCCTTCTTTGATTTTGGGGCAATGTTCAGTTCTTCCATGTGGCACGGAAAATGTTTAACTGTGGCAGAGGTGCCAAAGAATGTCTGACATAAAGGTTAAGCTATTTTAAAACTGCACAAGAAAATGATTTGCAAGAGTTTGGGGGATTTTATTTTTTTTTGCAGAGAACTTTGAGTTTGCAAGTTGGTGGAAACTGGGACTTTTTATGTAGAACTTGGTACAATTGCAAATTTCAGGACACCTAAAAAGTAATTAGTGTCAGGCAATATTTTCTAATTTATTTTATTTCCATTTCTTTTAAGTTCCTGTTAATGGTTTCTCATTAACTCATTGAAAATGCTGTGCTTTACAGCCTCTCTAGCCAAGAAAAAAACTTGCATTTGACTTCAAAATGTTGTAGCAGTAGCAAGGGATCCTGGAGAAAAGGCAGTAAAGATATTGGTAAAGGGCTGGAAGAGAGTCAGAAATATGGGTCTCTGTGAATAAAACACCAGGCCAGAATAGCTGCACTCTATAATGGCCAAACCAGGCAGCATATTCTGGAACAGTGCACAAAGGAAAACAGGTTGGATTAGAGCTATAGTAACTAAAGAAATTCTTTCTTTCATAATTCTTCCAGGCAGTTGTGCCAAAACAGGTCAAAGGAGATGGGAGGGGAATCCAAGATTATCTTACTAGCATGCAAAGATGCAGACCTGCCAAATGGAGCTTAGCTTCACTATCCTGCTAATGTGGCTTTCCATCTGTAACTGCTTATTTCTGACCTATAGGGTCATTCATCAAAATGTGTTATTGGCGTTAACGCCCGCAACAGTTATGTTACCGCATGGCGCGAAGGCAAATTTTTTTTTAAGGGGCAGGATTGGGGAGGAGTTTGGGTGGGCTTAATGAAAATGAGGGGCAATATTGCACATTTTTAATGCTGGAAATAACTACACCATTTTTCCTTGCGTTTAATTGTGCAATATGCCCAAAACAGCAATAATGCATTTCAGGACGGAGAGGGAGAGGGAGAGGGAGAGAGAGCACCTCTGGGGAGGCATTTACTATAAGAGGGCCAGCTAATAACTCGAGGTGAGGTTTTGGTGGTGGTTTACGGTTTTGGGCCCAGTTTGACAAGCAGAGTGAGACGTACGAACAGCACAGTACACCTCAGTGAAGATTTGACGTCATTTGGAGTGAGGAAAGTCTCCCAAAGATGAGATTTCTACAATGTTCTCGCACCCTAGCTTGATGGACTCTATAACACGGTACTATCAAGCTAGGGCGAGAGAGCATTGTAGAAATCTCATCTATGGGAGATTTTTCTCACTCCAAATGACGTCAAATCTTCACTGAGGTGTACTGTGCTGTTCGTATGTCTCACTCTGCTTGTCAAACTGGCCCCAAAACCCTAAACACCACCAAAACCTCACCTCAAGTTATTAGCTGGCTCTCCTATAGTGATATAAATAGTTGACTACTATGAAAGCCTTATAAAGAGGTTCTCTCTCTTCTTTCTCTCTCTCTCTCTCTTTCACATCACCAATACCCCTATACAACAGAAAATAACTCCAATCCTAATCAAAAAAATAAATATAACACTAACCCAGTTCAGAACCTAATTATAACCCAAACCATAAATATTAGTCCCAGAACTTAAGCCTGACTAGTTTCCCAACCTAAAATCTAACTTTAATTTCAATCCTTATCTTAACCCAAATTCAAACTCTAACCCAGTCCCAGAACCTAACTCTAACCCTAGCCCAAACTCTACTAATCCTTATCCTAACTCAAACTCTGACTCTAATCAAAATCTATACCCTAATCCAAACTCTAACTATCACCCTAATGCAATTCCAAATCTACTGACACGAAATTTAATTTTAACCCTAACCCAAATCCTAACCCAGACCCTAACTCTAACCTAACCTAAAATCTAAGTCTAATTCTAACCCCCTCCTATTTCAAATTCTAACCTTAAACAGACCCAGAACCCTAACTCTAACCCTATCCCAAAATCCATATCTTACCCTTATCCAGTGGTTCTCAACCTTTTTTTGGCCGGGACACACCTGACAGATGGTTCTCACATGCGTCACACACTGAACATGTGACCATCACGGGGCTAAATGTAAACCTGCACTCTGCATCCACAGGAATCCCCTCAACCCCCAGCAATGAGTGCAGAGCAGATCTAGGGCATTACCCTGTACAACTCACCATACAAAAAAGATATTCTGGCTCTGATGACATCCCAGTAAAAGCAAAACAAACTCCCTTTACTACCAGGCACAATAGCCTTCCTTATGAAAAGACAGTAATTTACCACTAATGCATATCCTATTGAGAAAACACAACAAATAAGATTGATACAAATGCCTCCATGCTAGTAAAATACCTCACCTCAGTCACACACCCAGAACTGACCTTCACCAAGTACAGAAAGACCACAAATTATAAATATGGAGACAGAAACTGGAATGGAAAACCAAAAAAGCCACTCTGCATGCAGTGCAAACCTGGAGAAATGGAAAGAGAAATATAGCACCTAACATAGTCCCAGGATTTGCAATAATGCACAGAAACTAATCTGCACAAAGTTACACCTGTATTATGGAACACACTCAGCAGTAACAACCCTATCTATGAAATACAACTATTAAACCAGGCCCTAAACACTAAAACATTTCCTATTGGGAAAACAGAATAAGCCAGGCTGTTCTAGAGCCCCACACAGAAATAATTGTAAAGCTATACTAAAAATGTCACAAAACAGCTGCTGAACAGAATAATATCCAACAATTAAAAACTCATAAAAATTATTAAAGCATGTCCAAATATCAATAAACATTTCAAAACAGCAGACATCGCATAATACCCAATAATTAAAATGGCAGTCAATCAAGAAAAATAACCTTAAAAAGCCACCTTTACTTACCCTCTCCAGCAACTCTCCTACTCCTTTCCCTTCCAGGCCAATAGCACACACCAGAAGCAGCAAGGGCTGCTGAAGCTCTGTCCTCACAGTCCTCGTCCTTAGTGCCCACAACCAGTCACTCACACACACACATCTCCAATTAGACCCCATGACCAGTCTCTCTCTCTCTCACATACACACACTAATCATCTTCCTGACCAGTCTCTCTCTCACAAAGAAACACATCACCACCCTGACCAGTCTCTCTCTCAGTCACACTCATGGTCTCTTATATACAAGCTCTCAATCACACACAAATGCTCTCGCACCCATTCACACCAGTTCTTACACAGGCTTCCATTCACACCCACAGACACAAGTTCTCACCCATGCATCCATTCACACCCACAGACACACAAGTTCTCACCCATGCATCCATTCACACCCACAAATACACAAGTTCTCACCCAAGCACCCATCCACCCCCACAGACGCACAAGCTCTCACCCAAGCACCCACTCACACCCACACCCACACAAGTTCTCACTCAAGCACCCATTCACACCCACACCCACAAGCTCTCACCCAGGCATCCATTCACACAAGCTCTCACCCAAGCACCCATTCACACCAGCTCTCAGCCAGGCACTCATTCACACACAGACCACCAGCTCTCAGCCAGGCACTCATTCACACACAGACCACCAGCTCTCAGCCAGGCACTCATTCACACACAGACCACTAGCTCTCAGCCAGGCACTCATTCACACACAGGCGCATCAGCTCTCAGCCAGGCACTCATTCACACACAGATCACTAGCTCTCAGCCAGGCACTCATTCACACACAGACGCACCAGCTCTCAGCCAGGCACTCATTCACACACAGACCACTAGCTCTCAGCCAGGCACTCATTCACACACAGGCGCATCAGCTCTCAGCCAGGCACTCATTCACACACAGACGCACCAGCTCTCAGCCAGGCACTCATTCACACACAGACCACCAGCTCTCAGCCAGGCACTCATTCACACACAGACGCACCAGCTCTCAGCCAGGCACTCATTCACACACAGATCACTAGCTCTCAGCCAGGCACTCATTCACATACAGACCACTAGCTCTCAGCCAGGCACTCATTCACACACAGGCGCATCAGCTCTCAGCCAGGCACTCATTCACACACAGATCACTAGCTCTCAGCCAGGCACTCATTCACACACAGACGCACCAGCTCTCAGCCAGGCACTCATTCACACACAGACCACTAGCTCTCAGCCAGGCACTCATTCACACACAGACGCACCAGCTCTCAGCCAGGCACTCATTCACACACAGACCACCAGCTCTCAGCCAGGCACTCATTCACACACAGACGCACCAGCTCTCAGCCAGGCACTCATTCACACACGGATCACTAGCTCTCAGCCAGGCACTCATTCACACACAGACCACTAGCTCTCAGCCAGGCACTCATTCACACACAGACCACCAGCTCTCAGCCAGGCACTCATTCACACACAGACCACCAGCTCTCAGCCAGGCACTCATTCACACACAGATCACTAGCTCTCAGCCAGGCACTCATTCACACACAGACGCACCAGCTCTCAGCCAGGCACTCATTCACACACAGATCACTAGCTCTCAGCCAGGCACTCATTCACATACAGACCACTAGCTCTCAGCAAGGCACTCATTCACACACAGATGCACCAGCTCTCACCAAAAACTTCTTCCTTCACTGCAGGGATGGGCTCCAATTCCGCCGCGGCTTTACTCCGGCGGGCGTTCTTTTTTCGCCACCACGTGAATGGGCTCCCGGGGTGGACTCGGTCGGGTTTCCTCTTCACCGCCACGGGCTGTAGCGGCCTTGCTTGGTCTGGTTTCCTCTTCGCTGCCATGGGAATGGGCTCCCATGGCGGCTTTGCCTCATCGGGGGTCGGGTTTCCTCTTCACCGCGTGGCCTTTCTTCAGAGTTCAAAAACTTCTATTCCTCCCACCCCACCCCCGGGCATTCTGATGCCTGCCTCACCAGCCAGTCAAAGGCTTCCTCCCTTCTTCCTACTCCCACTGGTAGGAAGGAGGCTTCCAATTGGCCTGCGCGGGGGCAGGCAGAATGAAGGAGGCTTCCCATTGGGCAATGGGGGTAGGAAAAAAGGAGGCTTCCAATTGTCCCGTGGGGGCTGGAAAAAGGCAAAAGGAAAGTAGAACAGGGTAGTGGGACACCGGAAGACACGACCCATTTGCCGGTGTTTGGCGACACACTAGTGTGTCGCGACACACTGGTTGAGAAGCGCTGCCCTAATCCAAACTCTAACCCAAATTCTAACCCAGGCCCAGAACCTAACCCTAGATCTATTCCTAACCTAAAAATCTCTTAATTCTAATCTGGGGTAGGCAACTCTGGTCCTTGGGTGTCAAAAACATGTTTTTCAGGATATCCATAATGAATAGGCATGAAATATGCAGTGTCTGTGTGCACTGCCTCTATTATATGCAAATATAGGGCCTGATTTTAAAATGCATTTTCATGCTTAAAACTGGGTTTTACACATGTAAATGTACTTTACCCAAGTAAGTGGACTTTTGAAAATTGCTACAATATATGCCGTTGAAGAAGAGAGCTATGCTGGATATGCGTGAAGTATCAGTTTTTCTTCTCCCCTGCCGTTGAAGCAGAGAGCTATGCTGGATATGCATTGAAAGTGAAGTATCAGGCTTATTTAGTTTGGGGTAGTAACCGCCATAACAAGCCAGCTACTCCCCGCTTTTTTGTGGATGCAAATCCATTTTTCCACATTTCCTCATTGCCGCTGAAGAGTAGAGCAATGTTGGAGTCACATTAACCATATGCATGTTTATTGAATAAGGGTATTATCACCAGGTAGTAGCCGTCATTCCCGTGAGCCAACCACTCTTCATTCACATCCTCTAGACTTTATGGATCCACAGTGTTTATCCCATGCCCCTTTGAAGTCCTTTACAGTTTTGGTCTTCACCACTTCCTCCAGAAGGTCATTCCAGGCATCCACCACCCTCTCCGTGAAGAAATACTTCCTGATTTTGGTTCTGAGTCTTCCTCCCTGGAGTTTTAAATCATGACCCCTGGTTCTGCTGATTATTTTCCAACGGAAAAGGTTTGTTGTTATCTTTGGATCATTAAAACCTTTCAAGTATCTGAAAGTCTGTATCATATCACCTCTGCTCCTCCTTTCCTCCAGGGTATACATATTTAGATTCTTCAATCTCTCCTCATAAGTCATTCGATGAAGACCATCCACCTTTTTGGTCGCCCTTCTCTGGACCACCTCCATCCTGTCTCTGTCTCTTCGGAGATACGGTCTCCAGAACTGAGCGCAGTACTCCAGGTGAGGCCTAACCAAGGACCTGTACAAGGGGATCATCACTTCCCTTTTCTTACTCAATATTCCTCTCTCTATGCAGCCCAGCATTCTTCTGACTTTAGCTATCGCCTTGTCCCATTGTTTCGCCGACTTCAGATTGTTGGACATTATCACCCCAAGGTCTCTCTCCTGCTCTGTGCACATCAGCCCTTCACCCACCATCGAATACAGTTCTTCCGGATTTCCACACCCCATATGCATGACTCTGCACTTCTTGGCATTGAATCTCAGCTGCCATATCTTCGACCACTCTTCCAGCTTCTTTAAATCTCGTCTCATTTTCTCCACTCCTTCCGGCATGTCCACTCTGTTGCAGATCTTAGTATCATCCACAATCAGACAAACCTTATCTTCTATCCCGTTCGCTATGTCACTCACATAGATATTGAACAGGACCAGTCCCAACACCGATCCTTGCTTTTGAAAATTGCTACAATAGTAAGTACGTTTACACATGTAAATGATTTTGAAAATTACCCCCATGCTGTATTTCATGCATATTCATTGTAAATATCCTGAAAACCAGGCTTGTTTGAGGCATTCAAGGACTGGAGTTGCCTACTCCTAACCCAAACTCTAATCTAAACTCTAATCCTAACCCAGACCCAGGACCTAATCTTAACTCTAAACCAAAATTTAACTCTAATTCCTACTCTAACCTAAACTCTAACCCAAATGCTAACCCAAAATCTAATTCTAACCCTTACTTTAACCCAGACTCTAACCATAACCTAAACTCTAACCTAATCCCAAAACCTAACCCTAGCTCTAACCTTAACCCAAAATCTAACTCTAATTCTATCCCTAACATAAACTCTAATCCTAATAAAAAATCAAACTCCTATTATAACTCTTACCCTAATCCAAACTCTAACTGTAACTCAAACCCTAACCTAGTCCCAAAACCTAAACCTAGTTCTAACCTTAAACCAAAATCTAACTCTAATTCTAAACCTTACCCTGACCCAAACCAAGAACCTAACTCTAATTTTAACCTAAAATCTAATTCTGATTGTAACCTTTACTGTAACCCAGGGGTATTGTTAGCCATGGGCACGAAGGGATCATTCCCAAATCTATTGGCCAGTGTCTTGAATCTCTTCTATGTACTGCTCCAGTTCCTGCCCTCCAGGCACAATGCAGGGAACCAAAATAGAGAGGCTGGAAAAGGGAGAAGAGCACTTGTTCTCTTCTCTGCAGAGTCTGCTCAAGACTCACCCCCTTCCTTTCTGTCTTCCTGGGAGGAAAGGGGAGGGTGATCCTGGAGCAGACACTGTAAGCGGCATGTGGAGAAAACAGAAGGGGAGAGCCTGGACATGGGAAAAGAGCAATTGTTTTATGCTCTGCTTTGTTATCTCTGGGTTCATTCCATCCCACCCTGTCCCTTTGTTTCAACAGGCGAGAAGTTGGACCAGACACAAACATAGCCACAGCTTGTGATCTCTGAATTTAGGACTCAGCTGAAGGCATACTGGGAGAGGAGGAAGGAAATATCCCAGAACACAATCAAGGAGCTGCGATTGATGGTGGGAGAGGAGATAAATGCTGAAAAGGTGTGAGGTGAATAGGGGGTGAATGCTGGTGATGGTATAGCTGGGATGTAAGAAATGGGCTGAATGTTGAGGGAAGTGAGAGAGGATTAATGCTTGAGGAGGGTGTTGTGAGAGGGGTTTAATGTTGCAGGAGATAAGCAATGGGGTGGAACAAAAAGAGGCACATGTTGGTGAGGTGAGGAAGAGGCTGAATGCTGGGGTAACATCAGGAGGTATAAATATAATGGGGGTTGGGCATTAGAAGTGGAAGTGGAAGTGAATGAAGCTTATTCTCCTATTTTCCATTAATTTAATATAAATTAAATTTCTACAATCAGTAATGTAAACTTCGGCTGTCAAATGATGAGAGAGAGGGGTGCATGAAAACTATGTGGGAGTATTTGTGGGTGAGTAGGGAGAGGGTGCAACAAGGTTGGTAGTAATGGAATTTGAGAGAGAAACAGAGGGAGAGGCTCTGTGTGAAAGAAATCCAGAGGTGGGGATGGGGCTTAAGAGAACCAGAGATAGATTTGGAGTGGGGGTGGATGGGGCAGAGTTGGTGATGCAGGGTATGTGTGAAAGAGAGCCAGAGGTGTTTAAGGGGGAAGGAGTAACATAATCAGAGGTGTAAAGTGGGGGATGATTACAAGGAACCAGAAGTGATGATGAGGAAGAGGAGATCCACAGGTATGATGGGGGTGGTGGAGAGGAGAGAGATAGCCTAAGGTGTGATGGGGGTGGATGAGAGAGAGCCAGAGTTAGTGACTGGGATGAAGATTTTGAGAGAGAGATAGAGAAGGAGGGGTAATGGGAGCTTGGTGTGTGTGAAAGCCAGAAAGGGTGATGGAGGATCATGTATGGTAGACAGGAAGAGAGGATACTTGGGGGGGGGGGGGGGGGGGGGGGGGGGGGGGAGTGGAAGGGGAGAGCATACAAGGGATGACTGGGGCTTAGAATGAATCAAAGAGAGGTCATAACTGGAGACAGGGATATAGTGGCAAGGGTAACAAACTGTAAGGGATGAAAGAATGTGAGAGGAAGAAAGTGGTTGAATGGGGGTGAGAAAGTCAGGATGGGGATGATGGGGAATAGTGGGGGGTGGGGACCTGTTGGGGAAGATGGGAGCCAGATCACAAGAGATGAATGTGGGGAACAGAGTTGGAGGATGAGAGGACAATGGAGGGGAGAGTTGTGGTAGTGAAGTGTTGGGACAGGGAGAACTGAAGGGTGAGAGATGAAGGACAGAAAATGAGTGAGAGAGAAGAGGGTGAGATCCAGGTGAAAGAGAATAGATGGAGTGACACGATGGTGATATAAAGGACAGATTTAGAAGCGGACAAAATGAAGGAAAATTAGATGAAAAAGAAAGACAGATATCAGGGGAAAGGAGGAAAGTGATGAAGCCAGGGAAGAAAAAAAGCAAAATTGAAAGAAGTGCTTGGAAAAGGAGTTAGGAGAAGATCGACAAGATGAAATCAAGAAAAATAGATTAAGACCAATTCAAAAGAAGCCCCATCTAGATAATGTTATGTGACAAAGGTCAATGTTGTACATCCCATGCAATTTGGATTCAGGCAGGGTTTAGCAATGAAACAGCCCTGGTTGCACTTACCAATGAAATGAGGATCAAAGCAGATTCAGGGAAAGATGCTTTACTAATTTTCCTCAATATGAGTGCAGCTTTTGAATTTATTAATCATCACATGCATTTTATGATGCTTCCAAGACGATCTGAGGCTTAAGGATAATGTTTTAAAATGGTTTTATTTTTAACTAATTGATCAGGTCTTTATTTAGCTGGGCTCGAGATGTTTCCACTGATTGGCCATTACTGTATGGAATTCCCCAAGGGTTCATTTTAGTACCAATATTATTTAATATTTTCTTGTGCTCCCCACCCTCCAACTATGTTAATTCAGGATCATGGTTTTAGCAGGTATGCTGATGACCTTCAATGTGTTGTTATTACTGATGCACACTATCTAATAAATTGGTTGTCACATAATTCCTGCCTGCTAGCAATTGTAGTTTGATTAAATGATCACAAACTGAAATTAAATCCATCAAAAACAGATGCACTTTGGATTAGCAGAACAAATTAACCTTTAGATATTTTTCCTGAACTATTGGATAGGAAGATCTACCCCAAAAATGAGGTTATTTCACTGGAAGTCATCTTAGGCCCTTAACTATCCATATCCATTAATGATCACATTTCTGCTGTGGTGAAAAAATGTTTTTATTATCTTTGTTTGCTTCATCAGCTGCAGGGCTGGCACAATCAACTGTGCGAGCTGTGCACTTGCACAAGACAACGGCGGCCTGGAAACCACAGGCAGCCAAACTCCAGAGGAGGCTGCAGGGCATCTGGGAGATCCTAACCTATTAGCTGCCTCAGTTAAGAGGAAGCCCATGCTGCCTGGTAGACCCCATCCCACTGGCTTTCAGGAAGAAGAGATGGCTGCAGGGCCGCCTAATGGATCCCATCCTGCCAGAGGCAAGGATTAAGAGAAGGCTGCAGGGCTTCCCTGCAGACCCTATCCTGCCGGTGACCAGGATGACAATGAGGCTTCACGGTCCATCTCATCCCACTGGTGGCCAGGATGAAGAGAAGGCCACGGGACCGACCGACGAACCCCATCCCACTGGTGGCTAGGATGAAGAGATGGCTGTGGGGCCAACCGGTTGACCCCATTTCACCAGCAGCCAGGATGAAGAAAATGCCTTGGGGCCACTTAGTGGTTCCCAATCTGCTGCGTTGCCAAAGTGAAAAGGAGGGTTCAGGGCTGCTGGCAGATCACAACCCTCAGCAGCCAAAGTGAAGAGGAGGGCCTGGGGCTGTTTGCAGACCCCAGCCAAAGAAGAATTGGATTCTGGAGATGCCTGGGTGTGTGTGAGAGAGGGAGCCAATGTGTGTGTCTGTGGGAGAAAGCATGTGTGAGAGGCATTGCGTGTGAACATGTATGAGCACGTTTATGTATAAGCAAGCACGCGTGTGAGAGGGAGCATGTGTTTGAGAGCACTGTGTGTATGTGAGCATGTGAGAAAGGGAGCATGTGTGTGTGTTAGAGAGAGGGAGCATGTGTGTATCGCAGACCCAACGTTGTGGAACTCTCCACAAGTTCAGATTAGAACGGCCAAAAGCCATAACTATTTCAAAAAGGCCTTGAAGACCTTCTTTTTCAGGCTCAGTGCTCCCACAATCCAGTGGGAGCACTGCGAGGAGAGGATCACCTTGCTGGTGGCTGGAAGGAATCAGTAAGTTGTGCTTGGGAACATAAGAAATTGCCATGCTGGGTCAGACCAAGGGAGATCCCATGCTAATGATGCAATTAATAGCAGTGGCTATTCCCTAAGTAACCTTGATTAATAGCCGTTAATGGACTTCTCCTCCAAGAACTTATCCAAACCTTTTTTGAACCCAGCTACACTAACTGCACTAACCACATCCTCTGGCAACAAATTCCAGAGCTTTATTGTGTGTTGAGTGAAAAAGAATTTTCTCCGATTAGTCTTAAATGTGCTACTTGCTAACTTCATGGATTGTCCCCTAGTCCTTCTATTATTCGAAAGTGTAAATAACCGAGTCACATCTACTCGTTCAAGACCTCTCATGATCTTAAAGACCTCTATCATATCCTCCCTCAGCTGTCTCTTCTCCAAGCTGAACAGCCCTAACCTCTTCAGCCTTTCCTCATAGGGGAGCTGTTCCATCCCCTTTATCATTTTCGTTGCCCTTCTCTGTACCTTCTCCATCGCAAATATATCTTTTTTGAGATGTGGCGACCAGAATTGTACACAGTATTCAAGGTGCGGTCTCACCATGGAGCGATATAGAGGCATTATGACATTTTCTGTTTTATTCACCATTCCCTTCCTAATAATTCCTAATATTCTGTTTGCTTTTTTGACTGCTGCAGCACACTGAGCCGACAATTTTAAAGTATTATCCACTATGATGCCTAGATCTTTTTCCTGGGTGGTAGCTCCTAATAGGGAACCTATCAACGTGTAACTACAGCAAGGGTTATTTTTCCCTATATGCAACACCTTTCACTTGTCCACATTAAATTTTATCTGCCATTTGGATGCCCAATCTTCCAGTCTTGCAAGGTCCTCCTGTAATGTATCACAGTCCGCTTGTGATTTAACTATTCTAAATAATTTTGTATCATCCGCAAATTTGATAACCTCACTCGTCGTATTCCTTTCCATTTCATTTATATATATACAAGCCGTTAAGCCCGTTAAAACGGGCTACATCCCTCTGTCTCTCACCTTCCCCTCTTCACCACCCCCTACCTCCCTCCCTTCCTCCCACTCAGTCCCTCCCTCCCCCCTCAGTCTCACTCCCTCCCTCCCTCCCTCTCACTCTCCCTCCCTCTCACTCTCCCTCAGTCCCACTCCCTCTCACTCTCCCTCTCACTCTCCCTCAGTCCCACTCCCTCCCCTCCCCCTCTCAGTCCCACTCCCTCCCCCCTCCCTCTCACTCTCCCTCAGTCCCACTCCCTCCCCCTCAGTCCCACTCCCTCCCTCTCCCTCTCTCTCTCTCTCTCCCCCCCCTCTCTCTCTCTCTCTCCCCCCTCACTCAGTCCCCCCTCTCACTCAGTCCCACTCCCTCCCTCTCACTCAGTCTCACTCCCTCCCTCTCACTCAGTCCCACTCCCTCTCTCTCCTCCCCTCTCACTCAGTCCCTCCCTCTCTCTCTCCTCCCTCGTTGCCGCCGCCGCCGCTGCCACTGGACGCCTCCGCTGCCACCCGCCGCCGCTACCACCGGACGCCGCCGCTGCTGCCACTCAACGCCGCCGCCGCCGCTGCCACCCGACGCCGCCACCCGACGCCGCCGCCGCTACCACCGGACGCCGCTGCTGCCACTCAACGCCGCCGCCGCCGCCGCTGCCTCCCGACGCCGCCGCTGCCACTGGACGCCGCTGCCACTGGACGCCGCCATTTTTTTTCTTTTTTTTCTGGCTCAGACCGACGTGCTCGCCCGCACATGCGCGGTAGAGCTGGTCTCTACTGCGCATTTGCGGCACATCGGTCATCCTTCGTTTATTAGGTAGGATTGAAAAGCACCGGTCCAAGTACAGATCCCTGAGGCACTCCACTGTTTACCCTTTTCCACTGAGAAAATTGACCATTTAATTCTAGTCTCTGTTTCCTGTCTTTTAACCAGTTTGTAATCCTCGAAAGGACATCGCCTCTTATCCCATGACTTTTTAGTTTTCGTAGAAGCCTCTCATGAGGGATTTTGTCAAATGCCTTCTGAAAATGCAAATACACTACATCTACCGGTTCACCTTTATCCACATGTTTATTAACCCCTTCAAAAAAATGAAGCAGATTTGTTAGGCAAGACGTCCCTTGGGTAAATCCATGTTGACTGTGTACCATTAAACCATGTCTTTCTATATGCTCTACGATTTTGATCTTGAGAATTGTTTCCACTATTTTTCCCGGCACTGAATTCAGGCTCACTGGTCTATAGTTACCTGGATCGCCCCTGGAGCCTTTTTTAAATATTGGGGTTACATTGGCCACCCTCCAGTCTTCAGGTACAATGGATGATTTTAATGATAGTTTACAAATTTTAACTAATAGATCAGAAATTTCATGTTTTAGTTCCTTCAGTACCCTAGGATGCATACCATCCGGTCCAGGTGATTTGTTACTCTTTAGTTTGTCAATCTGGTCTACTACATCTTCCAGGTTCACAGTGATTTCGTTCAGTTCGTCTGACTCATCACCCCTGAAAACCATCTCCGGAACTGGGATCTCCCCAACATCCTCATTAGTAAACACGGAAGCAAAGAATTCATTTAATCTTTCTGCAATGGCCTTATCTTCCCTAAGAGCCCCTGTAACCCCCTCGGTCATCTAATGGTCCAACCGACTCCCTCACAAGTTTCTTGCTTCGGATATATTTTAAAAAGTCTTTATTATGAGTTTTTGCCTCTATGGCCAACTTCATTTCAAATTCTCTCTTTGCCTGTCTTATCAGTGTTTTACACTTAACTTGACAATGCTTATGTTTTATCCTATTTTCTTCAGATGGATCCTTCTTCCAATTTTTGAAGGATGTTTTTTTGGCTAAAATAGTCTCTTTCACCTCACCTTTTAACCATGATGGTAATTGTTTTGCCTTTTTTCCACCTTTCTTAATGTATGGAATACATATGGAATGCACCTCTAGGATTCTATTTTTAAACAATGTCCAAGCCTGTTGAACACTTTTAACCTTTGCTGCTGCACCTTTCAGTTTTTTTCTATTTTCCTCATTTTATCAAAGTTTCCTTTTTTAAAGTTTAGTGTTAGAGCTGCAGATTTACTTATTGTCCCCCTTCCAGTTATTGTCCCCCTTCCAGTTTTTTAAAAGTATTGGGGCGAAGTTAACTATTAGGGAATATTATTTAGTCTGTTTGTGTGTTTGTGCTTTTAATAGTCAGTAAGGCAGTGAATAAACAGAAGTTAGTGTGTTTATATTTCCCAACCCTCCCACCCCTCACCCACCCACCCCTAGCTCATCCCTTAATTCATACACAAGTGCCACTATCACACTAAGAAAAAACAACAAAAAAACAGCCTTTTAACTTCACTTCACGAATTCCCCACACCTTATTGAGAGTTTGATCATTCCCCTGTACGCCACTACCAGACATATAGTGAATTCACTAATACATTTAAAGGTCGCTGATTAGACACATTCCTACTCCCATAGCAACCTAAAACTTAACTAGGAACTGAACAAATTTGAGATGAAGGCAGCAGTCCAGCACCAAGAGGGGGGCTTCCCAGTCTTTTGAATCAAGTGTCACATGTATGATTTTTTGCCCGCTGGTGAGAAATTGTGCATGTGCATGCGATGCAAAGAGCTCCTGGCTCTCAGAGAATGAGTCTGATCTCTGGAGGCTAGAGTGGCAGACCTGGAGGAGCTGAGGCAGACAGAGAGGTATACAGATGAGACCTTTGGGGACATAGTAGCCAAGTCCCAACTTCAGACTAGCAGCCCTGGTGCTGCCTTGGAGGAAGAAGGTCTCATGATCGAAGAGCATCAACCTGGTGCAGCAGGAAAGGATCCTGAAGCAAGGACCTGCTCTTCAGGTGGTGCATTGTCCTTTCGCACCGAAGATGTGTCTCCAAGGCCTACTGCCCAGGAGGGAAGGGTTAGGTCAGCCGTCATAGTTGGTAATTCAATTATTAGATTGGTAACATGCCTACCTGGTGCGAAGGTGGCAGACCTCACGCGTCACCTAGATAAGATTTTAGACAGTGCTGGGGAGGAGCCAGCTGTCGTGGTACATGTAGGCACCAACGCATAGGAAAATGTGAGAGCGAGGTTCTGGAATCAACTTATGACTCCACTTCTATAGTAAAGTTTCTACTTTTCTCTGGAATCACTTCATTTACACAGATTTCCTTCTTCCTCCCAATTACTCCAACGATCCCAGATTTATCAGATTGAAGTTAGTTCAATACTGAATTACGTTCCCAGCACTTTCCACTGAAGGTGGTCAGAATTTAGTTCTAAAGCTCTATCACGACTTAGTCCCAGACATTTTCTTCTTAAATCCTCTTGAATTAGTTACCTTCTTAGGCAGCACCTGAAGGGAACTTCCTTCTCTTTCTATTCCCCCTGGAAATAACAGCAAGAAAGTTCCTGTTACCTTTGCTTTCTATCCTTTATTCAGAGGGATCTTTGTGTTAGTCACCTGCCTTATGTCATTTTTCTATCCTTTAGTTTCCATCCTTTACATAGAAACATAGCAGTGAGGGCAGAAAAGGACCAAATAGTCCATCCAGTTTGCCAAGCAAGCTTATGGTAGCATCTGCCGCGCCATACAGGTCACCCCCATACTTATCAGTTTCCCACACTGTAAAAGTCAGGGCCCTTGTTGGTTGCTGTCCGAGTCCAATTCCCCATTACCTCTTGTCATTGAAGCAGAGAGCAATGTTGGAGTTGCATCAAAAGTATCAGGCTTATTGGTTAAGGGAGGTAAGAACTGCATCAGCAAGTTACCCCCATGCTTATTTGTTTTCCCAGACGGTTGGTTGATATCTGAATCTAATTCCCCTTTTCCTTTTTTCCCCATTGAAGCAGAGAGCACTGATGGAGTTACATCAATAGTATGAAGGCTTATTGGTTAAGGGTAGTTACCGCCACACCAGCAAGTTACCCCCATGCACTCTTTTCTTTATTTCCATCCTCTAGTCTAACCTTTAGGGATCCACAGTGTTTATCCCATGTCCCTTTGAAATCTTTCACTGTTTTGTCTTCACTGCCTCCTCCAGAAGGGCATTCCAGGCATCCACCACGATCTCAGAGAAGAAATATTTCCTGACATTGGTTCTCAGTCGTCCTCCCTGGAGTTTCATTTCATGACCCCTAGTTCTACTGAATTCTTTCCAACAGAAAAGATGTGATGATTGTGCATCATTAAAACCTTTCAGTTATCTGAAGATCTGTATCATATCTCCCCTGCACCTCCTCTCTTCCAGGATATACATATTTAGGTCCTTCAACCTCTCCTCAAAAGTCATTTGATGGAGACCCCCCACCATTTTAGTCACCCTTCTCTGGACCGTCTCCATCCTGTCTCTGACCCTTTTGAGATAAGATCTCCAGAACTGAACACAGTACTCCAGGTGGGGCCTCACCAAGGACCTTTGATGGGATCCCCTCCTCCAGATGAATTCCTCTACACTTCTGTCTCTTTCCAAATGAAAGACTCCACTCTCTGAATGATTTGGTTACTGAGTCCCAGGTACTAAGGGCCATCAGCTCCCAGCGTAACAAAAATAGTCTTTGAACCTCCAAAACAGGGATAAATCAAGAAAGCAGAAAGGGTGGAATAAAACTTCCTTCTCTCCCCCCACCCACCTAGATGTGGGGATTGTCTGCTTACAACATGATATTGTTTGGATATGACATGGCTGGGTTGGAAGAAAGACAGAATAAGCATGGCATCTGATACTCTTAACTGAGGCAGTTATCCTTGATGAGATCTAGAAATCTAGCTTCCCCCACTCTCTTGCTGATTTACTTTTTTCCTCATCGCACTTTCTGGACAATTAAAGCCTCTACAACTGTTCCCATGGAAAAACATGGTGTGTACAAGAAATCCTGATACTATATGCATTATACTGGCTTGTAATGCACAAATTTAAACTCAGTTTATGAAAAGTTGCAAAACTGAAAAATTGTGCACACATAGCCTTTCAAAAATTTGAAGGAACATTGGCCCCTATTATTATTACTTGCTCCATGCTGGCTGCTCTCTGTATTTGGTTATGCAGTTTTTCCAGAATCTTCTCTGCATTCTTGGATGATTTATAACATGCACAAACCATATCTTTAGCTAACTAATTGCTTGGTCATTTTAATTTTTAAATTTGTTTGCAAAGTATTTCACTGTTTATAACTTGATTTTATTTTTAACTATGCTCTTTTTGTATTTTTATCTTTTATGACTAATTGTGCACCGTCTAGATCAGAGCTTTCCAAACTTTTCATGTTGGTGACACACTTTTTAGACAAACATAATTTCGGGACACAGTAATTCAGTCTACTAGCAAACCAGAGGTTAAAGGTTAAACGAACAAAATGTATTTCGACAATTTATGTATGTTTCCTTAAATATATACATAATAAAATGTTTCACGACACAACCTATCTTGTGAAAATCTTTCATTTATATTAAAAATATATAATATTCCAAGATTAATGTTATTGTTATAATTTATGAGTAACAATAATAAAACAAAGTTATTGTGTTATTCAATTTACCACTTTAATGAGATATATGAGCTTGATGGGATGAGCACAGCTTTTGAATATTTGGTGTTAATAAGAAAGTCCAAAGGGTCTTCTGCGTAATTTTAAAAAGCTGGCCAGTTTCACACTATAAAATTATTTGATAGCCTCATTCAACTAATTCTATATGGCTATGAGAGTGAAGACTGGAATTTATAGGAAGGGACAGAATGTCAATATAAATCCTGCACCTCCAGTTCTGTAACTCTGTGCATCCACTGAAATTCCCCCAAACAATGGAGCTTGAATGTTTCCCTTACAGCTCAACATACTAAAGATATTTTCAAATTCTGGTGTCACCTCACAGTAACAGCAGCACAAACACCTTCCACTGCCAGGCACATTGTGAATGAAAATAAAACCTCGCAAAAAAAAAAAAAGACACTCAAAATCTATACTGCAATCCCATCATAACATAACAGTAATAACACCAAGGACTCAAACAACAATAACCCTACCTGTGAAAAAGCAAGGGTAAATATTATACTGGGTCCTAGAATACCAATACACCACCTACTGAGGAAACAAAACAAACCCGATTGCTATAGATCGCTATGCTAGTGAATTTCTCATCATGGTCACACACACAGAGCAGAGACAGACCCTCACCAAATACAGAATACAAAATAAAGGAGCACAAATTAGACAAAACCTGAAATGGAAACCCCAAGAAGCCAGACTCTGTGTATTAATAATGGAAAAACAGAACCACCATTCCTCATAAAACAAATAAAATCAAGAAACATAAAGCATCAGTTATAATAGTAAACCATACTAATAAAAGAATATTTTAAAACTACTGATAAATAGAATTTCTATTCATTAAAATCATATATATTTTTTACAATTTCCTAAACACCAATAAAATATTTCAAAACAGCACATATATCAAATAACACCCAATAATTAAAACTAATAAGGATTTTAAAAAGCCCCTGCTGTCCATATGTGGGAGCTCTTGATTTCCAGTCAGAGATTTTGAAGCTCCTTGTTTGAAAGTTTCAGAGTTAGCGAAAAGATTAGAAAAAATCTTATTTAGAGGAGAAAGCAAAATGTACTCTTACAATCACTGTCACTGTGTCCTGCTAACAGTAGAAATTACAATCTCTCTGTCAGTAGTACAGTGATCAACCAAAAAACAAGAAAGGGATATTAGACCAAAAAGTTGTTTAATCTGACTTCACCTCCTCTCACCTCCTGTGGAAATCACTCAAAGATCTCACTGCTCAAAATAATTGCAGAGTGGAAAAATTAATACCATTAATGAAGGATGGAATTGAACCTTACTAACCAAATCAAAAAAAGCAATTGTTTGAAGGTGCTGGGTAAAAAGATTGTGAGGTTCATTAGCTTGCAGCAGATGGAAATAAATCCAAATACAATACATTAACAAGGAAGGGAATGAGGAAATCACTGATTCTAATCAATGAAACTTTCCAATAGAGCTGATTAGACCTTGTCAGAAGGAGAATAAACAGCTGAGCACAGAGTCAGACCTAGCAAGGAGGAACATTTACACTGCCAGTGCCAGCAATGCCAATACCTGTGCTACTCTCAGTGACCAGGTACAGTAATAACAGTAAGGCCTGGATTGCACTGAATGACTGTTACTAGTGCTACATCCAAAGCACAACAGTAATCACTATTACTGGATAAAACCTGCAAAATATAAAGGTCTCTTACCAGGTTATCAAACATTTCAATAATGGGGCACAATTGACTAGTGAGGAGTAGGAGTTTAAGACCAATGGGTGGTGCCTTGGGATCTCAAGGAGTAATTAAAGTAAAGGCTCAGAATGTTGTAGGGTTCTTTCAAGTGGATCCAGGGTCCCAGGAGGGAGGCTCCTTGTTTCTCAAGTGGACAGTTCCTGAAGCGGCCCCAGAAGGAATTTGGAAGGGTTTTATGGAGGGAGGGAGGGAGGGAGGGAGGGAGTAAAGGAGGCTCTTTGCTCTGCTGGAGATTTCTTTTTCTAGTGTTTTGTGCAAGTGGAAGAGTCACAAGAAATCAAGGTGGTCCAGAATGTATGGAGAATCTGTGGAAGGTCTAGAGAGCAACATCGCTTTCTCTAGTTTGGTGTTTGGATCAAGAAGAGAAAGAGAGGAGAAAGTAAGGAAGGAAGAAGTAAGACTCTTGTCCAGCATGTCCTACCCTATCCTATATACTGCTCATTAGTTCTGCATCTCAGAAGAGAAGAGTCATCACACAGAAAGTAGTCAAAGAGAACTCAGGTAAAAAGGGGAGCCTATAAGAGTCAAGAATAGATCCCTGGAAGAGCATCAAGAGACAAGAGAGGTCCATGCATGTCTCTGAATTATTTACGTGACTGTTTACATTTACCTTATGGATATCACCAGAAGAAAATGTGTTTTTTGTCAACTTTTCACTATTCAGCAAGTTACTCAGTAAATATGTTTCATTTTGGAACAACACAATTTGGTGTGGAAATTTTATTCTTTCAAGAAATTAGGAGCATGTCAATAGCCCCAAGGGCCCTGAAGTAAAACTTCATCTCTGCTAGGGAAACATGGGGAGCCTGAGGGGGTTGCATGATGGCACAGAACACCATAATTTAAATTTACCCCCTCATCCAGTGAGACTGAAAGGAGGTTAAAGCTGCAATTGAGACTTTGCATTGAAACATAAGATAAAGATAAAAAGCATGCAAAAATATAAGAAACAAGTAAAACATAAACTATCATTAATCCAAAAAGAATAAAAGAAAAGTTATTGTAAAATAGTATAAAAGAACTAAAACCTAATAAAATGATCAAACTAAGAAATATAGAAAATTAAAATTAGAACGCTATCTCATTTTTCAAACATATAAGCCTTTCCAAACAATCAGGTTTTCAGCTCCTGTTTTTAGCTCCTGTTTGAACTTCTTAAAATTTTGTACGCTTTTATCTTAGGTATATCCTTTTAAAAACTGTAAACCATTGTGATGGCTTGTCTGAATGACGGTATAGAAAATCTGATAAATACATAAAACACCACTCTCCCCCCACTCGATCTTTTTCCTCACCTCTCTACCCTGTTCTCTTCCCTCCCTGTATCTTCCCATTGCCCCCTCACCTATGAAACCCCCGCTCACAAGAGACAGAACTGTAGAAAAAAAAAGGGGGAGGACAATGCAGCTGTGTAACATGAGCTGCCAGCCCAGGAAACACAGAATAAAATTGAAAAGGTCCTTAGACCCCTTAGTGTGAAGGTACTTAACTGACCACTGAATAGATTAGTCAGATATTCAGGTAGGGTATTTGCATATCACAGACCCCTGGACTTTTGCTGGAAAATTAGTAGGGAATATCACTAAAAATCAGAGGATTCAAATGCCTAAATTACAGAACCATGACTGGGGAAAGGATTTATGAGAGAAATGTACCAGAAAACAGTCCTAGGAAGCAAACAGATTTTCACTCTAACAAGGGTATGCAGACACATGGGTACCGAGATCCCAGACAACAGGGGGAATGGCCAGGCAGGATAGAGGGTGTGCACATGGTCGCTCTCATTGGCCCTGCTTGGTTCTTGGCCTTTTGACTGAGAGGTGACCTATACAGGGTCAGACAACAGATAAAGCAAAAGCCAGGCTGAGAGAAGGTGACTTATTCATGCTGGCTAACAGCACTTGACTGGCCTTGAGCTAAGCAGAGCTAAAAATCACTGAAAGCTGAGACTACAGAAGGCCACAACCACTGAATGCTAAAACAGCCATGAACCTAGTAGAGCTGTAAATGCAAGCCAGAGAAAACCTTCCTACTGAGGGAGGATAACTGAAGGACAGCAGCAGGCTGGGAGGTGGAAAAGTCTCCCCCTTGAGTGAGTGGATCCCAGTGGCAGATCTGGAAATCAAGCAGTCCCCCTTGAGCAAGGGGACCCCAGTGGCAGTGTGGTAGGTGGAGTCGGGTTCCCCAGGAGTGCGGGGACCCCAGCGGTAATCCAGGAGGCAGAGTTGGATCCCCCAGGAGGGTGTGGACCTCAGTGGCAGAGCGGGGGGGGGGGGGGGCAGAGGCGGGTCCCCCAGGAGCATGGGAACCCCAGCAGCAGCCTGGGGGGGCGGAGTCTGATCCCCTGGAGGACATGGACCCCAGCAACAGACAGGGAGCTGCAGTTAGGATTCTCAGCAGAGCGGAAGGAGATGGTTTAGATACAACGGACCCCGCCCCCCCCCCCCCCCCGAGGCGAACACTGACCACCAGCCCAGTTGTATCTTTTCACATGGGGGAGACTTGGGATAAAAGGGGGGAGGATAATAATAAAACTTGAGTAAGTGGGAACACAAGAGGTCTCTTCTATTCTGTAGGGTAGTATACTGTGGGGGCCAACAATCCCAAATTGCCAAATACTAAAGGTTAAGAACATAAGAACATAAGAAATTGCCATGCTGGGTCAGACCAAGGGTCCATCAAGCCCAGCATCCTGTTTCCAACAGAGGCCAAACCAGGCCACAAGAACCTTGTAGAAATGTATATAGTTGTGTAGACTGAGAATACTAACCATGAGTAGATAAGTGTGCTGTATGACATCCTATTAGCAATGTACATGGTCATGTAGAAATGTATATACCGTATTTTTCGCTCCATAAGACGCACTTTTTTTTCCCCCAAAAGTGGGGGGAAAATGTATATGCGTCTTATGGAGCGAATATAAAAAAAACCTAAAAATCTAACAAAACTCCCCCACCCTCCTGACTCCCCCAAGACCTGCCAACTTAATTTACTACAACCTCCCCACCCTCCTGACCCCCCCAAGACCTGTCAAAAGTCCCTGGTGGTCCAGCGGGGGTCCAGGAGCGGTCCAGGAGCGATCTCCTGGGCTTGGGCCGTCGGCTGCCAGTAATCAAAATGGCGCCGACGGCCCTTTGCCCTTACTATGTCACTGGGGCCGACCAACGGCAGCGGTAGCCCCTGTGACATAGTAAGGGCAAAGGGCCGTCGGCTGCCAGTAATCAAAATGGTGCCGACGGCTCTTTGCCCTTACTATGTCACAGGGGCTACCACTGCCATTGGTCGGCCCCAGTGACATAGTAAGGGCAAAGGGATGTCGGCGCCATTTTGATTACTGACAGCCGACAGCCCAAGCCCAGGATATCGCTCCCGGACCCCCGCTGGACCACCAGGGACTTTTGGCAGGTCTTGGGGGGGGTCAGGAGTGTGGGGGGTTGTAGTAAATTAAGTTGGCAAGTCTTGGGGGGGGGTGTTAATTAATTTAAAGGGAGGAGGGGGGTTCCCAGAGAAAGATAAAAGTTTTCTGATCTGGGGAGTGGACCGAATCCTGCTACAGTTCCTACCTGGTTCCAGTACCCGAATCCTGCTACAGTTCTTACCTGGTTCCAGTACCCGAATCCTGCTACAGTTCCTACCTGGTTCCAGAACCTGAGCCCACTTACAGTATTGCTACTGTCCTAGTCTGGTTCCAGTTAGCTGTCCTGAGCCACAACCTGCCTAAGTCCCTGCGGCCGGGCCCCTACGGGCTCCTCCCAGGGGGGCTTCGGCTTCCAAGGGTGAAGCCACCTAAGTCCCAGCGGTTGGGCTCCTACGGGCTCCTCCCAGGGGAGTACCAGCTTCCAGGGTGAAGAGCATCTATGTCCTGCCTGAACATCTGCCTCCCGGCCTGCTATTCATTAGAGACAGTGACCACCTTTCCCAGTCTCCAGCAGGTCAACCCAAGGGTCCACTAAACAGAGACTCCCACAACAGATTGCAAGGCCATGGACTCGGCGGATGCACCCGCTCCCTCGGATCTGCCCGGGATGGCCCGGCAGATGCTACAGCACCAGAGCTGCATAGATGCCTTGGCAGCCACGGTGGAATGGCTATCCTCATGCCTGGAGTCCTTGCCTTCTGCTGGCAGGGCCCTCGAGGGTCACAGCTTCTCTGTGACTCAGCTACCGGCACCCTCTCGTTACACCGGTGGATTTAAGGACCTGCCGCGGCTTCTTGAATCAATGTTTTGTACGGTTCTCCTTGTTGCCTCGTCAGTTTCCCTCTGATGCGGTGAAAGTGGCATATATCCTGTCCCTGCTTGATGGGAAAGCCTTAATTTGGGCTTCTCCCCTTTGGAAAAACAATGATTCTTCGCTAACGGACTTACAACAGTTCATCACGAACTTTCACCAGGCCTTTGATGAGCCCGCCCGAGTAGTCACAGCTACATCTGACCTGCTGCAACTTCGTCAGGGGGCTCGCTCCTTGGCAGATTATGCAATGGACCTTCGGAATTTAGCCCAAAAGTAGGTTGGCAAGATGGTAGTCTTAAAGCCATCTTCCTGGAAGGCCTCTCCGGACACATAAAAGATGAAATTGCGGCTCGAGATCTACCGGAGGACCTCAATGCCTTGATTGAGATGGCTGGCCGCATTGACCGCCGCCTACAACAACGGGCCAAGGAGCAACACTCCTCTCGTCATAGTCCGGCTCGTGGGCCGAGACCTGTGCCCTCACCCAAGTTTTCTTGTCCAGACGCTCCCACCTGCGAACCCATGCAGATGGGACGGGCCCCGCTCTCTGCTGAAGAAAGACAACGTCGCCGTTCGTTGAAGTTGTGCTTGTATTGTGGCCAGAAGGGCCACTTCTTGGCACGCTGCCAGGAGCGTACGGAAAACGCCAAAGCCTAGGAGGTCAGGAGGAGCTCCTCCTAGGCTGTGCTACAGCTCCTCAATGTACTGTCCCTGTTACCTTGGAATATCCCGGAGGCTCCTTTGAGACAATGGCGTTCCTGGATTCCAGAGCCGGAGGTAATTTCATCCTGCAGGACTTAGTCTCCCAGTTGCGAATCCTTACGCATAGAAGGGAGGTCCCGTTACAAATTACCTCTATCCAGGGGACGTTTCTTCCAGGACCTGTCCAGATGTCCACAGCACCCATTATGGTCCGCACCGGGGCGATCCATTCAGAGGAGATAGCCTTCCTAGAGTTGGAGAAGGCTGTCCACCCTGTGGTGCTAGGGTTGCCGTGGTTACAGAAACACTCGCCCACGATTCAGTGGGATATGCTACAGATTGTCAAATGGAGTCCTTTTTGCCTAGCTAATTGTATGAAAGTGCCTAAGACTCTCGCACTTCCCTTGATGCACTCTGCCGTGGGTCCTCCTGCACCTTATGAGGACTTTATGGATGTATTCTCCAAGACCAAGGCGGAGATCCTTCCGCAGCCATGTCCGTATGACTGTGCCATAGACTTGTTGCCTGGTACTATGCCCCCCCAAGGAAGGGTTTATCCCTTATCCATACCGGAGACCCAGGCCATGTCCGAGTACATTGCGGAGAATCTGGCCAAGGGCTTTATCCACCCGTCCAAGTCGCCTGCAGGGGCGGGTTTCTTTTTTGTCAGCAAGAAAGACAGCTCACTGAGGCCGTGCATAGACTATCGAGGCCTAAATTCGATTACCAAGCGAGACCACTACCCGCTCCCGTTAATCCCGGAGCTCCTTGATCGGCTTCAAGGAGTGAAGAGTTTTACAAAATTGGACTTGCGAGGAGCGTACAATTTAGTCAGAATCCGTCCTGGAGATGAGTGGAAAACCGCGTTTAATACCCGAGACGGGCATTACGAGTACCTCGTGATGCCTTTCGGCTTATGTAATGCCCCGGCGGTATTCCAGCACCTGATGAATGAGGTGTTGCGGGACCTTCTGAACACATGCGTAATTGTTTATCTCGACGATGTGTTAATCTACTCCCAGGATCTGTCGTCACACCGTCAGCATGTCCGTCAAGTGCTGCAGATACTTAGGGAACACGGTCTGTAGGCAAAGCTGGAAAAATGTAGCTTTGAGAAGACGTCCCTGCAGTTCCTAGGCTACATAGTCTCTGCAGCTGGCTTTCAAATGGACCCTGAGAAAGTGGTGGTTATTAAGAATTGGCCCCGGCCAAGGGGTCTTAAAATGTTGCAGCGCTTCCTCGGCTTTTCCTATTTCTACCGTCACTTTATTCCCAATTACTCTCGTATTGTGGCCCCGTTAACTGCCCTCACCCGAAAGGGGGCTAACGCGGTGAATTGGCCTGCTCCTGCCTGTCAAGCTTTTGAGGCCCTTAAGGAAGCCTTCTTGTTAGACACCTGCCTTCGCCATCCGGATCCCAGCCGGCCCTTTGTGGTGGAGGTTGATGCTTCCAATGTGGCCGTAGGGGCCGTACTGAGCCAGTACTCTGATTCTGGACAGCTGTTACCCTGTTCATATTTCTCAAGGAAATTCTCCCCAGCTGAGAGCAACTACTGTATTGGTGACAAAGAGTTGCTAGCTGTGAAACTTGCCCTGGAGGAATGGAGACAGTGGTTGGAAGGGGCCAACCATCCGGTTACGATTTACACCGATCACAAAAACCTAGCATTCTTGAAGCAAGCCCAACGCCTGAATCCAAGACAAGCCTGGTGGTCACTGTTTTTTGACCGGTTTGACTTTACGTTACGCACCGACCTGGCTCGAAGAATGTTCGAGCCGACGTGCTCTCGCGCTCTTCTGAAGTCGAAGAGACTCCTGATACACACCAATATATCTTGGACCCTAAGAAAGTAAGCCTGGCTGCAACCTCAGTGTCCTCCCAAGGGAAGACAGTTGTTCCATGTCGCTCCCGGAGGGCAGTTCTCGCTTGGGCCCATGACTCCCTCACTGGGGGCCATGCTGGTTGAAAAGGGACTTTGGACTTGTTAAACCGTTTCTACTGGTGGCCAACGGTGAGACAGGACGTCCAAGCTTTTGTGGGCTCGTGCCCTACCTGTGCTGTTCAAAAGCCGCTCATCGGGAGGCCCAGGGGCATGTTGCAACCTTTGCCCATCCCGGTGAAGCCTTAGACACACATCTCTACCGATTTCGTCGTGGACCTTCCTGACTCAGGAGGTAATTCGGTCATTTGGGTAACCGTGGACCGATTTTCCAAGATGGCACACTTTGTCCCTTTGCCTAAGCTACCTTCTGCACCTGACCTGGCCGGCCTGTTTGCCCAGCATATGTTTAGACTTCACGGTCTCCCGCAGGAAATAGTCTCCGATAGAGGACCACAGTTTACAGCTTGTTACTGGAAAGCCCTATGTAAATGCTTCAATGTGCAACTTAGCCTTTCGTCAGCGTTCCATCCTCAAAGTAATGGGCAAACGGAACAAACCAATCGAACCTTAAAGACTTTTCTTCGTGCCTTCATGAACGAATGACAAGATAATTGGGCTAAGCTACTCCCATGGGCGGAGATCTCATATAATAACCACACGCATGCTGCTACTGGAAGTTCACCGTTCCTCGTTGTTTATGGGAAGCAACTTCGTCCGCCTTTACCTTCACCTGAACCCAGTGCACTCCCGGCAGTGAAACTTTCAGCTCACCAGCTTCGTTCCTTGTAGATCTCTACCCAGGAAAAAATCCGTAAAGCTGCCCTGTCCGCTAAGAAGTGGGCGGACAGGCATCGTCAGCCAGCACCCATCTTCCTCCCAGGAGACCATGTCTGGCTTAGCACCAGAAATCTACAGCTACGTATCCTGTCTAGAAGACTAGCTCCGAAATTCTGTGGGTCTTTTCGAGTCACCGAACGAGTGGGAGCAGTCTCATACCAGCTGCGGCTACCCTCCTCCATGCGCATACATGACGTGTTCCATGTGTCATTGCTGAAACCTCTCATGTTATCCAGGTACCACTCCCGGGCTCCTGAACCATCGGATCCTTCAGTACCGGACAAGGTTACGTATCAAGTGCATGAAGTTTTGGATGTCCGGTTTCATCAACGCCGATGGGAATACTTGCTGGCCTGGGAGGGTTGCGGACCTGAGGATAATTCTTGGGAACCAGCCCGTAACATTCTCGACAAGGACTTGTTACGGCAGTTCCATCTGGACCACCCAAGTAAACCCGGACCGGCTAAGAGGGGGCATAAGAGAGGAGGTACTGTTGCAGTTCTGGCTGCGAGCACCGCAGCCAGGCCCTTACCTCCGGGCTCCCGGACCTGCTCCCGCTTCCAGAGGCCTGGTTTGTGGCCTGTTTGGCGGCGTCCCCACTGGGGCTGCGCCGCTGCGAGGACTCTCATGGATGCCTGGCTCCTAGGCGCGCGTGCGCGCCACTTGGGCACTTTTCTAGGCCATTTCCCGCCAGTGGTGACTCCGACCAACTCCTGACGTCAGACGCCGCGGCCTTGATAAGCCGGCTGCGGTCATCCAGTCTTTGCCTTGCAACAGGTTAGCCTCCCGGTTTCCTGTTGCGCTGTGCCCCGGAGTGACTCACTTTGCTTCGTCGCTCCGTCCCTGCTACAGAACCTGCCTGGTTCCAGCCTGCCTGCTACAGTTCCTGCCTGGTCCCAGTACCCAGATTCTGCTACTGTTCCTGCCTGGTTCCAGTACTCGAGTCTTGCTACAGTTCTTGCCTGGTTCCAGTACCCGAATCCTGCTACAGTTCCTGCCTGGTTCCAGTACCCGTATCCTGCTACAGTTCTTGCCTGGTTCCAGTACCCGAGCCTTGCTACAGTTCTTGCCTGGTTCCAATACCCGAATCCTGCTACAGTTCCTGCCTGGTTCCAGTACCCAAATCCTGCTACAGTTCCTACCTGGTTCCAGAACCTGAGCCCACTTACAGTATTGCTACTGTCCTAGTCTGGTTCCAGTTACCTGTCCTGAGCCACAACCCCCCTAAGTCCCTGCGGCCGGGCCCCTATGGGCTCCTCCCGGGGGGGCTTCGGCTTCCAAGGGTGAAGCCACCTAAGTCCCAGCGGTTGGGCTCCTACGGGCTCCTCCCGGGGGAGTACCAGCTTCCAGGGTGAAGAGCATCTACGTCCTGCCTGAACATCTGCCTCCCGGCCTGCTATTCATTAGAGACAGTGACCACCTTTCCCAATCTCCAGCAGGTCGGTGCAAGGGTCCACTAAACAGAGACTCCCACAACATCGTGGGCCCCCATCCTACCTCTGAGTCAGTGGTGTAGCCAGAATAGTTTCTTTTGGGGGGGGGGGGGGGCAAGGTTAACATGGGTTGACAGTAGGTATACAGGTCTGAGTCCTTCTATTTATACTCTTGTCCATAAATAATGCCTTAAGAAAGCACCTGACAAAGAATTTCCAAGTAGTCTGCAACAGCTGTTATGCATCATGAGTGAAATTTTACAATATTTTAAGTTATTTCAAATGCTTACCAACATTAAGAATGCCTTATTAATCTGTTTTAATTTTATATTTATTGTAGTTATAAATACACAAAAATATCATGTAAAAAGCAAAGAGCACAAACATCAGACCCAATCAAACGTAATAAAATAAATATCAATGTATTCTTTTATGAATCCTCTTTCTAGAAAGAATCATAAGAATGAGTGCAGAGCAGATCGAAGGCAGTTCACATTAGACCCCAACATGCAAAAATAAAAATATTCAAATTCTGGTATCACCTCAGCAAAACAAAATCCTTCCACTGCTAAACACTGTGTTTATTTTATTTATTTATTTATAATCTTTTCTATACCGTTGCTAAGTTATATATACCATCGCAACGGTTTACATGTAGGCACATATTTACTGTAGGTAAAAGTGTACTATAGTACATTCTAACAGGTGCTGTCAAAGGTTCGGTTACAATATATCATTAGACAAAATAATTTTTAGAGAAGTGGGTCATGACCGAGTGTACTGAAAGTACTTTTATGGGTAAATTTATCATACATAGTGTTATCAATATGCTAGTTGTGATGTGGGGTTCATAGACTACTCTACTGTATCCTCCTAAGTACTGTGTGTCGGGGTAAATTTTCAAAGGGTTATGAAACAAGGTAGGGGGGGGATTTCGGTAGGGCTGGGGGGTGGGTTAGATAGGGGAAGGGAGGGGAATGGAGGGGAAGGTGGGGGGAGCGGAAGTAAAGTTCCCTCCAAGGCCGCTCCGATTTCGGAGCGGCCTCGGAGGGAAGGGGGAAAGCCATCGGGGCTCCCCTAGGGCTCAGTGCAGGCAAGGTGCACAAGTGTGCACCCCCTTGCGCGTGCCGACCTTGGATTTTATAACATGTGCTCGGCAGTGCGCGCATGTTATAAAATTGGGTGTACAGTTGTGCTCGCGGGAAGCGCGCACCACTGTACCCCACGCGTACTTCTTTAAAAATCTACCCGTGTGACATAACACAAACCCCTGCAAACACACCTGTGTGACATAACACAAACCCCTGGAAAAGACACCTAGAACTTTGCCATTCCAAACAATCACAGCACTAACTCTCAGGAATCAAACAACTCCTTGATATGAAAAGGAAGCAATTACATACTACATCATGCCCTAGAACACTAATACACCATCTACTGGGCATACAGAACAAGCTGGACTGCTTCAAATCCCTACAGAGAAACTACATGTTAGCCAAAGTACTGCACTTCTGTCATACATGCGCAACACAGACAGACCCTTACCCAATCTACCTTATAAATGGCCTGTGACCGACGGCCCGCAAATGCGCAGTAGAGCGCAGCTCTACTGCGCATGTGCGGGCAAGGATGTCGATCAGAAAAAAAAATGGCGGTGGGGCCGCAGGAGCGGGAGGAGAAGCAGCGGCACCGCGCGCGCGCGGTGCCGCTGCTTCTCCTCCCCAGATCTGCCGGCAGATCTCGGGGGGGGGGTGTCACTCCCGCGCCCCCCCCACCGAGATCTGCCGGCAGATCTCGGGGGGGGGGGGTGTCACTCCCGCGCCCCCCCCACCGAGATCTGCCGGCAGATCTCGGGGGGGGGGGGGTGTCACTCCCGCGCCCCCCCCACCGAGATCTGCCGGCAGATCTCGGGGGGGGGGGGTGTCACTCCCGCGCCCCCCCCCACCGAGATCTGCCGGCAGATCTCGGGGGGGGGGGTGTCACTCCCGCGCCCCCCCCCACCGAGATCTGCCGGCAGATCTCGGGGGGGGGGGTGTCACTCCCGCGCCCCCCCCACCGAGATCTGCCGGCAGATCTCGGGGGGGGGGGTGTCACTCCCGCGCCCCCCCCACCGAGATCTGCCGGCAGGAGCGGGAGGAGAAGTAGCGGCACCGCGCGCGCGCGGTGCCGCTACTTCTCCTCCCCAGATCTGCCGGCAGATCTCGGGGGGGGTCACTGCCGGCAGGAGCAGGAGGAGTTAATGGAGCCGGGTGAGGGTTGCGGGAAGTCGCGCTTACGGCGCCGGGAGGAAATGGAGGTGGGTGAAGGGAGGGAGGGAGGGAGAGGGGGACTGAGTGAGTGGGAGGGAGAGGGGGACTGAGTGGGAGGGAGTGAGGGAGAGGGGGGACTGAGTGGGAGGGAGTGAGGGAGAGGGGGGACTGAGTGAGAGGAGAGGGAGGGTGGAGAGGAGTGGGTGGGGGAGGGGGGTGGTGAAGAGTGAGGGGAGAGAGAATGAGGGGGAGGTGAGAGACAGAGGGATGTAGCCCGTTTTAACGGGCTTTACGGCTTGTACAGATATAAGGGACTACAAATCAGATATAGAAACTTATAGACAAAACCTGAAAAACAAGACATTGACAGTGGAAATCTAAAGAGCAAAATACAAAATCTGGATAACTTCAGAGCTATTTTAACCATAACTAGAGTTTTACCAGGCTACACTTAGCAGGATAGCACTGACAGTCATTGTTATTTGGTTAAGTTTAAGCCCCAGAATGCCTCTTTTATATCAGCATAATGATTTATATGGCTACAAATTATATGGACAGTGGGTGGAAACATTCAAACCTTACATTTGTGGAGTTTGGGGAGAGGTAAAACCTGCCTTTGTCCTTGCTGCTTCATAGTTTATATTGAGTATAGGGGGCCACACAGACAATTCTCTGTGCTACTGTTTCTGAAAAGGCACTATCCTGTAAGTAACTGTTCCTGTGCAATCTAGCAGTGAGCTAGAAAGCATCCTTGCACTGAAAGAGCAAACCTCTCACCATGGGCCTATCTTTCTGTAGGAGAAAGGAGACCATGATCCAAGTTCTGGGGTGAACAATGATCTACACAGGAAATGCAGTAAGTGAGTGCTAGGTATCTGTCTGGATGTAACCATTCAGTTTGGAAGAAGAAGAGGAGAAAAGTTGGGAACTGCCCATTCAGCGCTCTTTTCCAGTGAGCCAGGAGTCCAAAGGCATCTAAAAAGAGAGGAGAAAGATGTGGCGAGATGTGGCGAGATTCAAGCATTTGCAGATTCCAGTACCCTAGGGTCCTTGTGCATTAGGGAGTCCAGCATCTGTCCAAGAGAGTCTTTAAACCTAAAAAATGGAAGAAAGGTTCCCAGGAGAGTGCACCAGAAAGGATCAGCAACCCCCTTGTGAAATTGCAGTATCTGTATTCTGGATTTCCATGTTCAAAGATTGCACATATTGTTACTTATTATTTTTTTACTATTTCAGTAAAGATTTTCATTTTGGAACACTACACCTGTTCATACAACGACAAGCGCAGACAAACACTCTTGTTGGTCCAAAGAAAATTTTTTACATTAAATATTTTTAATTTTTAATACGGCAACTCCACTGTTTTAAAACAGGAACATTTAGATATAATTCCACGGGTCCCCCGACACGGACCCCGTGTTTCGCCGAACTGGCTGCGTCGGGAGGGACAGCATAAATCGGAAACAGTTTTGTAAAAACAATGTAAAGAAACATACATTCAGAAAGGACCATACCAATAGGCTGGGCTGTAGCCGACAAAAAGAGCAGATAATCATAACAGAAAGATAAATATTATTCCAACATGTAACAAACTGTTATTAACCAAATTAAAACATTACGTACCCTTCTCATTGCAGTATAACAGGTAGCAGGGAGTGCAAAGCAAGTACAGAGAGATGAACATTTAAACAAACAAGAATTTTGGCGAGAATTTACTAACCAATCAAAGAGCAGGAGTGAGTAGCCAATCAAATCCCAGGCGGTACGACTTAGGTGTTTTTCAACTATACATGAAAATTACTAAGAAAACACTTATCTTGAAACTTTTCTGGCACCCAAACCAACAGCTGCTGTTTTGATGATTGCTTCAGGGGTGTACAGAGCATGGCATTTACACATCTATAACAGCTTGAATGGAACACATAATCCAAGCATGCCTACTATGTCTCCTTGGGCACTTTTCTAGGCCGTTTCCCGCCAGTGGTGACTCCGACCAACTCCTGACGTCAGACGCCGCGGCCTTGATAAGCCGGCTGCGGTCATCCAGTCTTTGCCTTGCAACAGGTTAGCCTCCCGGTTTCCTGTTGCGCTGTGCCCCGGAGTGACTCACTTTGCTTCGTCGCTCCGTCCCTGCTACAGAACCTGCCTGGTTCCAGCCTGCCTGCTACAGTTCCTGCCTGGTCCCAGTACCCAGATTCTCTTAGATTCTGTGGTACCGAATGGTCTGAATTGCAATTTAGAGTGGAATCTTTTCACCTAAGTCGTACCGGTGAATCCAGCGGTAATGGGGGGGCGGGCCTGTGAAAACCGGCAGCCATCGCACCACGGCGGTATTATCGCTGCCGGCTTTCGCAATCAATAACGCCACCGTGAAAGGTGGTGCTATTGGGCGCGCTACTGGTGGCGATAACGGTGCTTACCTTATCACCGCCGGCAAAAATACCGCAGCGTCCAACTCCTCGCCGCCCCAACTCCTCCCCTCCCCACCCTGATTCTGCCCCCGGCAAGCTATCGCATGCGAAAAGTCCCTTTTTGCGTGCGATAGACTTAGAAAATGACCCCCTAAGTGAGATCTAAACAATTGTACATTTTTAATCTAAACACTTCACAGTACACAGGAGAAATATCCGGCTTACCCAACATAGTAACTCAAAAAAGAGAAAACTAATAGTAGTAAAATGTATAATATAACTGACAAAATAACTGCCAAAAGAATGGCCACCATAAGAACACCATCATACCTGAAGGTAAATTTGTTCAGCTCTTCTTTATAATCATCAGTCTCCAATACTACAGCAAAAACGGTTTGATTCCTGTGCATTATTGATACTTTTTGGGTATTTAAAAATACCTGACCCTCCTCTCCTCCAGTGTATACATATTTAGATCTTTCAATCTCATCTCATTAACTCTTTTGGTGCAGACCCTAGACCATTTTGCTCACTTTTCTCTGGACTACTTCCATCCTGTCTCTATCCTTTTTGAGATACGGTCTCCAGAACTGAACAGAGTACTCCAGATGAGGCCTCACCAATGACCTGTACAGGGGCATTATCAGGTCCATTTTCCTGCTGGTTATGCCTTTCTTTATGCAGCCAGCATCTCTCTGGCCTTACCCACTGCTTTATCACATTGCTTCATCACCTTCAGATCGTCAGATACTATCACCCTGAGGTCTCTCTCCCAGTTTCCCAGTACATGTTCTTCTGACTGAATCGTTCTCTTTTTTGGTCAGTTTAAATTGATCTTGGAATAAATATATTTTAAAGGCATAAAGCAGAGTTGCTTACCTGTAACAGGTGTTCTCCCAGGACAGTAGGATGTAGTCCTCACATGTGAGTGACGTCACTGGACGGAGCCCTATCACAGAAAACTTTTCTGTCAAAGTTTCTAGAACTTTTGACTGGCACACTGAGCATGCCCCTCATGCCATGATCCCTCGAGCCACAGGGGTCTCCCTTCAGCCTCATTTGTAGCAAAAGGTGCGAGGAAAAAAATAAAATAATAAAACATTTCGGACCCTACTCCGCAGGGTGGCGGGTGGGTTTCGTGAGGACTACATCCTGCTGTCCTGAGAGAACCCCTGTTACAGGTAAGCAACTCTGCTTTCTCCCAGGACAAGCAGGATGGTAGTCCTCACATATGGGTGAATAGCAAGCTACAGGCTGACTCATATTTGTTTTGGATCAACAGCGTACAACTTGTGCAACAGGCACAACAACTGGTGTACTGTTGGAAAGAATGAGGCAGCCTGAAAATCACAGCAGGTGGATGTGGAAGGAGTTCCACAATCCGTCTTGAAGAACTTATTTCCAGTATAATCCCAAGGAGTTGGGATTATACTGGAAATAAGTTCTTCAAGACGGATTGGCCAAAGGCAGAGTCTTTACATCCTTCCTTATCCAGGCAGTAATGTGCTGCAAATGTGTGAAGAAAGCTCCATGTTGCAGCTTTACAGATGTCAGCAATCGGTACTGAACGATAGTGTGCTTCTGAGGATGCCACGGCTCTTACTGAGTACGCCTTCACTCGTCCCTGGAGAGGAAGGCCTGCTTTGTCATAGCAGAATTCGATACAGTCTGCTGGCCAGTTGGAGAGAGTTTGTTTGCCCACTGCAACTCCTAATCTGTTTTTATCAAAAGAAACAAAGAGTTGGGTGGATTTCCTATAGACTGCAGTGCGGTCTAGGTAAAATGCAAGTGCACGTTTAGCGTCCAAGGTGTGTAAAACTGTCTCGCCCTGGTGAGAGTGGGGCCTTGGGAAAAATGTGGGCAAGACTATAGACTGATTCAAGTGGAAGTCAGTAACCACCTTGGGAAGGAATTTAGGGTCAGTGCATAGGACCACTCGGTCATGAAGGAACCTTGTATAGGGTGAGTATTTGACAAGTGCTTGTAACTCACTAACCCTTCGAGCAGAGGTAAGAACATAAGAACATAAGAAATTGCCATGCTGGGACAGACCAAGGGTCCATCAAGCCCAGCATCCTGTTTCCAACAGAGGCCAAAAACCAGGCCACAAGAACCTGGCAATTACCCAAACACTAAGAAGAACCCATGCTACTGATGCAATTAATAGCAGTGGCTATTCCCTAAGTATAATTGATTAATAGCCATTAATGGACTTCTCCTCCAAGAACTTATCCAAACCTTTTTTGAACCCAGCTACACTAACTGCACTAACTACCTTCTCTGGCAACCAATTCCAGAGCTTTATTGTGCGTTGAGTGAAAAAGAATTTTCTCCGATTAGTCTTAAATGTGTTACTTGCTAACTTCATGGAATGCCCCCTAGTCCTTCTATTATTCGAAAGTGTAAATAACCGAGTCACATCTACTCGTTCAAGACCTCTCATGATCTTAAAGACCTCTATCATATCCCCCCTCAGCCGTCTCTTCTCCAAGCTGAACAGCCCTAACCTCTTCAGCCTTTCCTCCTAGGGGAGCTATTCTATCCCCTTTATCATTTTGGTTGCCCTTCTCTGTACCTTCTCCATCGCAACTATATCTTTTTTGAGATGCGGCGACCAGAATTGCACACAGTATTCAAAGTGCGGTCTCACCATGGAGCGATACAGAGGCATTATGACATTTTCCGTTCTATTAACCATTCCCTTCCTAATAATTCCTAACATTCTATTTGCTTTTTTGACTGCTGCAGCACACTGAGCCGACGATTTTAAAGTATTATCCACTATGATGCCTAGATCTTTTTCCTGGGTGGTAGCTCCTAACATGGAACCTAACATCGTGTAACTACAGCAAGGGTTTTTTCCCTATGTGCATCACCTTGCACTTGTCCACATTAAATTTCATCTGCCATTTGGATGCCCAATCTTCCAGTCTTGCAAGGTCCTCCTGTAATGTATCACAGTCTGCCTGTGATTTAACTACTCTGAATAATTTTGTATCATCCTCAAATTTGATAACCTCACTCGTCGTATTCCTTTCCAGATCATTTATATATATATTGAAAAGCACTGGTCCAAGTACAGATCCCTGAGGCACTCCACTGTTTACCCTTTTCCACTGAGAAAATTGACCATTTAATCCTAATCTCTGTTTCCTGTCTTTTAACCAGTTTGTAATCCACGAAAGGACATCGCCTCCTATCCCATGACTTTTTAGTTTTCGTAGAAGCCTCTCATGAGGGACTTTGTCAAACGCCTTCTGAAAATCCAAATACACTACATCTACTGGTTCACCTTTATCCACATGTTTATTAACCCCTTCAAAAAAATGAAGCAGATTTGTTAGGCAAGACTTCCCTTGGGTAAATCCATGTTGACTGTGTCCCATTAAATCATGTCTTTCTATATGCTCTACAATTTTGATCTTGAGAATAGTTTCCACTATTTTTCCCGGCACTGAAGTCAGGCTCACTGGTCTATAATTACCCGGATCGCCCCTGGTAATGGCTACTAGGAAGAGAACTTTCCATGTAAGAAATTTAACCTCGCAGGAGTGCAAAGGCTCAAATGGGGAGTGCATGAGCCTTGTAAGTAATAGATTCAAGTCCAATTCAGTAACTGGCAGCCGTAGAGGGGGCTTAAATTGTAATAGGCCCCTCATAAACCTACTCACATGGGGTTGCGCTGTTACCGGGGCATCCTCGACTCCCTTGTGGTTCGCTGAGATAGACCTCAGGTGTACCCTCACCGAAGAAGTCTGGAGACCAGAGTCTGAAAGGTGCCAGAGATTGTCTAAAAGAGATGGAGTGGGGCAGGAAAAAGGGTTGATACCTTTTTGTGTGCACCATATGGTAAATCTATTCCACTTAGAACAATAGGATTTTCGTGTGGAAGGCTTTCATGAAGCTACAAGCACTTGAGAGACATCAGTTGAAAGGTTGAGGGGTTGCAGGATCAAGGTTTCAACATCCAGGCTGTGAGGGATAGGGTCTGAAAGTTCGGATGGCATAACATGCCATGGTTCTGAGTTATAAGAGAGGGCGCTGTGCCCAGGTGAATGGGTTCTCTGATCGAGAGGTAGAGAAGCGTGGGAAATCATACTTGTCGAGGCCAATACGGGACCATGAGTATCACTGACCCTTTGTCCTGTTGCAGCTTCACTAGAGTTTTGGATATCAGCGGGATCGGGGGATTCGTGTATAGAAGGTCTGTGTTCCAGGGGCGAGAGAAGGCGTCCATGGCTAACGGGTTCTGTTGCCTGTGCAGGGAGCAGAATCTGTCCACTTTGTAATTCAGTTCGGATGCAAAGAGGTCTATTGTTGGTTGACCCCAGCGTTGGAAGATTCTGGTCGTTACCACAGGATCCAGAGACCACTCATGGGGATGGAACTGGTGGCTGAGGCGATCTGCCACTACGTTTTGTATGCCTGCCAGATAAGTGGCCCAGAGAAACATGGAGTGTGCAAGGGCCCAGTCCCAGATCTACGTGGCTTCTTGGCAGAGGAGATAAGAGCCTGTGCCGCCCTGCTAGTTCAAGTACCACACAGCAACTGTGTTGTCTGTTTGTATGAGAACAGTTTAGTATGAAAGGCAGTCCTTGAACACATATAGAGCATAACGTATAGCTCGAAGCTCTAGGAAGTTGATCTGAAATGTTGCTTCGAGCTGTGTCCAAGTACCTTGAGTTTGAAGATTGTTCACATGAGCTCCCCAACCCAAGGTGGATGCGTCTGTGGTCAAAGTGATCTGTGGAACTGGTTGCTGAAAAGGTAGACCTGTTAGCAAGTTGACTTTATTCGTCCATTAGAGAAGCGAGAAACGTAACTGGCAGGTTACTTGAATCCGGGATGAAAGTGGTTGAATGGCTTGGAGCCATTGAAATTTCAACGTCCATTGAGTTATTCTCATGACCAATCTGGCCATAGGAGTGACGTGGATCGTGGAAGCCATGTGTACCAGCAATTTTAAGAATTGATGGGCTGAGGCTGTTTTCTTTGTGCGCAGAGATACAGCTAGTCTGGAGAGTGTATCTATGCGGTCACTGGGCAGGAAGGCCTTTGCCACTGTGTTGTTCAAATCTGCTCCGATGAAAGTCAGGAGGTGAGATGGAGTCAGCTGGGATTTTTGGCAGTTGATGAGAAATCCCAGGGAATGTAACAGATTAATAGTGAGCTTGAGAGCGTCGAGAGCTCCTTGTTTGGATTGGCTCTTGATGAGCTAGTCGTCCAGGTAAGGAAAGACGTGTATGCTTTTCTTGTGTAGATGGGCTGCGGCCACTGCTAGGCACTTTGTAAATACCTGGGGTGCCGAGGCAAGTCCAAAAGGCAGGACCCGATACTGAAGGTGTTCATGTCCCACGAGGAAACGCAGGTACTTGCGGTGAGGTGGGAATATTGGAATGTGAGTGTAAGCGTCTTGAAGATCCAGAGAACAGAGCCAATCTCCTTTTTGCAGAAGGGGAAGCATGGTGCCCAAGGACACCATCCTGAATTTTTCTTTTCGTAGAAATTTATTGAGATTGCAGAGGTCTAAGATGGGGCGGAGGCTGCCTGATTTCTTTGGAAGGAGAAAATAGCGGGAGTAAAACCCTCTGCCCTGCTGTACTCAGGGAACAGGTTCCACGGCCCTGGCGTCCAGAAGGGTGGACAGTTCTGGCTCTAGAAGAGTTGTGCGATCTTTTTGCATCCATAGGCATCCACAGGCAGTGAATCCAGGGGTATCATGAGGAAGTTTAGATGGTATCCCTGGATTATGATGGATATAACCCATTGGTCTATGGTAATGTTGAGCCAGTAGGAGGTCGAAATGATGAATTCGACCTCCTACTGGTAAATCTGGTTCTGGATTTATGGAGCGGCTGTTGTTCTCTGGAAAGGTTTCAAAATCCAGATGCTTGGCCTGTTTGTGGAGGTGGCTGAGACCTGGATGCTTTGGGCTGTCGAGGGTGTGCTCTCTGAGACGGCCTAGCTGTCCACATGCGCGATGTCGGTGGGAAGTATCTGTGTGGGCGAAAAATGGTTTTTTAGGGTCCCTCCTGGTGGATCTTCTCGCAGAAGAAGGGGCCTCGGTAGTCACTGTTGATAATTGACACAGGGTCTCATTGTGGTCTTTCAATTGAGCCACTGTGTCTTGTATCTTGTCACCAAATAGATTTTCACCGGTGCATGGTAAATCAGAAAGTCTATCTTGGATTTCAGGTCTCAAGTTAGAAGCTTTTAGCCAGGCCTACCTCCTGGCACTGATTCCTGGCGCTGACATTCGAGATGCTGTCTCAAAGGTGGTGGGAAAAGTAATGGAGTCACTGTTGAAAGAGAGAATAGTGAACTATCTACAGTCCGGAGAATTGATGGACCAGAGGCAGCATGGATTCACCAGAGGAAGGTCCTGTCAGACAAATCTGATTAACTTTTTTGACTGGGTAACCAAGGAATTGGATTGAGGAAGAGCGCTCGATGTCATCTACTTGGATTTCAGCAAAGCTTTTGATACGGTTCCGCACAGGAGACTGGTCAATAAAACGAGAAGCTTAGGAGTGAGTGCCGAGGTGGTGACCTGGATTGAAAACTGGTTGACGGACAGAAGACAATGTGTGATGGTAAATGGAACTTTCTCCGAAGAGAGAGCGGTTTTAAGTGGTGTACCGCAAGGATCGGTGTTGGGACCGGTCCTGTTCAATATCTTTGTGAGCGACATTGCGGATGGGATAGAAGGTAAGGTTTGTCTTTTTGCAGATGACACTAAGATCTGCAACAGAGTGGACACGCTGGAAGGAGTGGAGAGAATGAGAAGGGATTTAAGGAAACTGGAAGAGTGGTCGAAGATATGGCAGCTGAGATTCAATGCCAAGAAGTGCAAAGTCATGCATATGGGGAGTGGAAATCCGAATGAATTGTATTCGATGGGGGGTGGGGGGGGAGGGGAAAGGCTGATGTGCACAGAGCAGGAGAGAGACCTTGGGGTGATAGTGTCTAATGATATGAAGTCTGCGAAACAATGCGACAAGGCGATAGCAAAAGCCAGAAGAATGCTGGGATGCATAGAGAGAGGAATATCGAGTAAGAAAAGGAAAGTGATTATCCCCTTGTACAGGTCCTTGGTGAGGCCTCACCTGGAGTACTGTGTTCAGTTCTGGAGACCGTATCTACAAAGAGACAAGGACAAGATGGAAGCGGTACAGAGAAGGGTGACCAGGAAGGTGGAGGGTCTTCATCGGATGACATACGAGGAGAGATTGAAGAATCTAAATATGTACTCCCTGGAGGAAAGGAGGAGCAGGGGTGATATGATTCAGACTTTCAGATACTTGAAAAACTTTAATGATCCAAAGACAACGACAAACCTTTTCAGTCAGAAAAAAATCAGCAGAACCAGAGGTCACGAGCTGAGGCTCCAGGGAGGAAGACTAAGAACCAATGTCAGGAAGTATTTCTTCACGGAAAGGGTGGTGGATGCCTGGAATGCCCTTCCGGAGGAAGTGGTGAAGTCTAAAACTGTGAACGACTTCAAAGGGGCGTGGGATAAACACTGTGGATCCATCAAGTCTAGAGGGCGTGAATAAAGTGGAGGCAGCAAAACACTGCACGGAGCGGCAGTAGCCACAGAGGCATTCAAACACTGCACGGAGCGGCAGTAGCCACAGAGGCATTCACGGAGCGGGATGCCAGTGGCCAGTAATTAGGGTTCCACAGCTCCAGAAACGCAAAGCACAAACTCACTAATATCTTAACGAATAGAACTGTAACTTGAAATCTGTGTCTGAACTTAAAAAACTGCCTTACTGGCTGTAAGACTTGAATTGAACTGACTGAGAGTTGTTGAGTGATGCCATCTATATATATATAGGCCTCAGAACTTTCTTGATGGCGTAGAACATTCTAGAAGGTTCTAGAACCTTTCATAACCTTCTATAAGCTTCCAGAAACGTTTTTTTTATTGAAAATTAAATTCTCTTTCAATCATATTCTATACTTCTTTCAAAAAAAATATCAATTTTGTTAAAGTCTGAAACTTCAGGGCCTTTGTGGACCATTTTAATATCTGATTGAGCTGAAATTTTACAGAGAGTACTTTTACATGGATTGGAACAATTTTGGGGGTTGGGAGATGAAAAATATTTCAGTTCACAAAATCATATACAACTAAGGGCCACCCTAGTATACATACAGGAAACAAAATGGCCACCAGGGGGAAGCAAGAGGCCCTGGATTGGAAGTGCTGGATAGATAGTCCAAAACAGCTCACAGTGCTCCTGCAAGCTGGAGGAGAATCCAGCAATAGAATTTTACAGCTAAATTACATCAAGTACTCTTCCTTGATCTTTTTTTTTTATTTTATTTTTATTGCGTTTTCATAATATTAAAATACACACCATATAGAGAACTATAATTTCACAATTTTCAGAACTTTAAACAAAAGTATATTCAATAGAAAATATCAAACAGTGCGTAATAGCCTCCATTTACACAGGAAATCTTTAGGAAATTTAGAACCCCTTAGCCAGATTAAATAATTGGAGTATCAAACAAGAAATACTATTACCACTACTTATCTATTTCCCTCTTCCACTTGAAAAATTTCTTCCCCAGTTAATACAGCTTTTAAGGGTACATTAACTAGATGTTTCTTAAACTGATCGGGATTAGTAAAGCTATACCTTTTATCTTTATATCTTACAATGCATCTACATGGATATTTTAGAGTGAATTGTGCTCCTCTATCAATCACTTCTTTTCTCAAGGATATAAAACTTTTTCGCTTGTTTTGGGTCACTCGAGCAACGTCAGGAAAACTCCTTATCGGAAATCCATAAAATTCTTGTTTCTGATGTTTGAAATGCAACTTTAATACTGTATCTCTCTCATTAAGAGAGGTAAATTGAACTAGTAACGTTGCTCTGCATTCTATTCGTGCCTCATATGATTTTTCTAAGAAATCAGTTAAGTCTAAGTTTTCTTGGATCTGTAAATCTTTCTCTTTATCTATTTGTAATTGTTGGAGATAGTAAATTTTTGATAACACAGGAATATTACTATTAGTATACTTCAGAATGTTCTTTAAGTAACTATTGAATAAATTCCCTGGGAGGGCTAAAGGTGTTTTAGGGAAATTCAACACTCTCAGGTTGAATTTCCTATTTTGGTTATCTAGAAACTCAATCTTTGCTTCAGTCTCCCCCAGTGATTTTATCAAATTAGATTGGACTTTCTGAACTTCTCCAATCTGTATATCAGAGGATTTTACTTTTTTTTCCAAATTAACCTCTTTTTCTTCTAGGTAAGAATTATTTTTTAGAGCTTCTTGGACTGTCTTTGTTAAATTAACTATAGACTTCTGAACATTTACCATAATTGCCCCCAGTTCTTCCATGGAGAATTCTGTTGGTATTATAATAGGTATTTCTTTAACATTATCCCGCAGCACTTCCCCTTTTGGCTGAATTATTGCCCCATTATCCCCTTCAATTGATGATAAAGAAATGTCCTTGTATTCCACATAAGAATGTTCTCCCATGCTACCAGAGACATCTATCACTCCTTTGAAGGGAGGGGCTGGCTTGACTGGGGCACCGGGCGTCAATGATGTTTCAGTGGCCTGTAAGCTTTTCTCCTGCTCCTGAGTTACACTTAAAGCGGCCGCTTCCGGTGCTAATGTGGATGGGCCCTGGAAACAATCTTTAATACTGGGTTGGATCATCTTGCTTGGTGTAGATGTCAATGAGGTTTCCCTCGGTTTTGCCTTCATCTTTGTGTGAGGCATGGCAGAAACCATTGGATTGGAAGTGCTGGATAGATAGTTCAAAACAGCTCACAGTGCTCCTGCAAGCTGGAGGAGAATCCAGCAATAGAATTTTACAGCTAAATTACATCAAGTACTCTTCCTTGATCTAATTCTCTAGTCATCCAATCAAAAACGTCAATAAGATTTATCTGACATAATCTTCCTCTGCTAAAACCATGTAATCTTGGATCATTCAACCCACTGCATTGCAGATATTTCACTACCTTTTCCTTCAGAAGCATCTCAATTAATTTTCCTAACACCAAGATAAATCTAACTGGCCTGTAGTTTTCAGACTCCTCCCTGCTACCATTTTTGTGAAGCAGGACCATCATCGCCCTTCTCCAATCCTACGGCATCACTTCCATTTTCAAGGATCTGTTCATCTTTCAGCGGACTCGCCAGCACCTCTCCAAGCTTCCTCAGTATCCTGAGATGTATCTCATTTGGTCCCATGGCCTTGTCCACTTCGTTTCACTAGTTCCACCCAAACTCTTCTGTAAATGGAGTGATATTTACCTCTTTCCCATCCTTGCTCTTACCAACCAGCAAAGATCCTCCCCATCATCTTCTTTAGTGAACACCAAAATGAAGTGTTTGTTTAATGCTTCTGCTTTTTCCTTATCTTTCTCCACACAATGATCCTTGTCTCCTTTCAGTCTTACAATACCATCTCTGGCCTTCCTCCTTTCTCTGATATATCTAAAAAATGTTTTGTCACCTCACTTTGAGTGAATTTTAAAAGAGTTGCTTATGTTAAAACGCCTATGTTTGTGAATATTTGGGTCAAGAGCGAGCAACACATATTTTAAAATGGTCCAATTATATGTGCCTATATGCATGTGCATAAGCAACCTAACATGCGGGGAAAAGGAGCAGAGTTAGGGTGTGTCATAGGTGTTCTGGGTGGGGCCAACATTAACGCACATAAATACAAATTTTACATCCTATGTCCGCAGCATGTGTTAAGCTGTTACCTGTGCTTATTTACTTCTGCTCCTGATGAGACTCAAGAAAACTTGTTTTAGACTTAAAACGATTGAGTGAGGGGTCTGGGTAAATTGGAGGGAGTGCAGGCTCAAGAACCACAGGGTCTGAATGAACTAGAAATAGGCTGAGAAAACTAGTGAACAAATCGATCAAACTGGCTATTTCCTTCACAAGCAATTGTTTAAAATCTGTCTAAATGTGTGCATTAAAGCCGACATTCCTAAGGAAGATACGTGAAGAACGTTTCCTTGCATAACCGCTTAAAATTAGGAGCTTACATACACGCATTAGGTTTATTTTAAATCATATGAGTGCACTTGCATAGATGATTTAGAATTCCAGCATATGTGCGCTCACGTGCTTATATGTAGGCGCACATGCACCTGTTTTAAAGCTACCGTCATTACCTCTTTGCTGATCCTTTCCTCCACTCGAGGTTTTGCCAGCTTAATTACTTTTCTTGTTTCATATTCACCAGATATTCTTCCCTGTGAGCCTCTTTTTGTGTTCCTTTGTACTTTTTGAATGCTGATCTTTTTGCTGTTATTTCTTAGACACCTCTTCAGAGAATAGATCAGTTTCTTTTTCCTCTTACCTTTATGTATTTTTCTTGCATAAAGACTTGTTACCTTTGTTATAGCTGTTTTTAATTTAAGCCACTGTTGTTCCACTTTATTTTATTTATTTAGATTTATATTCCACTTTTTGGATTACATTCAGGTTCTGTACATATTTCCCTATCTACCAGAGGGCTTACAATCAAAGAGGCCGATTCAGTAAAGTCCGCGGGAGAGTGGACGCCTGCTCTCCCGGCGCCCACACAGGCAAGTGGCCTGTGCACGCGATTCAGTATTTAAATGAGGCCTGGCGGTAGAAATGGGCAAAAGGAGGCGCTAGGGACACTAGCGCATCCCTAGCGCCTCCATTTGGCCCGGAGCAGCGGCTGTCAGCGGGTTTGACAGCCAATGCTCAATTTTGCCGGCGTCGGTTCTCGAGCCCGCTGACAGCCACGGACTCGGAAACCGGACGCCGGCAAAATTGAGCGTCCAATTTTCGACCCGACAGCCGCGGGCCGACTTCAATTTTTTTATTTTTTTTTTACTTTTTTTACCCTTCGGGACCTCCGACTTAATATCGCCATTATATTAAGTCGGAGGGTGCACAAAAAAGCATTTTTTACTGCTTTTCTGTGCACTTTCCCGGTGCCGGAAGAAATTAGCGCCTACCTTTGGGTAGGCGCTAATTTCTGAAAGCAAAATGTGCAGCTTGGCTGCACATTTTGTTTTCTGAATCGCGCGGGAATACCTAATAGGGCCATCAACATGCATTTGCATGTTGAGGGTGCTATTAGATTCGGCAGGTTGGATGCACGTTTTTGGCCTCTTACTGAATAAGGGGTAAGGGAAAACACATGTCTAATGGCGGGTAACTGTGCTCTGTTGGAGCACACTCTACTGTATTGGCCCGTAAGTTTGTACCTGAGACAATGAAGGGTAAAGTGACTTGCTCAAGGTCACAAGGAGTGACAGTGGGACTTGAACGCTGTTCTCCTGGTTCATAGCCCACTGCTCTAACCACTAGGCTACTCCTCCACTTCTCCCAGCTCCTCCCAGCTTTCTAGCTCTTTCTCAAGGTACTCCTCATTTTAACAAAGTCTGTATTTCTGAAATCCATGACTTTGATCTTCATGTGACTTCTTTCCATCTTAGCCTCTACATCAAACCATACTGTCTGTTAATCACTAGAACTCAGATGGGCACCTACCCGGTCACTTATTGGTAGCTTTTGGTACCTGTTGAAAGAAATGAGAAATATCTGCCAAAGTGCCTGTCTTTTCCTCAACTGTCCTGCAAGTGAAATTAGCTAGCCTGAAGAATCTAACTTCCAACTTTACACTCAGAATCCCTGCTTGTGGACCTCCATTTCTTCAGTTAACCTTAAAATCTCTTTATTTAAGGCCTTATGGTTTCTGGTGGCATATACTATAACCTCCCCCCTCATCGCCATCTTGCCAGCAGCATATATAATATCCACAGATACCCCCTCAGTAACATTCCTTTTCAAGTATTCTTTCCATTTCGCACAAAGATATTCCATCAATTACAGATTATAATATAAAAAGGGAGCAAGACACCACTTAAATGCATTACTATGAATTCCCCCTAAACCTAATGTCAGTGTAATTAGGGAATGATCTGACAGAAGGCACAAACCAATATCAGCTCCACGAACATTATGAAATAAAGAAGAAATTAACAAATAATCTATCTATGGGATTAGCTGTTATGTGGTTTTGAGTGAAAAGTAAAGTTAAGTATTCTGTTCTGACCCAATCAATAGTGGACGCTTGGTCTGGAGGGTACTCACCGAGGAGTAGTCCTGATGGATTCCTCTCTGGAAGGTGGAGCGATAACACAGTCCAGCGAATACAAGGCAGGCAGCAGATACCAAGTATAACACCAGGCAGGATAGAGGCAGGCGGTAGGCAAGGCAAAGTCCAGTTCCAAGCAAGGTCTAGGCAGGCGACAGGCAAAGCAAGGTCCAATTCCAGGCAAGGTCTAGGCAGGCGACAGGCAAAGCAAGGTCCAATTCCAGGCAGGGTCCAGGCAGGCAGCAGGCAAAGCAAAGTCCAGTTCCAGGCAGGGTCTAGGCAGGCGGCAGGCAAAGCAAGGTCCAGTTCCAGGCAGGGTCTAGGCAGGCGGCAGGCAAGGCAAGGTCCAATTCCAGGCAGGGTCTAGGCAGGCGGCAGGTAAGGCAAGGTCCAATTCCAAACTTCAAAATGAGATTTTAAACCAAGTGTGCACTACAACCCTATCACAAAATACTTGGTGTTTTGTATTTCAATCAAATATTCACTGATAATCAATCCAAATATTAAATCCAAAAAGGATCTTTTTATTATTTTTTATTTTTTGAAAATTTTTTGTAGAAGATGGGAATGGTTTCATACATTGTATCCGGCAACCCCCTTGGTGCCTTTATTCCTTTAATCATCAACACATCCACCAACCTCCATATTTCTTTTATTTTAATTTAAACCAATGATTAAAAAATTTTTTTCTTTTTGATTTGATTTGAATCTCAGTGAAAATCGCTTTTCTAATATGTGTTCTTTATAGCGTTTTCCGTTAACTTCTCTCTGTACCACGTACTACTGAATATTTGTTATAAGCCGTCAGCGAGTGACTAATTTATACTTAGCTTTGGATAAATTTCTGAATAAGTCTTATTCAGTCTTATTCAGACTTATTCAGAAATTTATCCAAAGCTAAGTATAAATTAGTCACTCGCTGACGGCTTATAACAAATATTCAGTAGTACGTGGTACAGAGAGAAGTTAACGGAAAACGCTATAAAGAACACATATTAGAAAAGCGATTTTCACTGAGATTCAAATCAAATCAAAAAGAAAAAAATTTTTTAATCATTGGTTTAAATTAAAATAAAAGAAATATGGAGGTTGGTGGATGTGTTGATGATTAAAGGAATAAAGGCACCAAGGGGGTTGCCGGATACAGTGTATGAAACCATTCCCATCTTCTACAAAAAATTTTCAAAAAATAAAAAATAATAAAAAGATCCTTTTTGGATTTAATATTTGGATTGATTATCAGTGAATATTTGATTGAAATACAAAACACCAAGTATTTTGTGATAGGGTTAAGGTCCAATTCCAGGCAGGGTCTAGGCACGTGGCAGGCAAAGCAAATCAATTCCAGGCAGGGTCTAGGCAGGCGAAGGCAAGACAGAACTCCCACAGGAACCAGCAAGAACCTTGTTGCAAAGGCTCCATATTAGGAGCTACCACCCAGGAAAAAGATCTAGGCATGATCTAGGCAAAAAGATCTAGGCATCATAGAGCAAATGTTGCTTACCTGTAACAGGTGTTCTCAAAGGACAGCAGGATGTTAGTCCTCACATATGGGTGACATCACAGGATGGAGCCCAATCACGGAACACTTCTGTCAAAGTTTCCAGAACTTTGATTGGCCCCTACCCGGCATGCCCAGCATGGCACTAACCCTGCAGCCAGCAGGGGTTCCCCTTCAGTCTTGTTAAAAAGCTACAGGTAGTGCCGAAAATAAAATAAGAAAACGTTACGAACCCAACACCGCGGGGCGGTGAGCGGGTTTCGAGAGGACTAACATCCTGCTGTCCTGTGAGAACACCTGTTACAGGTAACCAACATTTGTTTTCTCACAGGACAAGCAGGATGGTAGTCCTCACATATGGGTGAGTACCGAGCTGAGTATGTCCGAGTATGCACCAAATGTACCCAAGACATGCAACAGGCACAACAACTGGGGTGGAATTTGGCCGAGGGCATCCTGAACTCTAACAGGCAGGCGGAAGGGTGTTGGTACGTCAAGTTGTGAATAGGTTACGCAGGACAGATTGGCCGAAGATGGAATCTTGTCTTCTGGCTTTGTCCAAGCAATAGTGGGCTGTAAAAGTATGAAGAGAACTCCAGGTGGCAGCCCTGCAAATGTCAGGAAGCAGCACAGATTGTAGGTGTGCTACTGAATTCGCCATGGCCCTCACAGAGTGTGCTTTAACACGGTCTTGAAGTGGAATACCCGCTTGCTGTTAGCAAAAGGATATGCAGTCCTCCAACCAGGAGGAGAGAGTCTGTTTACCCACAGGCTGCCCCAATTTGATAGGATGGAAAGAGGCAAACAATTGAGTGCTTTTCCTATGGGCAGCTGTACGGTCTAGGTAGAATGCTAGAGCCCGTTTGCAGTCAAGGGTATGCAGAACCTGCTCTCCTGGATTGGAATGGGGCCTGGGAAAAAAGGTAGGTAGAATAATGGATTGATTGAGATGAAACTTTGAAACTACCTTAGGTAAGAATTTAGGGTGAGTGCGGGGTACTACCTGGTCCTGCAGAAGTTTAGTCTAAGGCGGATAGATAACTAGAGCCTGTAATTCACTAACTCTGTGAGCCAAAGTGATTGCCAAAAGGAAAATCATTTTCCATGTGAGATATCGAAGGTCACAGGATTAGAGAGGCTCAAATGGTGGTTTCATGAGCCAACCCAGAACCAGGTTGAGGTCCCAAGAAGGGGTCGGAGGATGAAGAGGAGGCTTGAGGTGAAGCAAGCCTTTCAAAAAACGTGTTACAAGGAGTTGTACTGATATGGGAACATCCCCGACACCTTTATGGAAGGCAGCTACCACACTGACATGCATCCTGATGGAGGAAGTTTTCAGACCTGACTCTGAGAAGTGCCAGAGATAGTCCAGGAACTTCGTGATTGGACAGGTAAAGGGGTCAAGGGATTGAAAAGAGCACTATGACGTGAACCTGGTCCATTTGTAAGAATACGATATTCTCATGGAAGGCTTCCGTGAAGCAATCAGGACACGGGAAACTGGTTCAGAAAGGTTAAGTGGCTGAAGGATTAACCTCTTAACATCCATGCAGTCAGGGACAAGACTTGAAGATTGGGGTGGCGTAGGCACCCGTCATTTTGAGTGATTAGAAGCGGGTCCTTTCCCAAGGGAATGTGCCTGCGAATGGAGAGATCCTGAAGGAATGGAAACCACACTTGGCGCGGCCAGTGGGGTGCTATCAGGATCATGGTTCTCTTGTCCTAACGTAACTTCACGAGAGTCTTCGAGAGAAGTGGAAGTGGAGGGAATGCATATTAGGGATGTGCATCCGTTTCATATGTTTCCTATACAAGTATGTAATATGAAACGCGTGAAACATATGAAACGAATGCACATCTAATTGACATGTAATGGGAAACATATGAAACGAATTAAACGAATTAAACGAATGCACATCCCTAATGCATATAGGAGACCGGTTGCCCATGATAGGGAGAACGCGTCTCTTGGTTGATAGTGTTGGCTGCGAGTGAGAGAGCAGAAGTTGTCTACTCTGCGATTTTGAGGTGACGCAAAGAGGTCTATTTGAGGATGACCCCATTGTTGGAAGATCGAGTTGCTACTGAGGGGTTGAGAGACCACTCGTGCGGTTGAAAGGTGCGACTCAACTTGTCTGCCAACACATTGTCCACTCCCGGTAAGTAGGTGGCCCTGAGGTACATCGAGTGGGAGAGGGCCTCCGCCCATATCTGCGCAGTTTCCTGGCACAGAAGGTAGGAGCCCGTCCTTCCCTGTTTGTTGATGTACCACATGGCCACCTGGCTGTCCGTCTGGATCAGGATGACTTGATTGGAGAAGCGAAATACCCTGAGAGCATATCTGATTGCTCACAGCTCCAGGAAATTTATTTGGTGTTTGGCTTCCTCTGGAGACCAAGATCCTTGTGTCTGCAGATTGGTCACGTGGGCTCCCCAGCCGAGGTTGGAAGCATCGGTGGTGAGAGTTATTTGAGGGTCTGGAGCCTGGAAGGGCAAGCCCTGGAGGGGATTGACCTGATTTCTCCACTAGGTGAGAGACTGACGGAGTGAGTCGGTTATGTGGATAATGGTCCATTGTGACCTTAGAGTCCACTGCATGACTGCATGACTCTCATGGCCAAGTGGGCCATTGGGGTGACCTGAACTGAGGACGCCATGTGTCCCAGGAGGATGAGAAAGTGGTGTGCAGTCGGGAGTGCTGAGACTGCAGCTAGTGTGCAAGAGACACGAGAGTGAGAGCTCGCTGTCGAGGCAGAAAAGCGTTTGCCTGCAAGGTGTCCAAGTCTGCGCCAATGAACGATAACATTTGAGATGGGACTAAGTAGGATTTGTCGTGGTTGACGAGAAATCCGAGTGAAGTTAGAGTGTGTAAAGTAAGATGTAGGGACGACAGAGCAGTTTGCTGAGTGGGAGCCCTGATTAACCAATTGTCTAGATAGGGGTAGACATGAACACCTTGAGTCCTGAGGAAGGCTGCAACTACGATGAGGCATTTTTGAAGACTCGTGGTGCAAACGCGAGGCAGAATGGAAGCACTTGGTACTGATAGTGCCAAGTGATAGTACTAGAAACCTTAGGTATTTGCAATGAGATGGAATTATCGCGATATGAGTGTATGCATCCTGGAGATCTAGACAGCAGAGCCAGTCTCCTCTTTGTAGAAGAGGAAGAAGAGAGCCCAAGGTTACCATTTTGAACTTCTCTCGCTGGAGGTACTTGTTGAGGGCTGGAGGTACTTGTTGAGGACGAACGCCTCCCGATTTTTTGGGGATTAGAAAGTACCGGGAATAGAACCTTAGGCCTTGCTGGGAATAAGGCACTGGTTCTATTGCCTTGGAGTGGAGGAAGAGGGAGACCTCCTGTTCCAGAAGGATGGAGTGATCGGATGTTCTCCACGTTGGTAGAGGTGGGGAGTCTGGTGAAATGGAGAGAAAGTTCAAATGATAACCTTGAGCAATTATCGCTAGGACCCACTGGTCTGAGGTGATTGAGTGCCACCTGTTGTTGAAATGGTACAATCGACCTCCCACTGGAATGTGGGGCAATGGAAGTTGGCTGCTGCTCTCTATGCAGGAGTCAAAAACTGGAAGCAGGATTTGGCTGAGGAGCTGCTTGCGGTTTTTGTTTTCGTGTCTGACGAGACTGAGCTTTTTGAAATGGTCTCGTAGAACGGGTTCTAGTTGGTGGCGGGTAAAACTTCTTTGGGCGGAAGAATGATTTCTTAGAGTCCTTTCGGAAAGGCTGTTTTGAAGAGTACTCAGAAGGCATGAGAGAGAGCTGTCTTAGGGTCTCATGATGGTCCTTAAGTTCCGTCACTGTCCGTTGAATCTGTCGCCAAACAGATTATCTCCTACACAGGCCAGGTCGGATAATCTGTCTTGTACTTCAGGTCGAAGGTTGGAAGACTTGAGCCAGGCCCATTGTCTTGCCAAGATAGCAGCTGTAGATACCCTGGTAGCAGTGTCAAAGATATCATAAGATGATCTGATCTCATGCTTGCCTGCCTCAAAACCCTTGTTTACTAGGGTTTGGAGTTGCTCTTGAAATTGCTGAGGCAGGGAGTCTGTTAAGTCTTGTATCTGCTTAAATAAGACCCTATTGTACTGGGTCATAGAGAACTGATAAGAGGCAATTCTGGAAATGAGCATTGATCCCTGGAAGACACGGCGACCAATGGCATCTAGAAATTTCTGTTCCTTGCCTGGGGGAAAGGAAGTGTGAGGTTTTGATCTACTTGCTCTTTTCTGGGCAGATTCGCCAACCACAGATTGGTGATCCAATAGAGGTTTGCGAAAGCCTGGAGCTGACTGAACGAGATAAGTGGTGTCAGCTTTCCTGTGGACTGGAGCCACAGAGCCAGGATGTTCCCAGTTCTTTTTGAGGAGATCCAGAAGAACCTGGTGGATAGGGATAGAGGTTATTTCCTTGGGAGCATCCAGGAATTGTAACAGCTCCATCATTTGATGCCTGTCATCTTGTTCAGTCTGTAATTGGAAGGGAACCAATTCAGACATCTCCTTCACAAAATTTATAAAGGAAAGGTCCTCTGGAGGAGAACGCTTTCTGCTTTTAGTAGGTGAAGGTGGTGAAGGCAAATCATCGGTGTGTGGTGAAGAATCATCAGTCCAGGTGTCATAGGGATCAGCACCTGCTCCTCTAGGAACTAGAGGAGGACGGGACGGTGGGATTCCTGAAGGTCCTGGTCGAGGCTCGAAGGACTCGAAGGAATAACGGGAGGCACCAATGAAGGCATCGAAGGCACCGGTGCAGGCATCGAGGGCATCGATAGATGGTTCGGTGGTACCGATGGACGCGTCGGCATCGATGGGTGGATCGGTGGCACCGAAGGACGTATCAGCATCAACGGCTGAGGCATCGGCAGAACTCCCGATGGAGGGATGCGGAACGGTGTTTCTCCTTCCAATGACAAAGCAAGCGGGGAGGGTACAGGAGCCATTGGTGACCCGGGGTCCATCGGTGGAAAAGTGGCCATAAGCGCTTCCATCCTCGAGAGCAGCGGTGCCAACGCTGCTGGAATCGGGTCAGTGGTTGGTTCCACAATCGGTACCGGTGTCAGTTCCGGAGGAACCTGGAGGCGATGCATCGCCTTGTCGATGGCCTCCTTAACCATCCGGTCCAGTTCTTCTCGGAGACCTGGAGCAAGCAGCCCCGGCTCCGGAACAGAAGAAGGAGGCAGAGGTATAGCCGTAGGGACCACTCTTAAAGGTGGAGTCGCGGCTTTTGATACCCTGTCGGGTGAGGGTTGCCTCGGTGACCCAGTCACCGAAAAGGTCGGTGCCTTTTCTGGACGGGGCTTCTTCGACGGCGGCTCGGATGATGGCAAGGTCGATGATTTCGCTCCCTCGATGGTCCAAGACTTTCGATGTCGGTGGCAATGTTTATCTCTACGATCCCCTTCGTCCTGAGGGGGAGTAGAGGGTGTCAAAGGCCGAGAAGTCATCGATGCCGGACGATCACCGGCCGGAGGTCAATGCTGGTGAGAAGTTGACAGTGCCGGTTCTGATGACGTCGTTGCAATAGACGGCGTCGGGGTTTGAGCATGGAAGACAAGTTCCATCTTCTCCATTCTAGCCTTGCGACCTTTTGGTGTCATAAGAGCACATTTGGTGCAGGTTAGGACATCGTGCTCACATGCGAGACACAGTACACAGACTTTGTGAGGGTCTGTGATGGACATGGTGCGATTACAGTCCAGGCACCAGTGGAACCCCGACGCCATGGCCATGAAAAAATTGAGCTGCGTTACAGTCGATGGCCAGTAGACTACGAGAGCCAAACTCAACGGTAATCGACGGAAAACGGGTAAAAAACTTACCGGAGTACCGCAGCTTGAAAACGTTGAAGGAGGGACCCCTGTGGGGTAAATTAGATTTTACTAATTTCATGAGGAAAATTCCTGTCAGGAATCTCTGCAGAGCTCCTTAACCGCATGGCTACTGCTGCGGGGAAAAAAGAAGACTGAAGGGGGAACCCTGCTGGCTGCAGGGTTAGTGCCATGCTGGGCATGCCCAGTAGGGGCCAGTCAAAGTTCTGGAAACTTTGACAGAAATGTTCCGTGATTGGGCTCCATCCTGTGATGTCACCCATAATTGAGGACTACCATCCTGCTTGTCCTGTGAGAATGGATAATACTTTGAAATCATCGGCTCAGTGTGCTGCAGCAGTCAAAAAAGCAAACAGAATGTTAGGAATTATTAGGAAGGGAATGGTTAATAAAACAGAAAATGCCATAATGCCTCTGTATTGCTCCAAGGTGAGACCGCACCTTGAATACTGTGTACAATTCTGGTCACCGCATTTCAAAAAAGATATAGTTGTGATGGAGAAAGTACAGAGAAGGGAAACCAAAATGATAAAGGGAATGGAACAGCTCCCCTATGAGGAAAGGCTGAAGATGTCGGGGCTATTCAGCTTGGAGAAGAGACAGCTGAGGGGGGATATGATAGAGGTCTTTAAGATCATGAGAGGTCTTGAATAGAGATGTGAATCGTGTCCTCGATCGTCTTAACGATCGATTTCGGCTGGGAGGGGGAGGGAATTCGTATCGTTGCCGTTTGGGGGGGTAAAATATCGTGAAAAATCGTGAAAAATCGAAAAAACGTAAAATCGCAAAACCGGCACATTAAAACCCCCTAAAACCCACCCCCGACCCTTTAAATTAAATCCCCCACCCTCCCGAACCCCCCCCCAAATGACTTAAATAACCTGCGGGTCCAGTGGCGGTCCGGAACGGCAGCGGTCCGGAACGGGCTCCTGCTACTGAATCTTGTTGTCTTCAGCCGGCGCCATTTTCCAAAATGGCGCCGAAAAATGGCGGCGGCCATAGACGAACACGATTGGGCGGCAGGAGGTCCTTCCGGACCCCCGCTGGACTTTTGGCAAGTCTTGTGGGGGTCAGGAGGCCCCCCCCCAAGCTGGCCAAAAGTTCCTGGAGGTCCAGCGGGGGTCAGGGAGCGATTTCCCGCCGCGAATCGTTTTCGTACGGAAAATGGCGCCGGCAGGAGATCGACTGCAGGAGGTCGTTCAGCGAGGCGCCGGAACCCTCGCTGAACGACCTCCTGCAGTCGATCTCCTGCCGGCGCCATTTTCCGTACGAAAACGATTCGCGGCGGGAAATCGCTACCTGACCCCCGCTGGACCTCCAGGAACTTTTGGCCAGCTTGGGGGGGGGGCCTCCTGACCCCCACAAGACTTGCCAAAAGTCCAGCGGGGGTCCGGAAGGACCTCCTGCCGTCCAATCGTGTTCGTCTATGGCCGCCGCCATTTTTCGGCGCCATTTTGGAAAATGGCGCCGGCTGAAGACAACAAGATTCAGTAGCAGGAGCCCGTTCCGGACCGCTGCCGTTCCGGACCGCCGCTGGACCCGCAGGTTATTTAAGTCATTTGGGGGGGGGTTCGGGAGGGTGGGGGATTTAATTTAAAGGGTCGGGGGTGGGTTTTAGGGGGTTTTAGTGTGCCGGCTCACGATTCTAACGATTTATAACGATAAATCGTTAGAATCTCTATTGTATTGTGTTCCATAACGGTTTAAGACGATATTAAAATTATCGGACGATAATTTTAATCGTCCTAAAACGATTCACATCCCTAGTCTTGAACGAGTAGATGTGAATCGGTTATTTCCACTTTCAGATAATAGAAGGACCAGGGGGCATTCCATGAAATTAGTAAGTAGTACATTTAAGACTAATCGGAGAAAATTCTTTTTCACTCAACGCACAATTAAGTGCTGGAATTTGTTGCCAGAGGACGTGGTTAGTGCAGTTAGTGTACCTGGGTTCAAAAAAGGTTCGGATAAGTTCTTGCAGGAGAAGTCCATTAACTGCTATTAATCAAGTTTATTTAGATAATAGCCACTGCTATTAATTGCATCAGTAGCATGGGATCTTCTTAGTGTTTGGGTACTTGCCAGGTTCTTATGACCTGGTTTGGCCTCTGTTGGAAAGAGGATGCTGGGCTTGATGGACCCTTGTTCTGACCCAGCATGGCAATTTCTTATGTACTGGTCAGAGACTGGTGGGGACAGGATGGGAGGATTGAGAGGGATATTGGAGGAGACAACGTGAAAGGACTGAGAGAGAGTGGTGGGGACAGAGTGGGATAATTGAGAGACACACTGGTGGAAGGTTTGAGAGATTAGTGACAGAAAGGGATTGAGAAAGACTGGAGGGAGAATTAAGAGAGACCGGTTGGGACAGGGTGGGGAACTGAGAGGCTGGTAGGATCAAATTGAAAGGATTGAAAGACTCGAAAGGACGGAGAGGATTTAGAAAGAGGCTAATGGGAACAGAATGAGATTGAGAGAGACTGGTGGGGACAGAGCTGGAGGACTAACAAAGAGAGAAACTGATGGGAGGATTGAGGGAGACTCCTGGGAACATGATGGACTTGAAAGAGAGACCATGGGAATAGGATGAAGTTGAGAGAGGGAGAGATACTGTTGGAAAAGGGGACCTCGCCTCTCCCTATCCACAAACCCTTGTCTTTTGAAAACATAAGGCTCTTTAGTACTGTGCATCCCAATTTCTTGGTTCTTGATATGTGAACATTTGGCCATCTCTGACCAACTGCATACCTATACCACACAATCAGACAAGTTGTAATTAGAAAAGCATCAGTACAATATTGCCTAGTGTACTCTCTTCCTGGTTGTATGTCATCTAATCTCTCTATTTTTGTTGATAGTCTTCTTTGTGCTAAGGTTGATATAAGTAATACCATAATCCTCAGGGATTTCAATCCTCATGTAAATGTTAGCACCCTTCAAACACCTGCAGAGAATTTGTATCCATTCTGCAATCTCAGGGCTGGACTCAGTCAATCTATTTTCCATCTCACAATTTAGGACACACTTTGGATCTCATATTTGTTCGTAGTATCTGGCTTTCTACTAACTCTTGTTTAACTCACTATTTTGAGGTTCCTTGGTCAGATTATCGTGTTACCCATTTTTTTATCAGCAGCCAAACCTCATTTTTCACAAAACATTAGCTCCTTTAACTATTTTGCGAAGACCGCTAATTGATGTTGGTCATGGGCTGGGGCCTGTTTAATAAATACATTTTATGAACTTTTACATATTACTAGCATCATGTTAACACTATTTGGGGCGGATTTTAAAAGGCCCGCACGCGCCGGCGCGCCTATTTTGCATAGGCCGCCGGCGCGCGTAAAGCCCCGGGACGCGCGTAAGTCCTGGGGCTTTCGAAAAGGGGAGGGAGAGGGCGTGTCCGGGGGCGTTCCCAAAATGACGCTGCGTTTTGGGGGCGTGCCGTGGCATTTCGGGGGCGGGCCCGGGGGCGTGGCGCCGGCCCGGGGGCGTGGTCGAGGCCTCCGGACCAGCCCCTTGGACCGGAGGACGGAGCGGGGCTGCCAGCCGACGCACGCAAAGTTACGCCTGCTTTCAGCAGGCGTAACTTTGCCGACAAAGGTAGGGGGGGGGTTTAGATAGGGCCGGGGGGGGTGGGTTAGGTAGAGGAAGGGAGGGGAAGGTGGGGGGAGGGCGAAGAAAAGTTCCCTCCGAGTCCGCTCCGAAATCGGAGCGGCCTCGGAGGGAATAGGCAGGCCGCGCTGGGCTCGGCGCGCGCAGGTTGCACAAATGTGTACCTCCTTGCGCACGCCGACCCCGGATTTTATAAGATACGCACAGCTACGCACGTATCTTATAAAATCCAGCGTACTTTTGTTCGCGCCTGGTGCGCGAACAAAAGTACACGATCGCGTAGTTTTTAAAGATCTACCCCTTTGTGTTTTATTTCTTTAGTGTATTAAATACAAATTTAAAAAATGTTTACTGCCCCTGAAGATGGAAACAAAATGGACAGTATATTGGGCAGGGCGTTTGAAGAAAAAAGAAAGGACTCTCTGACATGAAACATAAGTAAAGCACCAAAATAATTTTTAAAAAATTAAGACTAGCAACGTATATGATATTGACAATTATATATGTTTGCAATCCCCAAAAGACTGTATTAAATTAGGACATCTTGTAGCAGATCACAGAAAAAAGACAGTAGATAAAACACACATATTTACAGGGTTCTGCCAGAGCACTTCTCCTGCATGACTTCTCAGCTCTGAGGCATACCGGAAGTCCTGTTATTACTTTCTTTACTTTGTTGCACCTTCGATTTCAAACATTTGTGTTATGCGATCACGTGGCAGTGACGCAGGATGTCTCCTTCTCTACTGAACCTAGTCATGTCCCTGCTGCACCTGACTTCGCCTCCCGACAGTGGGGACCTGTGGGGTCCTACCCCTCAGGTAGCATCAATCTCCACCTCAGGCCAAGGGTCCACAAAATCCACGAAACCTAACAGATTTATCTGGATTTCAGCAAATCTTTTGACATTGTCCCACAGAGAAGGCTCATGAACAAAATGAAAAACTTGGGATTGAGTCCTAGGGTAGTAGAAGGGACTACAAAATGATTGACTGTTGACAGCAAATGGTGGTAAATGGAACCTATTCTGAGGAGAGAAAAGTAACAAGTGGAGTGCCTCAAGGATCAGTTATGGGGCCTGTTCTATGCAATATTTTTGAGATTGACATAGCACAAATGTCAGAAGGAAAAATTTGTCTTTTTGCAAATTACACTAAAATCTACAACAGTGTGGACACACTTGAAAGAGTACAAAAAATGAAAAGTGATAAAATAAAGCTCAAGTAGTGGTTGAAAGTTTCGGAAGTGAAAAACCAAAACAACACCGATGCCTTGGAAAGGATTTTATTCAAATAGTATGGAACACGCCTGACTCTGGCCAAAGTTTTGCTTTATGGCTGCATCAGGGGCTCTTTGAATTAGGTAACATCTGAGTATGTACTCTAGTGCAATATGTATTCTCTGGGAGTATCCACTGATTTAATATGTCAGAATGACTTTTTAAAACATATCTTGTTCAGTAGTCCTCAAGGAGTGTTGGAGTCCACGAGTGAGGATGTTGTATTATACTCATTGCTATGGCACTTTTCAATGAGAAGAACTCTGTAGCCAAATCAGTCTTTATATCCACAATTAAGAGTGTTTGTGTTGTGCTGCATGCGATGGCGCTTTTCAGCGACAAGACTTCTGTAACTCTGATCCAAACTGACTCCAACATAGCTTCTGGAAGCATGCTGTTCTAAGGACCCGGGCCATAGCAATGAGTATAATACAACATCTTCACTCGTGGATTCCAACAGTCCTTCAGGACTACTGACAAGATATGTTTTAAAAAGTCATTCTGACATATTAAATCAGTGGCTTTCCTAGACCGATTACCGTCTTGTTTTGTGGTTGAAAGTTTGGCAGCTGAAATTCAACAGAACATACATAGTAGGGAAAACAAATATATAATTAGTGGCAAAAAATTGTTTGTCTGGTGCTATGAATATTGGGTTATAACCACCGAGTTGTCTTCAGTTAAACCCCAGTACTAGTACCAAATTAATAGTTTTATTAATCCTCTTCTATTTAAATTGTTTTTCTTACTTTTATTATTTTTTTCTTTTTTATTGCTGATTATTACAATTTCAAAAGAACATTTTTATCAGCAATAAAAAGGAAAAAATAGTAAAAGTAAGAAAAACAATTTCAATTGAAGAGGCTCAATAAAATTATTAATTTGGTGCTGTTACTGGGGTTTAACTGAAGGCACCTCTGTGGTTATAACCCAATATTCAAAGCACCAGACAAACAATTTTTTGCCACTAATTATATATTTGTTTTCCCTACTGTGTATGCTCTATGTATTATATATAGGAATTGATGCACAGGCTTTTTGTTTATTGATAGCTGAGATTCAATGTCAAGAAATACAGAATCATGCATCTGGGACACAGAAATTCAAAGGAGCTATATGTGATGGAGGTGAAAGATTGATGTGTACAGACTGAAAAAGAGACCTCAGCGTGATAGTATAACTTGTATATTGCCTAGTGGCCCAGGCTTTAGGTGATTAATAAATTTTAATAAGGTAAAGCATTTGATGATCTATAGGTGACAAAACAATGTGACAAGGTGGTGGCTAAAGTTAGAGGGATGCTTGCTGCATACAGGAAAAAGGAGGTGATGATGCTCCTAAGCAGATTCTTGGTGAGGCTTCCCCTGGAGTACTGTGTTCAGTTCTAGAGATCATATCTCAAATAGGACAGAGATAGGATGGAAGCAATTCAGAGAAAAGTGACTAAAATGGTGTGGGGTCTGTACTAGAAGACTTATGAGACTGAAGGACCTAAACAATGTATACCCCAGAGGAGAAGAGGGATAGGGGAGATATGATACAGACTTTTAAATACCTGAAGGGTATTAATGATGCACAAGAATCAAACCTTTCCCAATTGAAAGAAATCTGTAGAACTAAGGGACATAATATGAAGCTCCAAGTGGGCAGACTCAGGAACAACATCAATAAATATTTCTTCATAGAAAGGGTGGTGAATCCCTGGAATGCCCTCCTAGAAGAGGCAGTGAAGACAGGAATGGTAATGGAATTCAAAAAGGGTGTGGGATAAACTTAATGGTTAAAGGATGGACATGAAGAAAAGGGGTGACCTGTGTTTAACTGGGGTAACCTGCATGAAGCAGCAGTTACTACCCTAAACAGAACATAAGAACATAAGAAATTGCCATGCTGGGTCAGACCAAGGGTCCATCAAGCCCAGCATCCTGTTTCCAACAGAGGCCAAAACCAGGCCACAAGAACCTGGCAATTACCCAAACACTAAGAAGATCCCATGCTACTGATGCAATTAATAGCAGTGGCTATTCCCTAAGTAAAATTGATTAATAGCCATTAATGGACTTCTCCTCCAAGAACTTATCCAAACTTTTTTTGAACCCAGCTACACTAACTGCACTAACCACATCCTCTGGCAACAAATTCCAGAGCTTTATTGTGCATTGAGTGAAAAAGAATTTTCTCCGATTAGTCTTAAATGTGCTACTTGATAACTTTATGGAGTGACCCCTAGTCCTTCTATTATTCGAAAGTGAAAATAACCGAGTCACATCTACTCGTTCAAGACCTCTCATGATCTTAAAGACCTCTATCATATCCCCCCTCAGCCGTCTCTTCTCCAAGCTGAACAGCCCTAATCTCTTCAGCCTTTCCTCATAGGGAAGCTGTTCCATCCCCTTTATCATTTTGGTTGCCCTTCTCTGTACCTTCTCCATCGCAACTATATCTTTTTTGAGATGCGGCGACCACAATTGTACACAGTATTCAAGGTGTGGTCTCACCATGGAGCGATATAGAGGCATTATGGCATTTTCTGTTCTATTAACCATTCCCTTCCTAATAATTCCTAACATTCTATTTGCTTTTTTGACTGCTGCAGCACACTGAGCTGAAGATTTTAAAGTATTATCCACTATGATGCCTAGATCTTTTTCCTGGGTGGTAGCTCCTAATATGGAACCTAACATTGTGTAACTACAGCAACGGTTATTTTTCCCTATATGCAACACCTTGCACTTGTCCACATTAAATTTCATCTGCCATTTGGATGCCCAATCTTCAAGTCTTGCAAGGTCCTCCTGCAATGTATCACAGTTTGCTTGTGATTTAACTACTCTGAATAATTTTGTATCATCTGCAAATTTGATAACCTCACTCGTCGTATTCCTTTCCAGATCATTTATATATATATATTGAAAAGCACCGGTCCAAGTACAGATCCCTGAGGCACTCCACTGTTTACCCTTTTCCACTGAGAAAATTGACCATTTAATCCTACTCTCTGTTTCCTGTCTTTTAACCAGCTTGTAATCCACGAAAGGACATCGCCTCCTATCCCATGACTTTTTAGTTTTCGTAGAAGCCTCTCATGAGGGACTTTGTCAAACGCCTTCTGAAAATCCAAATACACTACATCTACTGGTTCACCTTTATCCACATGTTTATTAACCCCTTCAAAAAATGAAGCAGATTTGTTAGGCAAGACTTCCCTTGGGTAAATCCATGTTGACCGTGTTCCATTAAATCATGTCTTTCTATATGCTTTACAATTTTGTTCTTGAGAATAGTTTCCACTATTTTTCCCGGCACTGCAGTCAGGCTCACTGGCCTATAGTTACCTGGATCACCCCTGGAGACTTTTTTAAATATTGGGGTTACATTGGCCACCCTCCAGTCTTCAGGTACAATGGATGATTTTAATGATAGGTTACAAATTTTAACTAATAGATCAGAAATTTCATTTTTGAGTTCCTTCAGGACTCTAGAATGCATTCCATCCGGTCCAGGTGATTTGTTACTCTTTAGTTTGTCAATCTGGCCTACTACATCTTCCAGGTTCACAGTGATTTCTTTCAGTTTGTCTGACTCATCACCCCTGAAAACCATCTCCGGAACTGGTATCTCCCCAACATCCTCATTTGTAAACACGGAGGCAAAGAATTCATTTAGTCTTTCTGCAATGGCCTTTTCTTCCCTAAGAGCCCCTTTAACCCCTCTGTCATCTAATGGTCCAACCGACTCCCTCACAGGTTTCTTGCTTTGGATATATTTTAAAAAGTTTTTATTATGAGTTTTTGCCTCTATGGCCAATTTCATTTCAAATTCTCTCTTCGCCTGTCTTATCAATGTTTTACACTTACCTTGACAATGCTTATGTTTTATCCTATTTTCTTCAGATGGATCCTTCTTCCAGTTTTTGAAGGATGTTTTTTTGGCTAAAATAGCCTCTTTCACCTCACCTTTTAACCATGACGGTAATCGTTTTTCCTTCCTTCCACCTTTCTTAATGCGCGGAATACATATGGACTGTGCCTCTAGGATTGTATTTTTAAACAATGTCCATGCCTGTTGAACACTTTTAACCTTTGCAGCTGCACCTTTCAGTTTTTTTTCTAACTATTTTTCTCATTTTATCAAAGTTTCCCTTTTTAAAATTTAGTGTTAGAGCTGCAGATTTACTTATTGTCCCCCTTCCAGTTATTAGTTTAAATTTGATCATGTTATGATCACTGTTGCCAAGTGGCCCCAGCACCGTTACTTCTCTCACCAAATCTTGCATTCCACTAAGAATTAAATCTAAAATAGCTCCCTCTCTTGTTGGTTCCTGAACCAATTGCTCCATGAAGCAATCATTTATTACATCCAGGAACTTTATGTCTCTAGCAAGTCCTGATGTTACATTTACCCAGTCAATATTGGGGTAATTGAAATCTCCCATTATTATTGCACTGCCAAATTGGTTTGCTTCCCTGATTTCTCTTAGCATTTCATCATCTGTCTGACCATTTTGTCCAGGTGGACGGTAGTATACTCCTATCACTATACTCTTACCCAACACACACGGGGTATCCAACTTGGAATGGCAGCGTGATGAAGCATACCTGATAAACCCCCTAGAATAGTGTAAAGGACCAGTCCCAGCCATCTCTGGTCCCAGTCAACCTTAAGACAGAGCATTATGGGTACCAGGTGGCTCCCAAAGCAAGATATAATGTAGCCTCAGAGGGGAGCAGAGGAAGGTTTGGGGAAACAGCCTCTTTCTCAGAACAATGAGTAAAGATGGGAAGTGGCCTTGAGATTGAAATGCTTAAATATTTTGTGACTAAGAATGCTTATGAATGCTGAATACTGAAGCATGGTAAATAAAGAGCACTGAGAAAAGCCTTGACTGCTCTCGTGTTGTGCCACATAAGATGTTATCCATGGGATTTTCTGTGCTAGAGAAGGTGCACCCAGAACCCCATGCCTCCAGAGAAAAAAGAAACAAAAAAGAAGTTTGTTTGAAAGCCTGAGTGCTTTTAAACGTTCTACAGAGCAGTGCTCAAGGTGGAAAATTTTTCTCCATTGTTTGAATTCTTGTGTTAATAAAAAAGACACAGCTGAATTGTGCAAGAAAAGCATGAAGAGAAAAATAAAGTTTTCCTGGGCCTGGCTGCAAAGGCAGTTCAAAGTTTTAAGTTTAAAGTGTAACAGATCAGCGAGTAGTGCTGCCTGTGTAGGAAGGGAAAAATTTCAGTTAGTGCTGGATAAGCTAGGGTTTTATTTTTTTTCCCTGTGAAAAAAAAGTTCTGCTACCAGTGGGACTACAACAGCCATGGCCCTTGAAAGAACAAATTCTGTACTGTTTGAGTGCTTCATTGAGGAAGTCTCTGCTAGGATCCAAGGAAGATAGCAGAAGTTGCTTACCTGTAACAGGTGTTCTCACAGGACAGCAGGATGTTAGTTCTCACATATGGGTAACATCACAGGATGGAGCCCAATCATGGAACACTTTTGTCAAAGTTTCTAGAACTTTGACTGGCACCTACTGGGCATGCCCAGCATGGCACTAACCCTGCATCCAGCAGGGGACCCCCTTCAGTTTTGTTTAAAGCTACAGGAAGTGCCAAAAAATAAAATAAGAAATCGTAACGAACCCAACACCGCGGGGTGGCGGGCAAGTTTCGTGAGGACTACCATCCTTCTGTCCTGTGAGAACACCTGTTACAGGTAAGCAACTTCTGCTTTCTCACAGGACAAGCAGGATGGTAGTCCTCACATATGGGTGAGTACCGAGCTGATGATGACCGAGAAATGCACCAAATGTACCCAAGATGTGCAATAGGCACAAGGACTGGGGTGGAATTTGGTAGAGGGCATCCTGAACCCTAACGGCGTGTTGGTATGTCAAATTGCAAAAAGGTTGCGCAAGACAGACTGGCAGAAGATGGAATCTTGTCTTCCAGCCTTGTCTAAGCAATAGTGGGCTGTAAAAGTATGGAGAGAACTCCAGGTAGCAGCCCTGCAAATGTCAGGAAGCAGAACCGAGCGTAGGTACACTACTGAAGTCGCCATGGCCCTGACAGAGTGTGCTTTAACACGGTCTTGAAGTGGAATGCCTGCTTGCTGATAGCAAAAGGATATGCAGTCGCTAACCAGGAGGAGAGAGTCTGCTTACCCACAGGCTGTCCCAGTTTGATAGGATGGAAAGAGACAAACAATTGAGTACTTTTCCTGTGGGCAGCTGTACGGTCTAGATAGAATGCTAGAGCCCGTTTACAGTCAAGGGTATGCAGAGCCTGCTCTCCTGGATTAGAATGGGGCCTGGGAAAGAAAGTTGGTAGTATAATGTATTGATTAATGTGAAACTCCGATACTACCTTAGGCAAAAACTTAGGGTGAGTGCGGAGTACTACCCGGTCGTGCAGAAGTTTAGTGTAAGACAGATAGGTAACTAGGGCCTGTAACTCACTAACTCTGCGAGCAGATGTTATTGCCAAAAGAAAAATCACTTTCCATGTGAGATATTGAAGATCACAGGATTGGAGAGGCTCGAATGGTGGTTTCATGAGCCGACCCAAAACCAGGTTGAGGTCCCAAGAAGGGGCCGGAGGACATAGTGGAGGTTTGAGGTGGAGTAAGCCCTTCAAAAAGCGTGTCACAAGGGGTTGTACAGAAATGGGTACATCCCCAGCACCTTTATGGAAAGCGGCTACCGCACTGACATGCATCCTGATGGAAGAAGTTTTTAGACCTGACTCTGATAAGTACCAGAGATAGTCTAGAAACTTCGTGGTAGAACAGGTAAAAGGATCAAGTGACAGTGAGGAACACAATGACGTAAACCTGTTCCATTTGTAAAAATAAGATTCTCGTGGAAGGCTTCCACTAAGCAATCAGGACATGGGAAACTGGCTCCGAAAGGTTGAGTGGCTGAAGAATTAGCCTTTCAACATCCAGGGAGTCAGGGACAAGGCCTGAAGATTGGGGTGTCGAAGGCACCCATCGTTCTGGGTGATCAGAAGCGGGTCCTTCCCCAGGGGAATGTGCCTGCGAATGGAGAGGTCCTGAAGAATCGGAAACCACACTTGGCGTGCCCAGTGAGGAGCTATGAGGATCATGGTTCCCATGTCCTGATGTAACTTCACGAGAGTCTTCGAGAGAAGTGGAAGTGGAGGGAATGCATATAGTTGACCGGTGGCCCATGAAAGCGAGAATGCGTCTCTTGGTTGTGAGTGTTGGTTGCGAGTGAGAGAGCAAAAGATCTCTACTTTGCGGTTGTGAGATGACGCAAAGAGGTCTACGTGAGGATAACCCCAACGTTGGAATACTGAGTTCGATACTGTGGGGTTGAGAGATCACGCGTGCGGCTGAAAGGTGCGACTCAGCTTGTTTGCCAACACATTGTCCACTCCCAGCAAGTAGGTGGCCCTGAGGTACATTGAGTGGAAAGGGCCTCCGCCCATATCTGTGCTGCTTCCTGACACAGTAGGTAGGAGCCCGTTCTTCCCTGCTTGTTGATGTACCACATGGCCACCTGGTTGTCTGTCTGTATCAGGATGACCTGGTTGGACAGGCGATCCCGAAACATCCTGAGAGCATATCTGATTGGTCGTAGCTCCAGGAAATTTATTTGGTGTTTGGCTTTTTCTGGAGACCAAGCTCCTTGGGTTTGCAAATTGGCAACATGCGCTCCCCAACCGAAGTTGGAAGCATCGGTGGTAAGAGTTATTTGAGGATTTGGGGCCTGGAAGGGCAGGCCTTAGAGGAGATTGACCTGATTTTTCCACCAAGCTAGAGACTGACGAAGTGGGTCGGTAATGTGGACAATGGTTGATAGTGGTTGAACGGACTGAGTCCATTGTGACCTTAGAGTCCACTGCATGACTCTCATGGCCAAGCGGGCCATTGGGGTAACATGTACCGAGGATGCCATGTGTCCTAGCAGAATGAGGAAATGGCGTGCAGTTGAGCGATGTTGAGAATGTAGCTGGTGTGCGAGAGAAATGAGAGCGAGAGCTCGTTGTCAAGGCAGAAATGCCTTTGCTTGCAAGGTGTCCAAGTCTGCCCCTATGAATATTAAAGTTTGAGATGGGACTAAGCGGGATTTTGCGTAGTTGACGAGAAATCCTAGTGAAATCAGAGTGTGTAAAATAATCCATAGGGACGACAGAGCAGCTTGCTGAGTGGGAGCCCTGATCAGCCAATCGTCGAGATAGGTGTAGACGTGGACACCTTGAGTCCTGAGGAATGCTGCTACTACTACGATGCACTTGGTGAAGACTCTTGGAGTAGAGGCCAGGCCGAATGGAAGCACTCGGTATTGATAGTGCTGTGGGCCTACCAGGAATCGCAGAAATTTGCGATGAGACGGAGTTATTGCGATATGTGTGTAAGCCTTCTGGAGGTCAGAGAGCAGAGCCAGTCTTCTCTTTGCAGAAGAGGAAGGAGGGAACCCAAGGTTACCATCTTGAACTTTTCTCATTGGAGGCACTTGTTGAGGGCACACAGGTCCAGAATTGGACAAACGCTGCCCGACTTTTTGGGGATTAGAAAGTACCGGGAATAGAAACCGAGGCCCTGTTGAGAGTAGGGCACTGGTTCGATTGCTCTGGATTGAAGGAGGAGGGAGACGTCCTGATCCAAGAGTAAATGAATGGTCTGATGTTGCCCACGTCAGCCGAGGTGGGGAATCCGGTGGGACGGAGAGAAAGTTCAGGTGATACCCTTGAGAGATTATGGCTAGGACCCACTGGTCTGAGGTGATTGTGAGCCATATGTTGTTGAAATGACACAATCAACCTTCCACTGGTACATGCGGCAGTGGAAGCTGGCTGCTGCTCTCTAAGCAGGAGTCAAAAACCGGAAGCAGGGCCCGGCTGAGGAGCTGCTTGTGGTTTTTGCTTACGAGGTTGTCTGGACTAGGCCTTTTGGAAAGGCCTCGTGGTGGATAGGACGTTTTGGAGTCCTTCCTAAATGGTCGTTTGGTCGAATACTCAGGAGGCATCAGAGAGAGTTGGTGAAGGGTCTCATGATGCTCCTTGAGTTGTGCCACCGTTTGCTGGACCTGTCACCAAACAGATTGTCTCCGATGTAAGGCAGATCGGACAATCTGTCCTGGACTTCAGGGCGCAAGTCCGAAGACTTAAGCCAGGCCCATCTTCTTGCAGAAATAGCAGCTGCAGAAACCCTGAAAGTGCTGTCGAAGATGTCATAAGAGGACCTTATTTCATGTTTCCCCTCTTCAAAACCTCTGTTAACTAGGGCTTGCAGCTGTTCCTGGAATTGCTGAGGGAGAGACTCCGCAAAGTCCTGTATTTGCTTGAATAGGACCCTGTTGTACTGGGTCATATAAAGCTGGTAAGATGCGATCCGAGAGATAAGCATTGATCCCTGGAAGACACGCCGACCAATGGCATCCAGGAATTTCTGCTCCTTGCCTGGAGGGAAGGAAGAATGGGGCTTTGAGCGTCGTGCCCTCTTTTGGGCAGATTCCACCACCACAGATGGTTGATCCAGTTGAGGTTTTGGAACCCTGGAGCTGACTGGACCAAGTATGTGGTATCTGCTTTCCGGTTGACTGGTGCTACTGAACCAGGGTGTTCCCAATTCTTTTTGAGAAGATCCAAAAGAACCTGATGGATAGGGATGGAGGTGATTTCTTTGGGAGCATCCAGAAATTGTAACAGCTCCATCATTAGATGTCTATCATCTTGCTCAGTCTGTAATTGGAAGGGAACCAACTCAGACATTTCCTTCACAAAATTGATGAAGGATAAGTCCTCTGGAGGAGAACGCTTCCTGCTTTCAGTAGGAGAGGGTGGTGATGGTAAATCATCGGTCCCTGGAGACAAATCATCGGTCCAGGTGTCATAGGGATCAGCACCTGTCCCTCTAGGAATCTGAGAGAGATGGGACGAAGGTATTCCAGAAGGTCCCGGTCTAGGTTCTGAAGGCATTGAGGGAGCTACTGGAGGCACCGATGAAGGTATCGAGGGCACCTATACAGGCATCGAGGGCATCGATGGACGAATCAGCGTCATCGATGGCCACACTGGCATTGATGGTTGAGGCATCGGCAGGACTCCCGAGGGAGTAAGATGGAACGGTGTTTCTCCTCCCAATGACAGAGCAAGTGGAAAAGGCACCGGTGCCATCGGTGACCTGGGGTCCATCGGTGGAAAAGCGGCTATAAGCGCTTCCATTCTCGAGAGCAGTGGTGCTAGCGCTTCCAGAATGGGATCAGTTCTGCAATCGGTGCTGGGGTCGGCATCGGAGGAATCTGGAACCTTTGCATCGCCTTGTCAATGGCCTCCTGAACCATCCGGTCCAGCTCTTCATGGAGACCTGAAGCTACCAGCCACAGCTCCGGAAGGGAAGAAGGAGGCAGAGGCGTAGACAGAGGGACCACCGTTAAAGGCGGAGTCGCGGCTCCCAATACCCGTCTGGGTGAGGGTTGCCTCGGTGACTCGGTCTCAGAAAGGGTCAATGCCTTTTCTGAACGGGGTTTCTTTGATGGCGGCTTGGACGATGGCGAGGTCGATGATTTTCCTTCATTGATGGTCCGAGGCTTTCGGTGTCGATGCCGATGCTTCTCTCTACGATCCCCTCGATCCTGAGGGGGAGTAGAGGTAGTCGATGGCTGGGAGGTCGTCGACGCCGGACAGTCACCGGCCAGTGCCCGATGCTGGCACGAAGTGGACGACGCCGGTTCAGACGACGTCGGAGTTTGAGAACAGAAGAGAAGTTCCATTTTCTCCATTCTGGCTTTGCGACCTTTTGGTGTCGTTAAGGCACATTTGGTGCAAGTCAGGACATCATGCTCACACCCAAGGCACATTACACAGACTTTATGGGGGTCTGTTATGGACATGGTGCGAGCACAGTCAGGGCACCGACGGAACCCCGAAGCCATGGCCTTTGAAAAATTGAGCCGCAGTGCAGTCGATGACCAGTAGGCCACGAGGGCCAAACTCGACGGGAATCGACCGGAATCGGGTAAAAAACTTACCGGAGTACCGTGGAAGCAAAAATTCGAGAGGGGGACCCCTGTGGGGTATGAAAGTTTGCAGAAATTCCGTGAGGAAAATTCCTGTCAGGAATCTCTAAGAGCTCCTTAACCCGCGTGGCTACTACCTCGCAGAAAAAAGAAGACTGAAGGGGGACCCCTGCTGGCTGCAGGTTTAGTGCCATGCTGGGCATGCCCAGTAGGAGCTAGTCAAAGTTCTAGAAACTTTGACAAAAGTGTTCCGTGATTGGGCTCCATCCTGTTATGTCACCCATATGCGAGGACTACCATCCTGCTTGTCCTGTGAGAACTATTAGGATGTGACTCTCCTAAAGGTAATTTCTCTAACTACTTTAACTTCCAGTTGTCTAAGGGTCATTATTGAAACTCACAATGACTTTCTCTTCCCCAAACTGTTCTTTCTGCATGAACTGATCTCTTTGCAGACTAGTCTTCTACAACTCTCTCTGCCAGACCCCATTACCTTGAGATTGTGTTTCAAGTATGATTCTCAGATAGCAAGCTGAGGTAAGACTCCTTTCTCCTGGTTCCTATTGTAGCAGTGGGTACTTTTGGGAGCCTGACATAGGCTCTTTCTCTTCCTCCTCTTGATACACAGCAGGCTACTGCATGGAATACCTGAAAATCTCTGGAAATCCTGTGCTAAATCCCTCTAGTAGCAATGAGTGTTTTCTCTCATTTTAGTATCATTTTAGCAACTGCCTTCTGGACCAACTCCAAACGGTTTATATCCTTTTGAAAGACTTCCAAATGAGGTTTCACCAAGGACTCATATAGGGGCAATATCATCTCCCTTTTTCTGTTGACCATTCTTCTCCCTATGCAGTCAAGCATCTGTCTGGCTTTTGCCATTGCCTTAGCCACCTGTTTGGCCACCTTAAGATCATCAGAAAGAATTACCCCCCAGATCCTCTTCTTTCATGCTTAGAAGAATATCACCCCCAAGGGAGAGGTACAAGTATAGGTGGTGAAATTCTTTTAAGCACGAAAGAAGAGCAAGATCTGGGGATGATCATATTTGATGATCTTAAAGTGGCCAAACAGATGGATAAGGTGACAGTAAAAGCCAGAAAATGCTTTGGTGAGTAGTGAGAAGAATGATCAGAAGAAAAAGGGAGGTGATATTGCCCTTGTATAGATCCCTGCCGAGATTTCATTTGGAATGCTGTGTACAATTCTGCAAACCACGCCTTCAAAAGGATATAACCAGTTGGAGTCAGTCCAACGGTTGGCTGCTAAAATGATCAATGGTTTTTGTTCTAAAGCATATGGGGCCAGATTTAAAGAGCTGAACATTTATAACTTAGAGGAAAGGCAAAATAGGGGAGATATGATAGACCCATGTAAATACTCCCAAGGTTTCCTTGCACTGGAGGCAGGCTTCTTTCAATGGAATGGAGGCTCCAGATCAAGTGGCCATGGGATAAGGGTGAAAGGGGGGTAGCCTCAGGTGTATTCTAAAGAAATATTTCTTTACAGCGAGGATAGTGGATGCATGCAATAGCCTTATCGTAGAGGTGATGGAGACTAGAACAGTATCTGAATTCAAAAAAGCATGGGATAAACCAGGAGATTGCTGAAGGATTGGTATGAATTAGTTGGTGTGGATAGGCAGACTAGAGAGGCCAAATGGTCTTTTGCTATCATATGTTTCTGTTTGTTCCTCCCCTGGAAGGAACCAAGCTCTCTATCACCCAACACCTAACAAAACTTGAAAAACTCTGGCAAAAAACCCTACAGATGAATCGTTAACTAGATACAAATCTCAGCTTTCCCTCTACAGAACACTAATGAATAAATCTAAAAAAAGTCTATTGCGCAAAACAAATACACGGTGTGTTATGCTCAGGCTTGTGGACCCTTGGGCCGACGAGGGGATGTATACCTTGCGGAGGATCCGTAGGTTCTCTTGTCGGGTGGCAAGGCAGGACAGAGGAGGAGAGCAGCTGGCCCTTGGCACTGAAGACAGAAGCTACTGTGGAGACGGACAAGGAGATGAGCGGATGAGCAGTCTTCACCACTGGTGGTCTGCAGTCCCCCTGGGAGGAGCCCGTAGGGACCCGACCGCTGGGACTTAGGTGGACCTAGAGAGGTCAGGGTATCGGTGCAAAGGCCAACTGGAGCTTCGCCCTGGAAACCCGCGGTCCCCCAGGAGGAGCCCGTAGGGACCCGGGCCACTGGGACTTAGGTGGGCCTTTGGAGACGGTGGTCTTTAAGGAGTCCTAGGTCAAGTGCCAGAGGGTCGACGCTCACCAGTCCGAAGTCTTGTACCAGAGAATCACCGCTTGCCAATCCAAAGTCAGGAACCAGAGAATCACCGTAAGCCAATCCGAAGTCAGGAACCAGGAACACCAAGACGAAACAGGAACCAGAGTCCGAGCACAAGGAACTCACCGAAGCAAGCAGACTAGACAGTGTTGGAGGACGTTGCCAAGTCGAGGAATGGTCAGAGGAAGTCTCCTTATATACTTCCTCTGGCCCTGGAGGTAAGAATCAGCTGCAGGCAATTAAAGGGGCGAGGTCCCTTTAACTCTGGTGAAGGGGCGTGGCCTCGTGGCCAAGGATGGCGGCGGCCATCTTGGATCCGGGCCGTGGAGGAGAGCAGCAGCAGCCGTGCGGGAGGAGCAGGGACGGCTCCGATCCTGGCGGCCAGCCCGAAGGCCCGCGCCGCCGCGCGGGGGTGCGGAACTTGGGGCAGGGCAGTTGACCCCGATGCTGCCCTGGTCGTCGGAGGAGGTAGGTGGCCGCGCCCACGGACAGCCGCAGGCGTGGAACACAACACGGTATTGTTTTCAACTCAAAACATCTGTTTGAGACAGATAAGAGACTAATAAAAGACCCTTCTTCACTCCAAATAATGAACAATAACTTCACAAAAAATTCATGTAATGACTCTGCAACAGCATTATCAGAAAAAATCCTGAGGCTGAAACTGCATATCACCTATACCAACCCAATTAACACATCTATATGCTGATGATCTGCAATTCTATATCCCTCTGTCAAAATCATTTGAAAAAACAGCATCACTCATTTCCGAATATTTGGTCTCAATAAAAGAGAAGCTTGCACAACGAAACTCTTGATGAACCCTAAAAAAACCAAGTTAATTTGGCTGAACAGAAACCCACCAAAATCTGTTCCACCAGGTATAGATCTTGGAAATTGCCAATTATCCCCAGCAGCTCAAGTGAGAAATCTGGGAATACAAATCGATGAAAATCTAACGATGAAAGCCCACATTAGCAAACTGATCAAATCTTGTTTCTACAAACTGCGAATCCTGAGCCCATTGAAACCCCTACTAAGTACAGCAGATTTCAAACAGTATTACAATCTCTAATATTCTCAAACCTTGATTACTGTAATTCCCTACTACTAGGTCTTCCTGCTAGTCACTTAAATACACTGCAACTTCTACAAAATGCTGCAGCCACACTATTGTCTGGTAAAAAGAAATATGATCACATAACCCCAACTCTGATCACATTGCATTGGCTCCCCATACAGTCAAGAATATTTTATAAAGTACTTACAATAATTTTCAACAATAATTAATCTGAACAACGACCTGATGGGAATAACATTTAAACCGCATATTCCCCCACGAACATTCAGATCCCAAGACAAAGGCTTTCTAGAAATCCCAACCATAAGAAACATTCATCTAACGCAAACAAGAGACAGAGCGATATCAATTGCTGGCCCAAAGCTATGGAATTCCATGCCAGAGGATCTTTGAACAATATTAGACAATAAGAAATTTAAGAAAGAGTTGAAAACCTGGCTATTCAGAAATACCTACTGTCTGTCTGAAACCTCCAACTCTCTTTAACTCAAATAACCTAAATAGGTCCTGAACCGTACCCCCACAATCTTTACCCCCTTTAAATCTGGTTATGTTCTCCTTTATTGTGTCTGCTGTTGAAGTGCTCCCTTGTCCCTGAATGTTTACCTAGCTTACTACCTGTATGTATACCTACCTCAGTATCCCATCATTTTCCTATGAGTGTCAAACCTATTTATCATTTATTTAACTCATAATTTATTTATCAATGTCATCATTTATTTATGAGTGTCCTGTAAACCGTTATGAACTAGTGATTCTCACATGGAATGATGGTATATAAAACACTTAAATAAATAAATGAATCTCAGAGAGAATGCCTGCTCTCACCTTCTCCCTGCTGCAAACTCCCCACTGGAGATTTTTCTAGAAACTCACTAGTGGTCCCTAATATCTCATTTTGAGAACACTTAGTTTACATCTCAAAACACTCAAAACAAAGGAGAGGATTTAAAGTTAGAAGAAGCCATGACATTTCCTGGTCCAGAGGTAGACAACTCTGATCCTTGAATGCCACAAATAGATCTGGTTTTTCAGAATATGCACAATGAATGCATGAGTGGAGGAGTAGCCTAATGGTTAGAGCAGTGGGCTATGAACCAGGAGACCAGTATTCAAGTCCCAGTGTCACTCCTTGTGATCGTGGGCAAGTCACATTACCATCCATTGTCTCAGGTACAAACCTAGGCCTGGATTCACCATTCTATCGCAGAACGGTGAATCCAACGAAAACGGGGGGCGGGGGGCGAAGGGGGGGTCAGGCCTTCGAAAGCTGGCAGCCATCGCACCACCGCGGTGTTATCGCTGCAAGCTTTCGCTGCAAGCTTTCGCACCCAATAGTGCCACCATGAAAGGTGGCGCTATTGGGCACGCTACTGGTGACGATAACGTGGCTTACCTTATCGCCGCCAGCAAAGACATTGCGGAGTCTGCCCCGACTCCTCCCCTCGCCGCCCTGACTCCTCCCCTAGCAAGCTATCACACGCGATAAGCTTTACAAAATGACCCCCTTAGATTGTAAGCCCTCTGGGGATAGGGAAGTACCTAAATGTAATTTACTTTGAAGTGCTGTGAAAAGTGGAATATAAAAATCTAAATAAATTTATGTACAATGGAGGCACTGCGTGAAAACATATCTCATGCATATTCATTATGGATAGCCTGAAAAACAGACCTGTTTGCAGCATTCGAGGACTGGAGTTGCCTACTCCTGCCCTAGACTAAGGACACAAATTTAGTAAGTATCTAATGGATGCCCTACAGTTATGAAGTAGAGGACACAGAAGCTGCCAAACACAGATCTGTCCCTCTTGTACTTCCAGGTACAACAACACTACACTGGGCCTTCTGATTGACAGCTACTTTCATCAATAGGATTGTTCTGTTACTGACTGGTGATACTGTGTAGATCTGTCATGTGATTTAGCTTGACCAATTATAGAACCTCATTTCTCCACACCATTTTACAATGCTATCAGTTCAGCACAATAACAAAAAAAAAAAAGATTGGTATCTGGTGGCAGTTGTTTTGATTTCTGCCATCACTTATCAGGATGTCTCATTTTACAGTGGGGCAGATTGCCATATAGCTTAAAACACATATATGGGCTGACCCGATGGCTCAGTGGGTTTGATTATCAGGCTAAGCAAGACCAGGGAATGCTGCAGAGGCAGCATTCACAGCCCCTAAGAAAGAGCAGGCAACAGCCATTGCATAACGGTAGCATCTAATAGTCAGATGAAGAGCACACTTGTACTGGACTCCAAAGGGAACCTGCAGTCTGTGTTTCTCAATCAGGAAATTGTTGCTGTGACAGCTGGGCTGGAGGAGGACAGAAGATTCTGGCAATCAGGGAATTAAGGCTCGTGGTGCAATAGTTAAAGAGTTGTGACCTGGCTCCATTCTTTCAGGCCAGGTTGATCCAATTCTAAATTTATACTATTACATTCATGGGCTTGTATTCTTGCTTTTCTTGGGGAAACTGGAACTACAAGTCCCTTCATGCAGTGGGGTAAAACCAGAACTGAATTGGCCTGACCTGAAAATAGGGAGTGAATTAAGAACCCTAGCTGAAGCCCCAGCAGAGGAAGCTCACAGGAGCAGGAAGAAAATTCCAGGCCAAAACAACAACCAAAAAAAAAGCACTATATTTAAATTCTGTTGTCAGTGCTTAAATGAAGGAAGTTGGTAAAATTTGGTAAGCAAATGCTAACACATGGACTTTGCATCAGGCATGAAAGAACAGTGGGAAAGTCTGAGCAAACAGTAACTGCAGGTCATTCACCCCTGCTGATAATCATCTTTTTACTTCCTTACCTAGGTATTACTTTTCCAAGCTACTGTAACAACCAAATGTCCTTAAAATCCCCCTCATCGTTCCCATTCACTGCAAACACAGTTTTTTGTTGTTTTTTTTTTTAACAGACTGTGGCTTCCTCCTGCTTAATAAACAGAGGCAGGCTCAAGGATCCCTGGCAGAAATCTCCATCCCTGTGGTTTAAAGAGTCCATTTTACTGCTCTTTGTTTTCGGCATGTTCCAGACGAGCTCCCGCAGAGGCGTGACATACAGGGAAAATCCACAAACTGGCAGGCTGTGAGCTTAGCCTTGGCACTTCTGTACAAGGGGCAAAGCCTTAGGGAAGGAGCAGACAGGCAGGGAGCAGCAAACTAGTGAATGAACTTTTACCAAGATCAGCACCGGCATGGTCAGAAATCAGTCCATGCAAAGCTGGAGGCATTTAGCTGGCTGACCAGAAGCCATACAGAGAAACCTGTCAGATCCAGACCCTGACCTCTAATAACAAAACTGATATTTCCAGTTTTTACAAGAATATCAATGTTCACAGTGAGCAAAGTTAATTCATGCGTCAACAATGTTGCTGTGGCTGACGGTTTGGGGTATAATAGGGTGAAAGTTCACTGCTATAACCATGGCCCCACCATGTTGACAAGATTTCGAGGCTCGGCAATCTGCCAATGCTTTTATGTTTATGCAACTCACCTGCTGTGTAATCTGGAAACCTGGGCCAATATTTTTATTGCAAACTGAAGTGCCCATTATAGACAAAGCATAGAGAGAAAGGGTGAACTATGTGTGCACTGAGACACTGAAGGGAAGAAAACTGCAGGGGGACTGCAGTGATAACACAGACATCAAAGAAATAACTCCTAACTTCTCCCAAAGGCAGCAAAGCTATAAGGCATGAGAGGTACAGATCAGGAAATCCACTCATGCCATTTAAGTTCCTAAGAGGTATAACACAGAACAGTAGTGCAAGCTTCACACAATTCAACAGAATAAATCCAAAAATACTTCTCAACATCAGTTATTCTGGGCTGTCTGAACACTGAAGGTCTTACCAGTGAAGACATGAAAAGTGCAGGAGACAGATGGCACAAAGGCACTCATCCTGACATTGGAGACCATAATTACTAGCATTTCTGAAACTGGTAATAATTGTAGAGAAAGGATGGAAAGAATTTGGTTATGACCTATAAGGATGGGATGGTGTTGGTCCTTCAGCTTTGTGATGGTGGATAGCAGAAGGTCTCAGTGCACTCCTAGCCTGTATGTTTGTCTTGATTAGATTGTAAGCTCTATTGAGAAGGGACTGACTCCTATGTGTTGTTTGTACAGCTCTGCACATCTCGAGTAGCACGATAGAAATGTTAAATTAATAAATAGTACTAGTAGTTATAGTAGTAGTAGTAATAGTAGTCTTAATGCAGTTTATGGGATTTGTGCCAAAGGTGTAAGGGAACATAAGAATATAAGATTTGCTATGCAGGGTGAGACCAAAGATCCATTAAGCATAGCATCCTGTCTCTGATAGTAGACAAAACAGGTTACTAGAAGAAACCGGCAGATCATAAAAGAGTAGATCCATTCTTTGCTGCTTACTCCCAGCGATGACATTCCCAGGTCTACTTGGCTAATAAGAACTTTTCTTCCAAGAACATGTCCAAACTCATTTTCAGTCCAGTTATGCCTCATGCTGTGATCACATCCTCCAGTAATAAATTCCACAGTTTAATTGTACATTGAATATATTTTGCAATTTGTTTTAAATTTACTACATAGTCAAGGTGCAGTTTATTTATTTATTTATTTATTTGTTTGTTTGTTTGTTTTTATATACCGACATTCGAAACGAGTATCACATCGGTTTACATGGTAACTTGAGGGATAGATTGACAACAGGTCATCTTATCCTTTTACATTGAAACATTATAGAACGACTTAAATTAACAGTATAACATGATTTTAGCTAGTAGTCTTAACGGTATAACATAATTATAACTAGTTGTCTGAAACAGTATAACATGAATTTTAACAGATTATCTTAGCAGTATGGCATGACATTTAGTGAATTGTCTTGATATGATAGTGTGATTTTAAAGTATTATGTTACACCATCTGTATTTGTATTTATTAAAATTTATTGATCACGTGTTCCTAGACCCTAGGCGATGTACAGAATAACATATACAATATTCACAAAATCCAAATTAAGAACAAAACTTTTTAACTAAAATAAATAGAACAAAACAAGGCAAACATTACCATGGTCATCATTAGAACTGCTTCATTCTCAATAAAGTTCTATGTGTCGTCAATTAGACAAAAGTTAGTCCCAACAAAAAAGATTTTACGTGAAGTCAGTCGTACCAGAGGTTGGGGCCGGCAGCAGACAACAGAATCCAGGACTAGGCCAGAGGTCGGGGCAGGCGGCTAAAGCGAAGATATGATGAACAGGCAGGAGATCAGGGCAGTCGGCAGACAAAGCAGAATCCAGGGATGTACTGAGTCAAGAACCAGAAAAGCAAGCCAAATGGACGAGGAGCTAGAACAGGAACAGGAGTAGAAACTGGAACTGTAGTAGAAACTGGAACTGGAACATGGAACCGAGAGCTGGAAGATGGATAACAATGCACAGCAACTCACACTCAAGGCTGAGCAGGACCTGTTGCTGAGGTGAGGAAGAGATGGCAAGGCAGGGTATTTATACCTGCCTTGCCTGACTTCATCACTCCAGGCTGTGGGGAACTTCCCCGCTGCTGGTCCTTTAAACAGAAGAGAGTGGCATGCGTGCATGCCTGGAGGGATCTCAGACAGCGGCAGCAGCATCGAGAGATGCGGAGAGCGTGGAGCAGACCATGTCTGCCGAGGTCAGTGTTGGGGGACGGAGGCCAGCCACGAACGGGGCAGAAGCGAGCCTTCTGGCCCCTGAGGTGAGGGGAACTGGCCATGCAGGTCTGTGGCTGGGGCACCTAATAGTCAGACACTGAAGAATGTAGAGGACTATCGTGTCTAGGTTCCTCATAGGCTGTCTTGTCCCTGAAGAACAGCATTTCTTGGAGTTGGGGATCTTTACGTTTCCGTCTCAACACCATTGATAAGTGAGAACAGACCTGAAGACCAGCTTGTGATGATCCTGAAGAAAAAATTGAAGGTGATCTTGTTGGAGATGACCATGGTATGGGCACATAACTTTGTAGGCCAGATTCCACTTCCACTAAGATGTCTATGTCTCATTGTAGCTTTCTTCTTGGTGATTCTCTATGTGCAATGAGTGTTGTCTTGTCCTGCCACGATCATGGAATTAAGGGACGGGTTGTAAATGGAGCTCTTGCATCATCTGTGTGGTCAATGAGCTCGAATTTTCCTTGGGTGGTTTCAGGAATCTTGATTGTTCCCATTGCGGCGAAGTTGCATTGCGTGGTGGCTTGGATGGTTTTATCTTTGGTGTGTCTGCGTCGCATGGTCAATTGCTTCATTCCTGAGCGATGTGCGTTGTGTGGCTTGGACACTGCTGCACGGTGCATCGACAGTATGAGTGTCACAGAATGCATGCCGTGTTTCAACACATGCGTTGCACCATGGTGCGTGAGTGGCTGCATCAACTGCTTGGGTCCCCAATGCCGTTCTAGGGCATCCCTCCGACTCCTGCACCATTTTCCTGGCTTGCAGGACACAGATTTTACCTGCTGACTGGCCTCTACAGTTGAAGGACTGCCTTTACTTTTATGGAGCTCGGCTTTGGTCGGCTTGGGTTGCTTAGCCCGTTGCTTCAGTTGCCCTACCGTTTGTAGACCCTCCGATGATGCTCGTTTAAGCATGTCTCTTTGTTGGGGTTTTGGGCCTGGCGATAATTGTACAGAGTGGTGATACAATGGCACGTAACTGCCCGATGGCAAGGATACCTTCTCCGCTTTGACTAGCCTTGCAATCTTTTCTGCATTCTGACGCTAGGCCCAGGGAAACATGCAGCCACAGTCCCTACAGATGGACTGGTCAGGGTCCAGACCCAGACAAAAATAACAGTAACTATGTCTGTCCATTGCAGACATAATTAAATTAATTTATTTATTTAATGTTTTTTTTTATACTGACATTCGTAGAGTAACATCATATCGGTTTCCAAGTAACGAGATGAGTAGCAACGGTGCTTTACAAAGAACAGAGAATAATGTGGTTGCATGAGCAGTACTTACATCCTGGTGCCTTTTTTGACATCTTTGCAGCACTGAAAAGTGCTGTTTTTTTTTCCTTTAATGACTGAGAGAGAAGATTTGCATCCAATAGATACGCAGAAAAAAACGCAACTGAAGAAGTAATCACAAATGCCGGTATAGAAAAACTCTAAATAAATAAATAAATAAATAAATAAATAAATAATGTCTGAGGTGGGAACAGTAGCACATGGGCAGAGTGTCAAGCTCTGCTACTTTGAGAAGGTTCCAAGCCGCGTGCCGCCAGATGACATCGTACCCCAAGACAGCATGGCTATTTTACTCGGCTTATCGAAGGAAAAAATGTATGCCAAAGTGTCTAGAGCATGCTCCGACATGCAATATACCATGTGTCCATGTGAGGTCCCCTCAGTCTTATAACACAGATCACAGGGAGGTAAGTGGGTTTCATGAGGACTCACATCCTTCTGTCCTTGAATAATACCTGTCCTTGAATAATACCTGTTATAGATAAGCTTGATGGAGATTGGGCACGCAGCTAGTCTATCACTCAGTTTAAATAGGACGCTTCCGTTAGCACTAAGCGTTGTCAGCCCTGGATAGAGTCTTTTGACTCACGTTACAGACCTAGCAGGCAATGGCTCAACATTGACCGCCGAGACATCTACAAGAGGATTGATTCCCTGATGAAAGGTCCTTGAATGGACCTGAAATGTGGCTACGTCGGCGACCCTTCAAACCAACAGATAAGTCGGGGTGTTGTATGAGCTTATGCTTAAGCCACTAGAGACTTTCCATCATGCCTACCTAGGTTGCTTTATGAATGCTTTAATACATCTTCCCATACCCGTTTTTGGGATCATTTACAAGGCTGCTGGGAGCGTTCATTAGAAAGGAATGGATTATATGAGTGATTGATTTCACCTTCATCAAACAAGAGAAATGTTTTAGAGATATACACATATGCACACAAACAAAATTACTTGAAAAAAAGTATTGGACTTTAAAGCTGTTTATATATTGGTTGGAGGAGGTCCGTTGATGATTATATCCATATTCATATCACCCTGGTTGGGGATTCATGACAATTGTATATTTATTTATTTATTTAAAATTTTTATATACCGACATTCATCCAGGATATCATATCGGTTCACATTGTAACGCAAAAACAAACGCACGGCATGGCGCTTTACATTGAACAGTAAAAACATGATAACAAGGCATTAACGAGAGGGGGAACAATAACATGGGAAGTTTTGCATTAAAATTATAAACAAAGTTTGCAATTATATACATATGTACAAAAGAAAGAAAACTATGAGGTTAATTTTAATCAGGCTAGGAGATAAGATGGGGAAGAGAAGGGAGGAGAGCGAGGAAAGAGGGGGGGCAGAGAGAAAGAAAAGAAGGTGGCGGAGAAAAGGGGAGGGGAGAGAGGGGCGGTAGAATGGGAAACAGGGGAGGAATGGGGAGAGTGGGGACAGTGGTGAGGTATAGTGAAAAATTAAGTGTATGCTTTTGCAAAGAGCCAGGTCTTGAGCTTCCGCTTGAAGGATTTGAGGCATTCTTCTTGCCGTAGTTCAACAGGCATTTTGTTCCAGAGGGTCGGCCCGGCTATCGATAGTGCACGGGCTCTTGTGGAAGTGAGTTTATAGAGTTTAGGAGAGGGGATAGGCATGGTTGCGAGATGTGCTAGTCTGGTGGGCTTATTAGACTGGTGAAAACGGAAGGATTCATTGAACCAGTTCATTTCGGGATTGTATAGGGCTTTGTGGATGAGAGAGAGAGCCTTATATTGTATGCTGGAGGCTATTGGAAGCCAATGTAGGTCTTTTAGAACAGGTGTAATATGGTCATGTCTACGTAAATTGGTCAAGATCCGGGCTGTGGTGTTTTGTAAGATTTGAATGGGATGGATGGCATTGTTAGGTAGGCCGAGGAGTAGGGAATTGCAGTAGTCGGTTTTGGCGAAGATTGTGGTTTGGAGAACTGTACGGAAATCAGGGGGATGTAATAAGGGTTTGAGTTTTTTTAGTGTGTGGAGTTTAAAGAAGCCGTCTTTTAGAATGTTATTTATGAATTTCTTTAGTGTGACGTGACCATCAAGAATGATACCCAAATCACGGACTTGTTGAGCAAATTGGAACTGAGGAAGAGGGGGGAGGATCGGTTGGCTTTGGGGTGAGATGAGCATAATTTCAGTTTTATTGGTATTAAGAGCAAGGTGGATGGAGGAAAGGAGATTGTTAATGGAATGGAGGGTTTCATTCCAGAAGTCCATGGTTTTTGATAGGGAGTCAGTGATGGGTATAAGCAGCTGAACATCATCAGCATATATGTAATGAGGGAGGTTTAGACTGGAGAGGAAGTAACAGAGGGGCAGAATGTAAATATTGAATAGGGTTGAGGATAGGGAGGATCCCTGAGGGACACCTCAGTTGAGGGGGATGGCCTTGGATACGTGATTTCCTAGCTGGATTTTGTAATCTCTATTACTAAGGTAGGAGTTGAACCAATTGTGGGCAACACCTGTAATACCGATTTCAGTTAGCCGCTGTAGGAGAATGGGATGGCTAACGGTGTCGAATGCGGAGGAGATGTCAAGGAAGGCAAGAATGTATGATTGCCCTTTCTCAAATCCTTTGATAATGTGGTCTGTCAGGGAAAGTAAAAGAGTTTCAGTGCTATGAGATTTTCGAAAACCGTATTGTGCAGAGGCCAGGATATGATTTTCTTCTAGGTATTCTGTGAGTTGCTTGTTGACAGTTTTTTCAAGTAGTTTAGAGATGAATGGAAGATTGGATATGGGGCGATAATTAGCTGGATCAGAAGGGTCAAGTTTGGGCTTCTTTAGAATAGGTTTGACTATTGCCTGCTTCAGGGGGAGCGGCACCTGTCCAGAGCTAATGGATAGGTTGATGATTTTTGTTAAAGGTTTGGCAATGATGTTGGGTATTGTAAGAAGATGTTTAGTGGGTATGGTGTCAGATGGGTGGGTGGAAGGTTTGGCTTTCTTGATAAAGGTTTCTATTTCTAATGATGAAGTGCAGTCTAGGGAGGAGAGGGCATTGGTGTAATTACTGGTTTTTGTTTGATTGATGTCAGATTCGAAGTGGTTGGTAGGATTGGCAGAGGAAGAGAACTTGGATAGCAAATTATCCACTTTGGTTTGGAAGAATGTGGCAAGTTCTTCACATTTGGATTTGGCTACTACATCAGGGATGTGAGGGGTAGCTGTTTTAGTGAGAGAATTCACGTAATCGTATAATACTTTAGGGTTGTATTGGAATTGATGAATTTTGTTGGCATAGAAGTCTCGCTTTGTCTTGTTAAGTTTGTCACTATAGAGATTTAGGGAGGATTTAAATTGTGCCAGGTGCGTTTGTGAGGGATCCTTGCGCCAGATCTTTTCAGATTTCCGAAGGAGTTGTTTGAGATTTTTTAACTCTTGGGAATACCATGGTTTCTTACTCTTGTTGTTTTGTGGGCAGACACTTTTGGATTGTAGGGGACAGGTGGTGTTGGCTATACTATTGGTGATGTCAAACCATGAGGTAAGCGCTGTGTCTGCATTTGTGAGCTCTAGGTGGTCAAGTTTGTTGGCGAGAGCCGATATAAGGTCATCTCTTGTGCAATTTTTTCTGTAGTGAATGGTTATGTTTGTGTTGTCATGGCAGGTGGGTGTCTTAATGGAAAGAGAGGTTTCAATGAGGTGATGATCTGACCAGGGGATGGGTGTGTGGGAAGGGTGATCAGTTTGTATGAGGGCATTGGTGAATAGAAGGTCGAGGGTATGGCCCGCCTTGTGAGTAGGAAAATGGATAGATTGCTTATATCCTAAAGCATTTAGTGAATCAAGAAAAGCGTCACAAGAAGGGGTGCGAGGGGAGCTATCAACATGCAAGTTGAAATCTCCAAGTATGATGGCTGGAATGTCAATGGAGATATTCGTTGCAATGTATTCTATAAGGGTTGAGGGGTTGTTATGTAGGGTACCTGGGGGGGCGTATATGAGACATAATTGTAAAGAGGGGGATTTGAAAAGGCCTATTTCAATTTTCGGAGGGGGCGGAGTAGAGTGGAGAATCATGTTGAACTTTTTCTTTATGATTAAGAGTAAACCTCCTCCTTTCTTTTTTGGCCTGGGGATGGACAAAGTATCATATGTTTCGGAAGGAAGCTGATTAAGGAGGACAGAGTCGGTATCCTTTAGCCAGGTCTCTGTTAAGGCACAAATATCTGGGTCTTGGTCGGAGAGTAGGTTGCAGAGAAGGGGTATCTTTTTGTTTAGAGATTGGACATTGAGGAGGACAAGAGATAGTGCAGTAAGACCAATAATTTGGGTAAGAGGGGGGGCGATCATGGAAGGGAGAATAGTTTTTATATGAGAGTGGTGTCGTGGGTATAGGGGGATGATGGGTCTGCGTTTGTTATAGTTAAGGATGGAGATCTGGTGCTGATGCATTTTTGTAGGATGGGGTGTTGGGAGGAGGTGTGAGAAAGGAAAGAAGGAAACAAGAAAAAGAAAGGATAATGAGGGATAATTGGGTGATTAGTGCAGCTGAGTTGTGGTGATGGAGAGAAGCATAAAAATAGGTAAAAACTTCAATTTTGAGTACAGTGAGAGGAGCACAATAATAGGCAAAACACTTCACTTTTTGAGCACAATGAGAGGAGCACAATGATAGGCAAAACACTTCACTTTTTGAGCACAGTGAGAGGAGCACAATGATAGGCAAAACACTTCACTTTTTGAGCACAGTGAGAGGAGCACAATGATAGTCAAAACACTTCACTTTTTGAGTACAGTGAGAGGAGCACAATGATAGTCAAAACACTTCAATTTTTTGAGGGCACAGACATCTGTGAAGGAACAGGTGGCAAGTTCATGCGTCGGGGGATATAGCCTAGAAAAGGAGGGCTCTTACCCCAACAGGAGGGTCACTTCCTTCTTTGACCCTTTGTTTTTGTCTGGGCAGCGATTTGGGAGGATGACCAAAGGCTAATTCTATGAAATGTTCCTCTCCTTCCACAAAAAATTTTTTTTCATAACAGCTGTGAATTGCTATACTCTTTTTTGAGAACTGGAATCGAACAGAGTGAAGTTATACATGCAATATGAAGGATTGATTTTGGTTTTCTATTAGCAGTAAATGATGACATAGACTTAATTGGCATCTCAGAGACATGGTGGAAAGAGGATAACCAATGGGACAGTGCTATACCGGGGTACAAATTATATCGCAATGACAGAGAGGAGCACTTGGGAGGAGATGTGGCGCTTTATGTCCGGGATGGCATAGAGTCCAACAGGATAAACATCCTGCATGAGACTAAATACAAAATTGAATCTTTATGGGTAGAAATCCCTTGTGTGTCAGGGAAGACTATAGTGATAGGGGTATACTACCGTCCACCTGGTCAAGATGGTGAGATGGACAGTGAAATGCTAAGAGAAATTAGGGAAGCTAACCAAATTGGTAATGCAGTAATAATGGGAGACTTCAATTACCTCACAAAACACGTTGCAAACAAAATTGAAAATTTTATGTGCTTAGGAATTTATCTCACAATGTGGACCATCATACCACCCTTGGTTGGTTTAGGCAGTAAGCCACGCTTTCAACCATAACGGGTCATATTTAATCATCGGTCCGGAATAGTCTATTAAATTTCTTTTAAATTTCTTCAATTTTCTACTTTATTGAATTTACTTTTTTTATCGTTTTTTGTCCATTTATAATAAAATATTTTTAACGGAGTAAGGAGCGGAATTGCCTTACTTGTGCGGAGCGCCTCCGCGCTTCCGAGGTAGTGCCTTCACTCACTTGTGCAGAGCGCCGCCGCGCTTTCAAGACTTCATTTTCAATGCTGCCGCGCTTAAAAGGCAGCAAATTCCGATCGAGGGTGCTCGTGTGACTTAGAGCTCCTGTAGTCCGACGTACGTTTCGCAGTTGTGCTGCTTCAGGGACTCTGTCCTAATCGGAAGGTTTAGGCTTAAGAAGAACACAAGGTTAGTTACCGCCAAACTCTTTCAATATTTAAATGCCTTCATATTTGCTTCCGTCTAATTCCTTGGCTTTGACCTTCACTTGTTCCTGACCACGCTCTGGACGGATTCCTTGGCTTTGACCCTCGCTTGTTCCTGACCATGCTCTGGACGGATTCCTTGGCTTTGACCCTCACTTGTTCCTGACCAGGCTCTGGATGGATTTCTTGACTTTGACCCTCGCTTGTACTTGACCACACTCTGGACGAATTCCTTGGCTCCAACCATTGCTCGACCTTTGACCTTGTCTCCAGCCGCATGCCCTGACTTCAGCTTGAACCTGACCTTGTCTGTAGCCACCTGCCCTGACTTCAGCTTGAACCTGACCTTATCTCCTTCTGCCTGCCATGACTTCAGCTTGAACCTGACCTTGTCTCTAGCCGCCTGCCCTGACTAGCTTGAACTTGACCTTGTCTTCAGCTGCCTGCCCTGATTTCAGCTTGAACCTGATCTTGTCTCTAGCCACCTGCCCTGACTTCAGCTCGAACCTGACTCTGCTTCCAGTTGACTACATTGGACTTGGCCTTTCTTATTAGGCTTCAGCCTTTTACAAGCCCAGACTTAATGTGTTCCTGACTCCTACCCTGCTTTAGTCTGTCCGGGCTTCTGGAACCGGGCTCTGTTTTTAACTCAGCTCTGTTGGACCCTGCGTCTCCACTGCTTCCTGGCCCCTTACTTAGGATACTCTCCTCAGGATCAACTACGTGGAGGCCCGCCTAAGACCAGCCGGCCCCGATACCCAAGGGCTCAACCTGCGGCGAAAGAGGGCTGGTATTGGCGATGCTCCAGTTGGCTTCCGCTTCCCGTTCAGCTCCACCTCCCGACGGTGGGGACCCATGGCGGCGTCCCCCAGGGGTAGCACCAACTCCCCCTCGGGCTAAGGGTCCAACTCCACAACAGATTGCCAAGGCCATGGACTCGGTGGAGCCATCCGCTCTCCAGGCCATTCCGGGCCTGGCCTTGAAGTTCCAGGAACAGCAGTGGTTCCTGGAGGCGTTGGCTACCTCCCTTGAATGCCTCAACGCCTGTCTGGACTCTCATGCTGGTTCCGTGGCTTCCACGACCGCACCACTCAGTTCTCAGGCACCGGCTTCTTCAGCCAGAGCTCTGCTCACCCTGCCCGCTCCACCCCGCTTCAATGGGGATCTGAAGCTTTATCAATCAATGCTACATGCAGTTTGCTCTGCAACCCTCCATCTTCCAAGATGACCTTACGAAGGTAATTTTCATCCTTTCACACCTAGAGGGCAAGGCATTAGCATAGGCATCTCCCTTATGGGAGCATGCAGACTCTCTTCTCCAGGAACTATCACATTTTGTGACTACCTTTTGTCGGACCTTTGATGATCCAGGGAGGCAGGCTACGGCTAGTTTGAATCTTCTACATTTACGGCACGGTCATCGAGCACTCAATGAATATACCATAGAATTCCAGACCCTCGCCACGGAGTTGGGCTGGCAGGAGGATTGCCTCCGAGCCATTTACCTAGATGGCTCGGAGAAACTTATCAGCAAAAAAAAGAAGCACACATATCAATAAGAGAACAGTTAATAGAAAAATATTCATCTGGTTTTACAGAAAATTATGCAACTAATCTAAACAAATGTTTGGGTCTATTCTCTGCTGTAAGCAACTTCTGTTTAATAAGCACTTTTGGCTTGCTTCACCTGACTATGATAAAATTCAGTAGCTCCCTGGCAAAGTAGTTTATTCTGCTCAGTTTTATCTCTTTTCCATCCATGCTCAGCATGGCAGCCCAAGGCAATCTGCTGCCTGATGCAAGGAATAAGAGGGTGCCTGCACGTCTGCCCACCCACCCTCCACCCCTGAGGCATGGCACCAGTCAAATCACCAAGGAAGCCAAGGTGGAGGGTTCCCACTTGGAGTGTGGCCCTTTTGGTGATTTGAAATGCTGGAAGGGGAAATGCTGAGGTCAGGGTTCCCAGAGAAGTGGCAGATAGAGCACCAGTGATAATATTCCTAAGAAGCTGATAAGCCTGTCACACTCCTAGGAACCTTACCACCTGCCTCCTACCCTTCCCCAGAATCTGCCCACTGAGGATGTGAGAAACGAGTGAATGGTGGTGTACTCTTTCAGGCCATAGCAAGGGTATTAGATGCCCTAGACAAACCTTACATTCTTGAGGCAACCTTCTCTTCCCCTCAGCCCTCCTCATACACAGTTAAAAATTATGCATTAAGAACATAAGAACATAAGAAAATGCCATACTGGGTCAGACCAAGGGTCCATCAAGCCCAGCATCCTGTTTCCAACAGTGGCCAATCCAGACCATAAGAACCTGGCAAGTACCCAAAAACTAAGTCTATTCCATGTAACCATTGCTAATGGCAGTGGCTATTCTCTAAGTGAACTTAATAGCAGGTAATGGACTTCTCCTCCAAGAACTTATCCAATCCTTTTTTAAACACAGCTATACTAACTGCACTAACCACATTCTCTGGCAACAAATTCCAGAGTTTAATTGTGCGTTGAGTAAAAAAGAACTTTCTCCGATTAGTTTTAAATGTGCCCCATGCTAACTTCATGGAGTGCCCCCTAGTCTTTCTACTATCCGAAAGAGTAAATAACCGATTCACATCTACCCGTTCTAGACCTCTCATGATTTTAAACACCTCTATCATATCCCCCATCAGTTGTCTCTTCTCCAAGCTGAAAAGTCCTAACCTCTTTAGTCTTTCCTCATAGGGGAGTTGTTCCATTCCCCTTATCATTTTGGTAGCCCTTCTCTGAACCTTCTCCATCGCAATTATATCTTTTTTGAGATGCGGCGACCAGAATTGTACACAGTATTCAAGGTGCGGTCTCACCATGGAGCGATACAGAGACATTATGACATTTTCCGTTTTATTCATCATTCCTTTTCTAATAATTCCCAACATTCTGTTTGCTTTTTTGACTGCCGCAGCACACTGCACCGACGATTTCAATGTGTTATCCACTATGACACCTAGATCTCTTTCTTGGGTTGTAGCACCTAATATGGAACCCAACATTGTGTAATTATAGCATGGGTTATTTTTCCCTATATGCATCACCTTGCACTTATCCACATTAAATTTCATCTGCCATTTAGATGCCCAATTTTCCAGTCTCACAAGGTCTTCCTGCAATTTATCACAATCTGCTTGTGATTTAACTACTCTGAACAATTTTGTGTCATCTGCAAATTTGATTATCTCACTCGTCGTATTTCTTTCCAGATCATTTATAAATATATTGAAAAGTAATGGTCCCAATACAGATCCCTGAGGCACTCCACTGTCCACTCTCTTCCACTGAGAAAATTGTCCATTTAATCCTACTCTCTGTTTCCTGTCTTTTAGCCAGTTTGCAATCCACGAAAGGACATCGCCACCTATCCCATGACTTTTTACTTTTCCTAGAAGCCTCTCATGAGGAACTTTGTCAAACGCCTTCTGAAAATCCAAGTATACTATATCTACCGGTTCACCTTTATCCACATGTTTATTAACTCCTTCAAAAAAGTGAAGCAGATTTGTGAGGCAAGACTTGCCCTGGGTAAAGCCATGCTGACTTTGTTCCATTAAACCATGTCTTTCTATATGTTCTGTGATTTTGATGTTTAGAACACTTTCCACTATTTTGCCTGGCACTGAAGTCAGGCTTAACCGGTCTGTAGTTTCCCGGATCGCCTCTGGAGCCCTTTTTAAATATTGGGGTTACATTTGCTATCCTCCAGTCTTCAGGTACAATGGATGATTTTAATGATAGTTACAAATTTTTACTAATAGGTCTGAATCATTACCCATGAAAACCTTCTCCATTACGGGTACCTCTCCAACATCCTCTTCAGTAAACACCGAAGCAAAGAAATCATTTAATCTTTCCGCGATGGCCTTATCTTCTCTAAGTGCCCCTTTAACCCCTCGATCATCTAACGGTCCAACTGACTCCCTCACAGGCTTTCTGCTTCAGATATATTTTAAAAGGTTTTTACTGTGAGTTTTTGCCTCTACAGCTAACTTCTTTTCAAATTCTCTATTAGCCTGTCTTATCAATGTCTTACATTTAATTTGCCAACTTTTATGCTTTATCCTATTTTCTTCTGTTGGATCCTTCTTCCAATTTTTGAATGAAGATCTTTTGGCTAAAATAGCTTCTTTCACCTCCCCTTTTAACCATGCCGGTAATCGTTTTGCATTCTTTCCACCTTTGTTAATGTGTGGAATACATCTAGACTGTGCTTCAAGAATGGTATTTTTTAACAATGACCACGCCTCTTGGACATTTTTTACTTTTGTAGCTGCTCCTTTCAGTTTTTTTCTAACAATTTTTCTCATTTTATCAAAGTTTCCCTTTTGAAAGTTTAGAACGAGAGCCTTGGATTTGCACACTGTTCCTCTTCCAGTCATTAAATCAAATTTGATCATATTATGATCACTATTGCCAAGCGGCCCCACCACCATTACCTCTCTCACCAAGTCCTGTGCTGCACTGAGAATTAGATCTAAAATTGCTCCCTCTCTCGTTGGTTCCTGAACCAATTGCTCCATAAAGCTATCATTTTTTCCATCCAGGAACGTTATCTCTCTAGTGTGTCCCGATGATACATTTACCCAGTCAATATTGGGGTAATTGAAGTCTCCCATTATTACTGCACTACCAATTTGGTTAGCTTCCCTAATTTCTCTTAGCATTTCACTGTCCGTCTCACCATTTTGACCAGGTGGACGGTAGTATACCCCTATCACTATAGTCTTCCCCGACACACAAGGGATTTCTACCCATAAAGATTCAATTTTGTATTTAGTCTCATGCAGGATGTTTATCCTGTTGGACTCTTTGCCATCCCGGACATAAAGCGCCACACCTCCTCCCGGGTGCTCCTCTCTGTCATTGCGATATAATTTGTACCCCGGTATAGCACTGTCCCATTGGTTATCCTCTTTCCACCATGTCTCTGAGATAAGAACATAAGAACAAAAGAAAATGCCATACTGGGTCAGACCAAGGGTCCATCAAGCCCAGCATCCTGTTTCCAACAGTGGCTAATCCAGGCCATAAGAACCTGGCAAGTACCCAAAAACTAAGTCTATTCCATGTTACCATTGCTAATGGCAGTGGCTATTCTCTAAGTGAACTTAATAGCAGGTAATGGACTTCTCCTCCAAGAACTTATCCAATCCTTTTTTGAACACAGCTATACTAACTGCACTAACCACATCCTCTGGCAACAAATTCCAGAGTTTAATTGTGCGTTGAGTAAAAAAGAACTTTCTCCGATTAGTTTTAAATGTGCCCCATGCTAACTTCATGGAATGCCCCCTAGTCTTTCTACTATCCGAAAGAGTAAATAACCGATTCACATCTACCCGTTCTAGACCTCTCATGATTTTAAACCCCTCTATCATATCCCCCCTCAGTCGTCTCTTCTCCAAGCTGAAAAGTCCTAACCTCTTTAGTCTTTCCTCATAGGGGAGTTGTTCCATTCCCCTTATCATTTTGATAGCCCTTCTCTGTACCTTCTCCATCGCAATTATATCTTTTTTGAGATGCGGCGACCAGAATTATACACAGTATTCAAGGTGCAGTCTCACCATGGAGCGATACAGAGGCATTATGACATTTTCCATTTATTCACCATTCCCTTTCTAATAATTCCCAACATTCTGTTTGCTTTTTTGACTGCCGCAGCACACTGTACCGACGATTTCAATGTGTTATCCACTATGACACCTAGATCTCTTTCTTGGGTTGTAGCACCTAATATGGAACCCAACATTGGGTAATTATAGCATGGGTTATTTTTCCCTATATGCATCACTTTGCACTTATCCACATTAAATTTCATCTGCCATTTGGATGCCCAATTTTCCAGTCTCACAAGGTCTTCCTGCAATTTATCACAATCTGCTTGTGATTTAACTACTCTGAACAATTTTGTGTCATCTGCAAATTTGATTATCTCACTCGTCGTATTTCTTTCCAGATCATTTATAAATATATTGAAAAGACTATGTCATCATTCACTACTATACATTCTAATTCTCCCATCTTACTTCTTAGACTTCTGGCATTAGCATGCAAACATTTCAAAGTTTGTTTTTTGTTTGTATTTTCATTCTGCTTTTTAATTGATAGGGATGTTAGAATTTTTTAGCTCAGGTGAGTTTTTAGTTATAGGCACTTGGACTATTTTTCTAATTATTGGAACCTCACTGTCGGGATGCCCTAATTCTAATGCATCATTAGTATCCTTTGAAGATACCTCTCTCCGAACCATGCTCTGCTGAGCGACTGTCGGCTTTCCCCTTTGTTCTAGTTTAAAAGCTTCTCTATCTCCTTTTTAAAGGTTAGCACCAGCAGTCTGGTTCCACCCTGGTTAAGGTGGATCCCATCCCTTCGGAAGAGACTCCCCCTTCCCCAAAAAGTTTCCCAGTTCCTAACAAAACTGAATCCCTCTTCCTTGCACCATCGTCTCATCCACGCATTGAGACTCCGGAGCTCTGCCTGCCTCTGGTGACCTGCGCGTGGAACAGGGAGCATTTCAGAGAATGCTACCCTGGAGGTTCTGGATTTAAGCTTTCTACCTAAGACAAACAGTCTAACTTCAGTTAGTCTGCCAGAGTGACTCACTGCTCTCTTGATTAACAAATGTTGATCTCTATTCAAACCCAATCACACTACCTCAACACCTTTCCAAGGTGAGTAACTGAGCTGAACTATTCAACTTTTTTACGTAGGTATACACTGCTCCTAGCTTATTTCTAGCTTCTGGCTACTTTTTGGTTTTTTTTTCTTTGTGGGGTTTTTTTTTTCAATACAATCACTCAATTTGTATTAAATACAAACACTTAGTTGTTTAAAAGTCTGCAGAACACTCAGTTCTGCAGACTTTTAAAAATAAACACACTACCTACTGCTTACTAGCTACCTTATTGACTATTTAAAAATACAGTCTAACTTGTTTATTCACTGCCTTTCTGACTATTAAAGGCACAAACACACTAAATAATACTCCCAGATAGTTAACTTTGCCCCAATACTTTTAAAAAAGACAATGTCCCAAGCAAAAACTTACTGATTCCTTTCAGCCACCAGCAAGGTGATCCTCTCCTCTCAGGGTTCCCACTGGAATGCAAGGACTGGAACAGGAACATGAAGACTGGAACTAGGTCAGGAACAAGGATCAGGAACAGTGCGAACAACTAAGCACACGACAGGAAGTGTGGAGACCTGTTGCCTAGGCAAAGACCGAATGGCAGAGCCTGCCTTAAATAGAAAGGCCTGGGGATGTCATCATCTGGGGCCGCGGGAAGGTTTCCCGCTGCGGCCCCTTTAAACTCAGGGAAGGTGCGCGCATGCGCGCCTAAGGCAAACAAACAGAAATTAGGTGATAGCAGTGTCTCACCTTGATGCACATGGGAAGAATTCACCGGGACCGCGGAAGGCCATGGAGCTGCCGGAGGAACCTGGGAGTGAAGCAGGAGCGCGAGCATGCAGGCAGCTGCCTACTGCTGCCAATGAGGAAAGGCCAGGTTCAGAACCAGGCGTCGGGGCTGAGTAGAGCTGCTGCGGCCGGGAAATGCAACAGTGGGTAGAATCCCATGGCACACCAAGGACCAAGCACCACCTGTTAGAGTCAGTGGCTGCGTGCTACCAAAAAGCAATTACAGCATGTGTTAAAGCGCCTTCTTCACCAGTGTTCCCTAGCACCTTACAGTGTGGAACAAATGAGGAGGCTGATACTTTGACGTGATGATGGCAGAACCTAGCATGGCTGTGTACTGCACCAACAGAGAAAATCTTGCCTGCCAGTGCCGAAGCATTTGTAGTAGATGTCCCCTGCCATTCCTGACCGCACATGCTGCGCTCCATTGTCGCACTAACTCCCAATGGATTGAATAGGAGCAGTGTGACGACGGCATCCCCAGTATCACTGGGGCTTTGATTATGGCACGGTGGTGGGTGGTGTTCTATGGCACCATCCCCATGGTACCCCCAGTACCTGATAACACTCCAAGATGCAGAACACAGCCCTTGAAATTGCGTCTGGAATGGCTCACTGCAGTTTCCCTCATGGAACAGTACAGCAAAGTCCATGATGAACAACGGTGCCATGGTACTCTGTGGTAGTGTCCTGTGGCATCCAACCACATCCACTGGTGCCCACCATGGTGACAGCGCCCACAGGGTTCGTAGCACTGCTGCGCTCATAAAAGATGGATCGCATCAATGGTACAAAACAATTCTACACCCACTCATTGGCAGCAGTAGGCAGCTGCCTGCATGCTCGCGCTCCTGCTTCACTCCCAGGTTCCTCCGGCAGCTCCATGGCCTTCCGCGGTCCCGGTGAAGTCTCCCCACGTGCATCAAGGGGAGACGCTGCTATCACCTAATTTCTGTTTGTTTGCCTTAGGTGCGCATGCGCGCACCTTCCCTGAGTTTAAAGGAGCCGCAGCGGGAAACCTTCCCGCGGCCCCAGATGATGACATCCCCAGGCCTTTCTATTTAAGGCAGGCTCTGCCATTCGGTCTTTGCCTAGGCAACAGGTCTCCACACTTCCTGTCGTGTGCTTAGTTGTTCGCACTGTTCCTGATCCTTGTTCCTGACCTAGTTCGATGGTATATAGCGAAATCTCTGGTGCTCCTGGTGCTCCCGGTGCCATGGACATAGACAGCCCAGCTGCACCGACAGAGACCCTGGTGCCTGAAGACATCAATGGACCAGCGATGCTGAAGATGCCAGGGGCACTGCAGGTAGAGGCTCTGTAGCCTCAACAAAGCCTCGACACACCTTATCAATGCCCAAAGGTACCAATGACTGTTGATGCCATCGACAGTTCCCCTCGGCTCACTTTTACATCTGAAGGCATCGATGCTGTGAGCTCAATGGCGTCCCTTGCCAGCGGCTATGGCTGACGATATCCTTCACAGCAACCCTAGTTCTCATTAGCACCGATGGTGCATAAATCCAGGTGGGGCCTCCGATGGTCTCCGATCCCCGCAGTTCAGAGCCGCTGAGATCATCGGCATCCATTGTACTCGATAGCCATAGCCCAGTGATGGGACAGCACAATGTCCCTCGGTGCCCCGCCTGGACACTATAAAGGAGCTTCAAGGGCAACAGACCACTGCGCCTGGATGCCTCGGTGCTCCAAGGTGCCTGGAGTAGATGGCAATCCCGGCACTTGACAGCACCAAATTCATCCAAGGCCAAAACCCCTATCGTATGAGGGCTTCTGTGGCACTCAAGGGCTCTCAGGAGCCCCAGCGGTCAATGGTCTTGAGGGCGACCAGGGCACTCAATGGCGATCCCAGTGCCTCGTTGATGGTGTGAGGACGGCAATGGCATCGAGGACGGCCACAGCATCGAGGTTACGCACCTCGATGGCATCGAGGATGGCCATAGAAAAGTATGAAGTAACGGAAACCGAGATTAGGGACAGTAACCTACAACTAGCACAGAGGGAAAAAAAGATATGAAAGCTATTGTGAGAAAAAGAGGAGGAAATGATACAAAAGGATGAGGTCTGCCACCTGGAACAGAATTTAAAGTTCCAAATTAAAATTCTCCAGTAGGATTTGGAAATAGAGAAGGCCAAGGGACCCCAGCCCTCAGCTCAAGATTTGAGGACCCCCATTAGAGGGGCAAGGGATTAGTTTACCTGTTTTGAAAATACTGGGATTTTATTATGGAATCCTCATGAGGCTGACATAAGGGAAACAACACGGTATAAGAGGCTGGAGGATGATTTAGACAGTTATCTAAAATCAATTTGCCATACATATCGCTGATTTCAGGTAACAGTGTGTAAATATCTTTATAGGATCATAAGTGACTATACCCTGAGGAAGGACATCAGTATCCAAAACATAGAGCCGTGTCGAAATTATACTGGCAAATACAAAATTCTGTTGTATTGCAGAAGAGATTCCCAAACATAAAAAAAAACAAATTAAGATAAGTGAACCTTTTTATTATTATTTTTTTTTATTTAAAAAACTCTTCTATACTGTCGTTAAGTTAGATAACCATCACAATGGTTTACAGCAAGGCACGAAAATGTAAATATGGGTGTTATAAATTACAAATTAAACATGTGCCATCATAGTACGGTAACAATTTAATACAAAAAAAAACTGTGTGTGTAAGTTAGGCTTGTCTGTTGGGAACATATTAGGCGGTTTGAATTTAACATTAATATGCTTTTGTAGGTTACAAGTAATAAGTTCTAGTTTGATGCGTCCTTATCAATCAACTGGATTTCTCCAGTTGATTGATAAGGATGCATTTTTGCAAAGAAAAATTATAAAAATTGTTACCTGGGGTTTTGAAGTGACCCATGATTATATGCAAGGCAGAGAACAAGGAATTGTGAAAGTAGTCACATTTAATCAATAACAATAATTTTAGAGGACTAGGAGTATTTATTGTGTATTCTCTATATCCTTTCACTCCACATATCAAATAAGGAAGGTTCATATTTTTGTAAAGTACACACATAACCTTGGTGTGCATGTACTTTTACATGAACTGCAAAGAAGCATTTTGAAGGGGCAGAGTTGAAACTTATGCACATACTTTTTGATTTTAAAAGTATGTGCCTAAGTTACCCTGCGTAAGTTTCGTCCTTCGAAGAAGAGGTGTAACTTTACACGAGGTAATCTGTGCATGTACTCAGCCAATTACCTGAGGATTTTCAAAGCAAACTTATCCATATAAAGTTGCTTTGAAAATCCTCAGTAAAGTCTGCATGTACAATATATTGCAGTGCGGGCTGTTTGAAAGTTATCATCGATGTGTCTGGGAGAGAGAAGCTTCTTGATTCTGACTCTTTCTGCTCCTTCCTCTCCATACTAAAGAAAGAGCAGCTTGTTATAGGACAGGTCATGGAAAGAACCCAGCCCATACCAATTTGTCAGTGGTGGGGCCACCCAGAGTGTCGCCAGGGATGGCCGCAATGCTAAGATAATAGGTTTATAATCACAAGTGACCATTTCAGAACAGAATCCAAATGAAAGGGTGTGGGAAGCACTTCTGCCCATGGCTCCGATGTCTGCTGGAGTCTGTCCAGGTGTATTTCTGAGAGCAAGCAGCACATCAACCCTGTTCTCTCTCATTCCCTCCTTCTCCATCCTTTTTCCTCTCCCCCTTTATCTTTTCCTTCTCTTGCTGCCCTCCTTCTTGGTCTGATCTCTTCTCAAATCTAGACTTTCCCATTCCACTCCTGGAAGCTTCTCCCCTGTAGTCCCAAAAGATGGTCCTTCATTTTGCTTAAAATCACCATCCTATCCCCCAATAATTATACTGTCCTAATATCACAGAACAAATCACCCCATCCCATGCATTCTCCTGAGACTTGAGACATCAGTGTTTCATTCAAATCTTCCTCAGTATGCTATTTTGTAGCCTGCAGTATATCATGACAGTTACCCTCCCCAAGACTTTCACAATGCTATAAAGTCTAAAATACATAGCTCACCATAGCTGAGGATCTTCACTGTTTTACTGATGTAAATATAGCCTCCGATGTAATTGCAGCTCTGTCACTGACTCTGTGGTGACCTTGGGGTGGGTTGCTTTATCTCCCTGTGCCTCAGTTATATCCTGGCTGAAAGGACTCTTTGTGAGACCTTGGGGCAAGACCCTTTATCTTCCTTTGCCTCAGTTCTAAACCTGGCTCTGACATGACTCTGTATGATATTGGGGTGAATCCCTTTATCTCCTTGTGCCTCAGTTCTAATCTTGGTTCTGTCACTGACTTTGGAATGAATCATTTTACTTCCCTGTGCTTCATTTCTGCTTTGTAATGAATTCTCAATGTGACCTTAGGGTGCTTCCCTTTATCTCCCTGTGCCTCAATTCCTTCTTATTTTTATTTTTTTTAATTGTTATTACATTTTTACAAATACACATCAAAATATACTTGAAAGGAAAACAACATGGAATAAGGTAAATCATATGAAGTGGAAAAAAATAACCATGTACAGTAGACCACAATATGGAGGGATCCAAAATAATAAAATATTAAGAAACTAACTTGCAAGCAGCACTATAAAAATGCTCTAAGATACCTAATTAACCATACCAAAATTAACTAGGGTCAAAATAGACAAGCACCTTGCTGGACTCTGCCCTTCCCTGCAAAAACGTATTGAATCTGGTTCATAGAAAGCATACTTAATATCCTCCAATTTAATTTCATATTTACAAGGGAACCTAAGCATAAAAGTAACCCCAAGGAGAAACCATTTACTATTTTTTATTCAAAAAGGTTTTATGTCTTTGTAATGTTGATCTAGACAGATCAGAAAACATAGCTATTCCATGACCAAGAAACATATTTTGCTTGGCACAAAAAAACATTTTTATAGTCCAATTTTTATCGGGCAAAAGCAACAAAAGGTGTATCTTTTTGTTCGAACAAGCTTTCCCATAGAGTTAATGAGCAAGAAAAAAGGCATTTCATATCCTCCGTATCTTCCCCAGCTTATATCTCTCTGAAGAAATTAACACGAAACTGTACTTAAGCATATGCAACACTATATTTTATCCTGTTACCAGATTCTATCAAGTTCAATGTTATTTACTTACTTATTTACTTATTAACCTGCTTTTTAGTTATTAACTGGTTAACCATATTATATACTTTTTCTCAAATTAACTATTTTATGTTTATTTATGTTTATTTATGTTTTATTATGTTTTCTCAAATTAACTGTTCAATGTAAACCGCTAAATGTTCAATGTAAACCACTAAATGTTCAATGTAAACCGCTAAATGAAGCGATAGTTACGGTTCCTTAGCGATAGTTATGGTTCCTTGTAAACCGGGGTGATATGTATACTATACAGGAACCCCGGTATATAAATTCTTTAAATAAATAAATCTAATAGTTGCTTCAACCTGTGAGTTCTGCAAAAAAAATAACATCGAGATCTAAACTATCAACAGAAAGCTCAGCTCTTCCAGGTATAACCTGCCACCCCCTGATGATACCTTTATGGGGGAGACCTGTATAGCACGGGTAGTGCTACCAAAAGCTTGCTGAGCAGACTGGATGGACTATTTGGTCCTTTTCTGCCGTCACGTCTATATTTCTATGTTTCTATGGTCGAGCCCTCCTCTAGAAGCAGTAGGTAAATAAAATACCTTGAGTGACAAATGGTATGTAGTCCAAATGTGTAGAATTTTTCTTTTTTCTCCGGTACTATTCCAGCCCAGTCTGCTTGTTCAGGGTCAAAACTAGGTGCGTGTGTGCAGGAAAGACCCTGTGCCTCCAGGAGAAACATTTAAGGTGAAGCAGAAATGACTCAGAACTGTTATGTGGCAGCATGCAAGGATTCTTTACTGGAAACTGGGAGAGAAAAATAATATACATTAAGGGGTCAAAGGCCGATATTAAAAAAAAAAGCTGAAGTCCTAAATTTTAGGCTCCTAAGTTTAGGTCCCTAACAGGTTCATTCATCAAGTCGTGTTAGGGCCTCATCGCATGATAAATGGGATTTAACGCACATTAGACGTGTGATGTTTATTGTGTCGCCCGTTTGCTTGCAAATGTGATAATAAGTATGCAAAAGCTAGAAAATAATGCAAATGAGGTACTCCTAATGCACTTTGCAGAAAAGTAATGTACACCAGTGTGGGATTTAATGTCAGATTTAACTACACCTTTTTTTGTGCGGTAGAAGGGAAAAACAGTTTATATCGCGCCATAGCAGCTGTTATCAAGGCTATTATGGCAGACCTGGAGGAGCTGAGGCAGACAGAGAGGTATATAGATGAGACCTTCAGGGACATAGTAGTCAAGTCCCAACTTCAGACTGGCAGCCCTGGTGCTGCCTTGGAGGAAGAAAGTCTCATGATGAGAGAGCACCAACCAGGTGCAGCAGGAAAGAATCCTGTAGCAAGGACCTGCTCTCCAGGTGATGCATTGTCCTTTCGCACTGAGGATATCTCCCCAAGGCCTACTGCCCAAGAGGGAAGGGTTAGGTCGGCATTCATAGTTGGTGATTCAATTATTAGGAATATAGATAGCTGGGTGGCTGGTAGGCGTGAGGCTCGCCTGGTAACATGCCTACCTGGTGCGAAGGTGGCGGACCTCACGCGTCACCTAGATAGGATTTTAGACAGTGCTGGGGAGGAGCCGGCTGTCGTGGTACATGTGGGCACCAACGACATAGGAAAATGTGAGAAGGAGGTTCTGGAAGCCAAATTTAGGCTCTTAGGTAGAAAGCTTAAATCCAGAACCTCCAGGGTAGCATTCTCTGAAATGCTCCCTGTTCCACGCGCAGGTCCCCAGAGGCAGGCAGAGCTCCGGAGTCTCAATGCGTGGATGAGACGATGGTGCAAGGAAGAGGGATTCAGTTTTGTTAGGAACTGGGGAACCTTTTGAGGAAGGGGGAGTCTCTTCCGAAGGGATGGTCTCCACCTTAACCAGGGTGGAACCAGACTGCTGGCGCTAACCTTTAAAAAGGAGACAGAGCCACTTTTAAACCAGAACAAGGGGGAAAGCCGACAGTCGCTCAGCAGCGCATGGTTCGGAGAGAGGTATCTTCAAAGGATACTAATGATGCATTAGAATTAGGGCATCCCGACAGTGAGGTTCCAATAATTAGAAAAATAGTCCAAGTGCCTATAACTAAAAACTCACCTGAGCTAAAAAATTCTAACATCCCTATCAATTAAAAAGCAGAATGAAAATACAAACAAAAAACAAACTTTCAAATGTTTGTATGCTAATGCCAGAAGACTAAGAAGTAAGATGGGAGAATTAGAATGTATAGCAGTGAATGATGACATAGACTTAATTGGCATCTCAGAGACATGGTGGAAGGAGGTGTTGCAGTCTCCACCGCTTTCCCCCTTGTTGCTGTACTCAGGGCTCACCTCCGATGCCGGGAACGCCGCTCCCGCGGCTCTGCTGGGCCTTTGGGGCATCCGCCATTACTGGATCATCCCGCTGCAGCCACGCTCGCGCGCGAGGACGCGCATTATGGACGCACGGTCACCGGAAGTCTGGCCCCGCCTGGACTAACTACGCCACGCCCCCAAGCCAGATTTAACCGGCGTTCATCTGCCTTCTCATTGCCTTGCAACGAGGGTCGCTACTGTTAGTAGTTCTTAGTTGCGCTTCTGCTGTTCTGCTTCCCGGTTGACCTCAGCTTGTTCCTGACTCCGCTTCTGCCTGCCGCCTGCCTTTGACCTCCGCTTGTTCCTGACTCCGCTTCTGCCTGCCGCCTGCCTTTGACCTCAGCTTGTTCCCGACTCCGCTTTTGCCTGCCGCCTGCCTCTGACCTCAGCGTGTTCCTGACTCCGCCTCTGCCTGCAGCCCGCCATTGACTTCAGCTTGTGCCCGACTCCGCTCCTGCTTGCCGCCAGCCTCCGACCCTTGCCTGCACCTGAGACTGCTTCGACTGGCTGCCAGCCTGACTTGGGTTTGTCTCCCTTCTACTCACTGCTCGGTCTGGCTCTTTTGCACGCTACTGACTCCGGTCCTGCCTTCAGCAGGTCACAGCCTACGATACGCTACAGACTCTGTTCCTGTTACTTGTCTGCTCCACTCCGCGGCATACTACAGACCCCGGGCCTGCTCTCTACTGCTTGTACAGCAGGCTACAGACTCTATCACTGCCCCGCTCTCGCCGGGCCTTCCTGTTCCCTGCTGCTGGACTCTGTGGATTACCCTTGCCCAGGCCTCTTCTATAGAGACTGTTACTGTGCTCCTAAGTCCCAAGGTTCTAGGACGCTACGGGCTCCTCCTGGGGGGTTCCTGGTTCCCGGGTGAAGACCTGTGCCTGTGGCTCTTAAGTCCCAAGGTTCTAGGACCCTACGGGCTCCTCCTGGGGGGTTCCTGGTTCCCGGGTGAAGATCTGTGCCTGTGGCTCCGCCTCCCGAGCTACTCTACCCAGGGTAGTTCGGTTCAAGGGTTCACACCTGGACTGCAGCTTCCCAGACTGCAACAGTTTGCAAGGCCTTGGACTCGGCGGAGTCTCCCAGTCTGCAGGCTATCCCTGGGATGGCGCAGCGCCTTCAACAACAGCAACATTGTATTGATACTCTTGCTGCCACTGTGGACCAACTGGTCTCTCGTCTAGAAGCTTCCACTCGCCAAGGGTCTTCTGTATCAGTCGCTGTCCCCAATACACAGTTGCCAGCCCCTAGCAGGTACGCTGGGGACAGTAAGTCCTGCCGTGGGTTCCTGAACCAATGTCAAGTACGGTTCACCTTGTTACCAACCCAGTTTCCCACTGAAGCGGCTAAAGTGGCCTATATTTTTTCTTTACTGGATGGCAAGGCGCTAGAATGGGCTTCACCCTTGTGGGAATGCTCTGATCCTCTGCTACAGAATCTTCAGGAATTTCTTCTTCAGTTTCGCCTGGCCTTTGATGACCCTGCACGCCAGTCCACGGCGGCGTCTGAACTCCTGCATCTCCGACAGGGCACACGTCCAGTAGCGGAGTACATTATCAACTTTCGGACCCTGGCCATGGAACTGGCTTGGCAGGATGATTGTTTAAAAGGGATCTTCCTTGAAGGTCTGGCTGGTCGGATTAAAGATGAACTGGCAGGACGGGAGATTCCTGAGGAGTTGAACGACTTAATGGACATTGCAGGCAAGGTTGACCGTCGTCTTCAACAGCGTGACAGAGAGACTCGGTCGGCTAATAGGAGTCAGCCACGCCTACACGTCTCCTCCAGGTCTCCTCTGCAAAGGACTTCTCCTGCTGCCAACCCTGCTTCTGAACCCATGCAGCTGGGCAGGTCACCACTTACTCCGGAAGAGAGGAGCCGTCGGTGCTCGCTAGGCCTCTGCCTTTATTGTGGAGGTAAAGGACATTTCCTGTCATCCTGCACTGAGCGTCCGGGAAACACCTGTGCCTAGGTTATACCGAGGAGCTACACCTAGGCGCTACCGGATCCGCTCCTCTCTGCACTCTGCTTGTGACCCTCAAGTACCCCAGTGGGGAGATCCAGATTCGGGCCTTTGTCGATTCTGGGGCCGAGGGGAACTTTATTGTGGCCGAGCTGGTGAAACAACTGGGCCTGCCTACAGAACCAAGGAACCCTCAGCTACGCATCTCTTCGATCCGAGGGACCTTGTTGCCTGGAGTTATCTCTCGCTCTACGAGACCAGTGACTTTGCAGACGGGTCTATTTCACTCCGAGGAGATTTCTCTACTCATCCTGGAACGAGCCGTGCATCCATTGGTGCTGGGACTTCCGTGGCTCCGTCAGCACTCCCCCGTCATCAGATGGGATGACTTCCAGCTGGTTAGCTGGGGTTCTGCCTGCTTTGACCAATGTTTACGGCTTCCTCGTCCTCCCAACGCTCTGCATCTCTGTTCCACACATCTCCTGCCAGAGGCTTACCAAAGTTTTCAAGATGTCTTCTCCAAAGAGATGGCGGAGATTCTCCCGGAACACAGACCCTTTGACTGTCCCATTGATCTGGTTCCCGGTACTACACCGCCTCGTGGCCGTGTATATCCTCTCTCACTGCCAGAGACTAAGGCGATGTCCCAGTACATCTCCGAGAACTTAGCCAAGGGATTTATTCGTCCATCCCGCTCACCGGCAGGTGCTGGATTCTTTTTCGTGGACAAAAAGGATGGTTCGCTACGACCGTGTATTGACTATCGTGGTCTCAACGCCATTACTAAACGAGACCGCTATCCTTTGCCACTCATCACGGAACTACTGGACCGTCTCCAAGGAGCTCGCATCTTTACCAAGTTGGACCTGAGAGGGGCCTATAACCTCGTACGTATTCGCCCAGGAGACGAGTGGAAGACGGCATTCAACACACGTGATGGGCATTACGAGTACCTCGTGATGCCCTTTGGGCTTTGTAATGCCCCCGCCGTCTTCCAGCACCTCATGAACGAGGTCCTTCGAGAGATGCTCCATTCCCACGTAATAGTCTACTTGGATGATGTCCTCATATACTCCAAAGACATAGACTCTCACCGCCAGCATGTTTGCCAGGTCCTCCGGGCCAATCATCTATATGCCAAGCTTGAGAAATGCGTGTTTGAAGCTGAATCTCTACCTTTCCTGGGATATATTATCTCAGCAGCGGGCTTTTGCATGGACCCAGAAAAGGTAGCCGCCATCACGAAATGGCCCCAGCCCACGGGTCTCAAAGCCCTCCAGCGCTTCCTGGGCTTTGCGAACTTTTATAGACATTTATTCCGCGTTACTCTCACCGTGTGGCTCCTCTTACAGCCTTGACCCGGAAAGGAGCAGATGTCAAGCACTGGCCGGAGGCTGCTGTCGCGGCCTTTTCCGATCTCAAGGAGGCCTTCCTCTCGGATGTATGTCTCCGACACCCGGACCCTTCACGACCATTCATCGTGGAGGTCGATTCTTCCAGCATCGCTGTGGGAGCGGTTCTCAGCCAGCACTCTGATACTGGACAACTCCTTCCTTGCTCGTACTTTTCCCGGAAGTTCTCAGCCGCTGAAATTAATTATTCCATTGGGGATAAAGAGTTGCTGGCGATAAAACTCGCCTTCGAGGAATGGAGACAGTGGCTCGAGGGCTCCTTGCACACTACCACCGTTTACACGGATCATAAGAATTTGGAATTTCTGACCCAGGCTCAACGACTGAACCCCCGCCAAGCCTGCTGGGCCTTGTTCTTCAGTCATTTTGACTTTGTTGTACAGTACCGTCCGGCTGCTAAAAATCTCCGGGCAGACGCCCTGTCTCGCACCTCTTGTGCCGAGGAGGACATTGACCCACCACAATTCATCTTGGACCCCTCTAAGATTCGGCTCTCTGCCATGACCATCCTCTCGCAAGACCGCACAGTGCTCTCACGCTGGGACCGTTTGACGGCATTACGATGGGCCCACGACTCCTTGATTGGAGGACATGCTGGACGAGAAAGGACCCTGGAACTTGTTAACCGGTATTACTGGTGGCCCAACATCCGGCGTGACGTCGCCTCGTATGTGGCTTCTTGCCCTACCTGTGCTCGCCAGAAACCCAATTCTGGCTCCCCATATGGTCTCCTGCACCCACTTCCGGTTCCCACTGAACCATGGACCCATATAGCTACAGACTTCATAGTTGACCTGCCTCCATCCCAGGGACATACGGTCGTCTGGGTCACGGTTGACCGTTTCTCAAAAATGATCCATCTGGTTCCCCTGCCTAAGCTTCCTTCTGCACCCGAGTTGGCCCACCTGTTCACCCAACATGTGTTCAGGCTTCACGGCCTCCCTCAAGATATCGTTTCGGACAGAGGTTCGCAGTTTGTGGCCCGCTACTGGAGAGCTCTCTGTAAATGCTTCCAGGTTAAGCTTAGTTTCTCCACAGCCTTTCATCCTCAAAGCAACGGACAGACCGAGAGAATGAACAGGACTCTAAAAGCCTACCTCCGGGCCTTCATTAATGAGAGGCAAGACAATTGGTCTGAGCTCTTACCCTGGGCCGAATTTGCCTATAACAACCAGGTCCATGCCGCCACGGGCAAATCTCCGTTCCATCTAGTATATGGTAAACCATTACGACCACCACTCCCGCTAGAGGCTCCCAGTGCCTCACCCGCTGCTCAAGTAACAGCCCAGCAACTCCAGGCATTGTGGCACATGACACGAAAACAGATTCTCCGTGCGGCCGCGAAGGCTAAGCAGACGGCCGATCGCCATCGTCGGCCAGCTCCCACATTCCAGCCTGGGGATAGAGTCTGGCTAAGTACGAAGAATCTGCACCTTCGACTTCCCTCACGAAGATTCGCCCCAAAGTTCTGTGGTCCGTTTCGAGTGGCTGAACGAGTGGGACTGGTATCGTATCGGCTTCGGCTACCCTCTTCCTTCAGAGTACACACGTGTTTCACGCCTCACTGCTCAAGCCTGTAGTCCTCTCCCGGTATCACCATACACCTCCGGACCCTGCAACCACAACCGTTGATGATGACCCTACATACCAAGTACGGGATGTCCTGGACATCCGATTTCACAATTGCAGATGGGAGTATTTACTGGCCTGGGAAGGGTGTGGTGACGAAGATAACACCTGGGAGCCCAGCCGTAATATTCTAGACAAAGATCTCCTGCACCAGTTCCACCGGGACCATCCAGAGAAACCTGGACTGCTCAAAAGGGGCCGTAAAGGGGGTAGTACTGTTGCGGTCTCCACCGCTTTCCCCCGTGTTGCTGTACTCAGGGCTCACCTCCGATGCCGGGAACGCCGCTCCCGCGGCTCTGCTGGGCCTTTGGGGCGTCCGCCATTACTGGATCATCCCGCTGCTGCCACGCGCATTATGGACGCACGGTCACCGGAAGTCTGGCCCCGCCTGGACTAATTACGCCACGCCCCAAGCCAGATTTAACCGGCGTTCATCTGCCTTCTCATTGCCTTGCAACGAGGGTCGCTACTGTTAGTAGTTCTTAGTTGCGCTTCTGCTGTTCTGCTTCCTGGTTGACCTCAGCTTGTTCCTGACTCCGCTTCTGCCTGCCGCCTGCCTTTGACCTCTGCTTGTTCCTGACTCCGCTTCTGCCTGCCGCCTGCCTTTGACCTCAGCTTGTTCCCGACTCCGCTTTTGCCTGCCGCCTGCCTCTGACCTCAGCGTGTTCCTGACTCCGCCTCTGCCTGCAGCCAGCCATTGACTTCAGCTTGTGCCCGACTCCGCTCCTGCTTACCGCCAGCCTCCGACCTTTGCCTGCACCTGAGACTGCTTCGACTGGCTGCCAGCCTGACTTGGGTTTGTCTCCCTTCTACTCACTGCTCGGTCTGGCTCTTTTGCACGCTACTGACTCCAGTCCTGCCTTCAGCAGGTCACAGCCTACGATACGCTACAGACTCTGTTCCTGTTACCTGTCTCCTCCACTCCGCGGCATACTACAGACCCCGGGCCTGCTCTCTACTGCTTGTACAGCAGGCTACAGACTCTATCACTGCCCCGCTCTCGCCGGGCCTTCCTGTTCCCTGCTGCTGGACTCTGTGGATTACCCTTGCCCAGGCCTCTTCTATAGAGACTGTTACTGTGCTCCTAAGTCCCAAGGTTCTAGGACGCTACGGGCTCCTCCTGGGGGGTTCCTGGTTCCCGGGTGAAGACCTGTGCCTGTGGCTCTTAAGTCCCAAGGTTCTAGGACCCTACGGGCTCCTCCTGGGGGGTTCCTGGTTCCCGGGTGAAGATCTGTGCCTGTGGCTCCGCCTCCCGAACTACTCTACCCAGGGTAGTTCGGTTCAAGGGTTCACACCTGGACTGCAGCTTCCCAGACTGCAACAGGAGGATAACCAATGGGACAGTGCTATACCGGGGTACAAATTATATCGCAATGACAGAGAGGAGCACCCTGGAGGAGGTGTGGCGCTTTATGTCCGGGATGGCATAGAGTCCAAACATCCTGCATGAGACTAAATACAAAATTGAATCTTTATGGGTAGAAATCCCTTGTGTGTCGGGGAAGACTATAGTGATAGGAGTATATTATCGTCCACCTGGTCAAGATGGTGAGACGGACAGTAAAATGCTAAGAGAAATTAGGGAAGCTAACCAAATTGGTAGTGCGGTAATAATGGGAGGCTTCAATTACCCCAATATTGACTGGGTAAATGTATCATCGGGACACACTAGAGCAGAGCTTTTCAAAGTGTGTGTCGCGACACTTTAGTGTGTCGCCTGCAGTGTGCCGGTGTGTCGCGCAAGCCCGGTGCACGTGACACACCAGGAAGTGGGAGCCAATGCGGCCGCCGGTGGACCTCATCCCACTGGCGGCTGAGCAGTGAAGTTTCGCTGGGCTGGGCTGTGTGCCGGAGACACACAGCAGGAAGATCGGCAGGGCCGTGGTGGAGCTCACGTCACCACGGCCCGAAGAAAAAGGTCACGTTTAAACGTGCAGGTGCTCCACTTCCTTCCTGCCCATGCGGCCCCGGAAGAAAAATGTTGCCGGAGCCGCGCGGGCAGGAAGGAGGTGGAGCATCAGCCGCATGCAGAAGAGGAGCAGCGTTGTTGTAGCGAGCTAAGAAGAGGAGGAGGCCCAGTAGCAGGGTCCCCACCGCGGATCGGCCCAAGGAGATCAGGGCCGCCGATCGACCCGAGAAGATCAGGGCCGCCGCTGCTGCGGATCGGCCCGAGAAGATCAGGGCCGCCGCTGCCGCCGATCAGCCCGAGAAGATCAGGGCCGCTGCAGAACCCATCCTGCAGCGACCTGTGAAGAGGAGGCCCAGAGGTAAGAGAGAGGCTGAGGGCCCGTAGAGTGTGTGTATGAGATGAGTTGAGAGATTGTGTGCGTGTATGAGATGAGTTGAGAGATTGTGTGTGGGAGTAAGGACCTGAATGTTTGCAGAGACAGCATGTGAGAGCCTGTGTGTGTGTGAGAGAGACAGCATGTGACAGTGAGAGCCTGTATGAATGATGGTATGAGAGAGAGCATGTGACAATGAGAGCCTGTGCTTGAGCAAGACAGCATGTGGGAGTGAGAGAGAGAGCCTGGGTGTGTGAGAGTCAGACAGCACGTGCAAGAGAGAGACTGGGTATGAATGATGGTATGAGAGAGAGCATGTGACAGTGAGAGTCTGTGCTTGAGCAAGACAGCATGTGGGAGTAAGAGAGAGCCTGGGTGTGTGAGTCAGATAGCATGTGCAAGAGAGAGACAATGAATGATTGTATGAGAGAGAGCATGTGACAGTGAGAGCCTGTGCTTGAGCAAGACAGCATGTGGGAGTAAGAGAGAGCCTGGGTGTGTGAGAGTCAGACAGCATGTGCAAGAGAGAGACTATGAATGATTGTATGAGAGAGAGCATGTGACAGTGAGAGTCTGTGCTTGAGCAGGACAGCATGTGGAAGTGAGAGAGAGCCTAGGTGTGTGAGAGTCAGACAGCATGTGCAAGAGAGAGACCGTGTATGAATGATTGTATGAGAGAGAGCATGTGAGAGTGAGAGCCTGTGTGTGTGTGAGAGAGAGAGAAAGCATGTGAGAATGAGAACCTGACTGTATGTTTGAGGGAAGAAGATAGATGGAGAGAAAAGAAATAGAAAAAAAAGACAATATGAAAGGAATTGGCAAAAAAATAAGAAAGGGGAGGTGAAACAAAAAAGCCTGTGACCAACCGATTAGAAAACTAAGATCAGACAGCAAAGGTCCCTTCCTATATATTCCAGACTTCACTCTCATAGCCATATAGAATTAGTTGAATGAGGCTATCAAATAATTTTATAGTGTGAAACTGGCCAGCTTTTTTAAATTACGCAGAAGACCCTTTGGACTTTTTTATTAACACCAAATATTCAAAAGCTGTGTTCATCCCATCAAGCTCATATATCTCATTAAAGAGGTAAATTGAATAACACAATAACTATGTTTTATTAATGTTACTCATAAATTATAACAATAACATTAATCTTTGAATATTATATATATTTAATATAAATGAAAGGTTTTCACAAGATAGGTTGTGTCGTGAAACATTTTATGATGTATATATTTAAGGAAACATACATAAATTGTCGAAATACATTTCATTCGTTTAACCTTTAACCTCTGGTTTGCTAGTAGACTGAATTACTGTGTCCCGAAATTATCTTTGTCTAAAAAGTGTGTCACCAACATGAAAAGTTTGGAAAGCTCTGCGCTAGAGAGATAACGTTCATGGATGGAATAAATGATAGCTTTATGGAGCAATTGGTTCAGGAACCAACAAGAGAGGGAGCAATTTTAGATCTAATTCTCAGTGGAGCACAGGACTTGGTGAGAGAGGTAACAGTGGTGCGGCCGCTTGGCAATAGTGTTCATAATATGACCAAATTTGATTTAATGACTGGAAGAGGAACAGTGTGCAAATCCACGGCTCTCGTGCTAAACTTTCAAAAGGGAAACTTTGATAAAATGAGAAAAATTGTTAGAAAAAAACGGAAAGGAGCAGCTACAAAAGTAAAAAATGTCCAAGAGACGTTGTCATTTTTAAAAAATACAATTCTATAGCAAAGTTCAGATGTATTCCACACATTAAGAAAGGTAGAAAGAAGGCAAAACGATTACCGGCATGGTTAAAAGGGGAGGTGAAAGAAGCTATTTTAGCCAAAAGATCTTCATTCAAAAATTGGAAGAAGGATCCAACAGAAGAAAATAGGATAAAGCATAAATGTTGGCAAGTTAAATGTAAGACATTGATAAGACAGGCTAAGAGAGAATTTGAAAAGAAGTTGGCCGTAGAGGCAAAAACTCACAGTAAATATATCCGAAGCAGAAAGCCTGTGAGGGAGTCATTTGGACCATTAGATGATCGAGGGGTTAAAGGGGCACTTAGAGAAGATAAGGCCATTGTGGAAAGATTAAATTATTTCTTTGCTTCAGTGTTTACTGAAGAGGATGTTGGAGAGGTACCCGTAATGGAGAAGGTTTTCATGGGTAATGATTCAGATGGACTGAATCAAATCACGGTGAACCTACATGTGGTAGACCTGATTGACAAACTGAAGAGTAGTAAATCACCTGGACCTGATGGTATACACCCCAGAGTTCTAAAAAATGAAATTTCAGAGCTATTAGTAAAAATTTGTAACCTGTCATTAAAATCATCCATTGTACCTGAAGACTGGAGGATAGCAAATGTAACCCCAATATTTAAAAAGGGCTCCAGGGGCGATCCGGGAAACTACAGACCGGTTAGCCTGACTTCAGTGCCAGGAAAAATTGTGGAAAGTGTTCTAAGCATCAAAATCACAGAACATATAGAAAGACATGATTTAATGGAACAAAGTCAGCATGGCTTTACCCAAGGCAAGTCTTGCCTCACAAATCTGCTTCACTTTTTTGAAGGAGTTAATAAACATGTTGTTGTGTTCGTGGACCCTTGGACCACATGGAACAAGGGATGGAAGGCTGTAGAGTCCACAGCGGGTGTTCCAACCGGGAGGCGGTTCGGGGAACTCGGAGGCAAGCTGTGTAGACTGGACTACGGTGGAGTCCTATGCGACCAAGGACTCGGTACCCAGAGGAAGGACGGACGGCGTTGGGACCTGGTGATTGAAGAGTCTTCACCCTGGAGACCGGCACTCCCCCGGGAGGAGCCCTTAGGAGTCCAGCCGCTGGGACTTTTGGAGACTCACCCTGGAAGCCGGAATCCCCCCAGGAGGAGCCCGTAGGGACCCGGCCGTTGGGAGTTAGGCGACTCCCTGAAGACCGAGGATGGTCTGGATGCAGGCGCCTCCTGCAGGTCGTAGGTTCCAGACGGCTGGCGCCTCCAGAAGGTCGTAGGTAGTCTTTGTAGAGAAGTTGAAGAAAATCCAAAAGCCGGTCCAGGAGTCTGAGTCCAAAGAGCGGGCCGCAGCCAATCCAGGGGTCGATGTCCAGAGAGCGGTACGCAGCCAGTCCAGGGGTTGATGTCCAAAGAGCGGTCCGCAGCCAATCCAGGGGTCGATGTCCAGAGAGCGGTCCAAAGCCAGTCCAGGGGTCGGAGTCCAGAAGAATCAATCCAGCAAGGAGGGCAGAGCAGAAGCGGGACGTAGAACCAGAGCCAAGGATGAAGAGGAGGGAAGTCAGGAGACAAGCCGAGTCGAATTGAAGAGCAGTCCAAGAACGCAGCAACAGCAGACAGCAACAGGAACCTTGTTGCAATGCGAAGAAGGAACCAGGAAGCAGGGCTGAAGTAGTCTGGGCGTCTGACGTCATCCAGGGACTGCCCAGAGGTTTTCCCACGCTGGCCCCTTTAAATCCCCAGCCCCTGCACGCGCACGCGCCTAGGGGGCGGGGCCAGCCACGGCGAAACGCCAGCATCTCCCTCGAGGAGGGAGAGCTGTGGCAGAGGCCTGAACAGGCCCCGACGAGGTCCTGGCAGAACGGACAGACCTCGGAGGAGGTAGGGGATCCGGGGTACGGCCCGGGGTCATAACACATGTGGAAAAAGGTGAACCGGTAGATGTAATGTACTTGGATTTTCAGAAGGCATTTGATAAAGTTCCTCATGAGAGGCTTCTAGGAAAAGTAAAACGTCATGGTATAGGTGGTGATGTCCTTTTGTGGATTACAAACTGGCTAAAAGACAGGAAACAGAGAGTAGGATTAAATGGGCAATTTTCTCAGTGGAAGGGAGTGGACAGTGGAGTGCCTCAGGGATCTGTATTGGGACCCTTACTTTTCAATATATTTATAAATGATCTGGAAAGAAATACGATGAGTGAGATAATCAAATTTGCAGATGACACAAAATTGTTCAGAGTAGTTAAATCAGAAGCAGATTGTGATAAATTGCAGGAAGACCTTGTGAGACTGGAAAATTGGTCATCCAAATGGCAGATGAAATTTAATGTGGATAAGTGCAAGGTGATGCATTTAGGGAAAAATAACCCATGCTATAATTACACAATGTTGGGTTCCATATTAGGTGCTACAACCCAAGAAAGAGATCTAGGTGTCATAGTGGATAACACATTGAAATCGAGGGTACAGTGTGCTGCGGCAGTCAAAAAAGCAAACAGAATGTTGGGAATTATTAGAAAAGGAATGGTGAATAAAACGGAAAATGTCATAATGCCTCTGTATCGCTCCATGGTGAGACCGCACCTTGAATACTGAGTGCCTCACCTTTCTCTCTGCTCTCCCCGCTAGCCTTGGGAAGATGGCTACCGCCGTGTCTGCATACCGATCTCTCCATCGTCCCCGGAACGGCTATGGCAAAGCCTCACGCCATGTTTCTCCTAAGGGCCTCCTAGGGTGCGCGCGCGCCACCCACGTCTTTATCCACGTCATGGCAGGAACCTCGGGGCGTCCCCCTCGAGTGACGTCACGTCATCCGGGTATTTAGCCTGCCCTCGTTTGCTAGCTCATCAAGTTAGCAAGGATCGGATTTGGATTGTGAATGGTTGGAAAGCCTCCGGTCTGAGCTACTCTGCCGCTTCCTTGCTGCCGCTGTAAGCTCTTTGTGCCCTTCGGGGTATTTCTCTAACCTGGGTACCCACTCCTCGGGGGCCCCTTACTTTCTTTCAGGTGCCTATCTGGGATCAGGTATTCGCTCCTCGAGGGCCTACTCTCCCGGGCTCGGTGCCTATGTTCAACTACTTCTGCCTGCTGGGATCTCCACCTATACAGACACCAAAAGTGAGTAATCAAACTTTCTCAGTCTGTCTCACCTACAGCTCTGCTGCGCTGGGAAACTGCATCCGGATATCCCTAAACAATCTCTGTGAGACAGGTCCCCTCTGCCGAGGGTCCCCGGACTGCTACCTCTGGATTACCTCACTACTGCCACTTCTCATGGTATATATCAGCTGTATGATAAAAGACGAATCTCTGTGCTTGTGCGTCCTGAGTCTAGCCTAGTACTGTGGTTCCTCACGGGGCTCCTCCCCGTGGGCATGGTCACTTTCACAGTACCCAAGAATGCACTCAAAAACCTCAAAACCATAACAGTATGAAGGCTTTGAAACGTCTTCAAAAGCTTCAGCATCGGCCATAGCAGCCAGACGTTTAGCGTGGCTCAAGGCTAGCGCTTTACAAGAAGACGTTCATGATAAATTGGCTAACCTCCCCTGCCAGGGTGATAATCTGTTTGGAGATCGACTCCAAGAAACCATGGCTCAATTAAAGGAGCAAAATGTTGTGGTTCAAGCCTTGACAACTTCCAGTACTTTTGGAACTTTCTCCCGCCACTACTTTGCACCAGCTAGAATAGCGCCATATCACAGACTCCCTTTCAGGTCCTATCCATCCTACAGACCTCAATCTTATCCACAACCACCTCGACAACAACCACAAAATAATCAACAACGTCGAGGTAGACCACGCACACAGCGTCAGCAAGGTCAACTACCTGCTACGACGTCAAAGCCACCAACCTCTTTTTCATTTCAACAGGGCCACCACCTCCCAAGGCTGTGGGAGGGAGAATCACAGCATTCAGCCAAGCTTGGTCGGCAATTACATCCAACCACTAGGTCCTGGAAATAATCACTCAAGGATATCAATTGCATTTCCTCTCCAAACCTGCCCTTCCACATCTAGTTTCCAACAGGGGCAATTGCTCCAATAACCTTCAGTTGGCAGGGGAGATATCAACTCTACAAAATCAGTGAGCAATTCGGACCTTGCCATCACACATCTGCAATATGGGATTTTATTCCCCTTATTTCTTAATTTCTAAGAAATCAGGAGGTCTCAGACCAATTTTGGACTTCCGCAACCTCAACAAATATCTAGTCAAGGAGAAGTTCAAATGGTCTCCCTAAAAACAATTCTTCCACTCCTTCAACCCAACGATTGGATGTGCTCACTGGACCTAAAGGATGTGAAACCGAATGCTCATCAACTTCGAACAATCTCCACCTTGTTGGCCCACTTGCGTCCAGTTCTACCCATTGACATCTGTAAGGCGGCGACCTGGTCATCTCTACATACTTTCACGTCCCACTACTGCTTAGACCAGCAATCGTCTCAGGATGCCAAGCTGGGACGAGCGGTCTTGGATACTTTAATTACATACTTCAAAATTGGCTGTCCACGCTGGCTAAGTCACGCAAAAAAAAAAAAAAAAGGGAGTCAAGATCTATAATTTGGCATGACAGGGGAGCTAGGGACTCCCATGACAGCATGACTAATTCAGCCCTGCTATCGACGGGAAAAAGCAAGTTTGCTTACCGTAAACGGTATTTCCGTAGATAGCAGGATGAATTAGCCATGCTGACCCACCCACCTCACTGGACAGCCTTATGTTTTTATAACTGCTAAAATACAGACTGAGGAGAATCTGTTTTCCTGCGCGTGAACACACGTGCAGACGCACAGAGCAAAGCTCTGTATCAGCTTTAAGAAGCTCCGCCTCCGACGCAAGACTGACAGTCCAATGACACCATGGCTAATTTATCCTGCTATCTATGGAAACACTGTTTACGGTAAGCAAACTTGCTTTTCCTGGGTGGTAGCTCCTAATATGGAACCTAACATCGTGCAACTACAGCAAGGGTTATTTTTCCCTATATGCAACACCTTGCATTTGTCCACATTAAATTTCATCTGCCATTTGGATGCCCAATCTTCCAATCTTGCAAGGTCCTCTTGTAATGTATCACAATCCGCTTGTGATTTAACTACTCTGAATACTTTTGTATCATCCGCAAATTTGATAACCTCACTCATCGTATTCCTTTCCAGATCACTTATAAATATACTAGCCGTTAAGCCCGTAACAACGGGCTACATTAAAAAAAAAAATTTCGGTCCATTTCCTTCCCCCTCATTCTCCCTCCCACCTCATTCTCATTCTCATTCTCCCTCCCCCTCCTCTCCCTTCCACCTCCACCTCCACCTCCCCCTCATTCTCCCTTTCCCCTTCCCCTCATTCTCCCTTCCCCTCATTCTCCCTTCCACCTTCCCCTCATTCTCCCTTCCACCTCCCCCTCATTCTCCCTTCCACCTCTCCCTTCCACTTCCCCCTCCCCTCCCACTTCTATTCTCCCTCCCACTCCTCACCTCACTCTCTCCTCCCTCCCCCTCCCCTCAGTCGCTCCCCTCCTCTCCCAGCTCATTCACAACCCCTTTGGATGGCGCGCGCCGCCGCTGCCGCTCTGGGTCCTCGCCACTGCCGCCAAGGGTCCTGGTCCTCGCCGCTGCTACGGGTCCTGGTCCTCGCCGCCGCTGCCGCTACAGGTCCTTGCTGCTGCCGCTACGGGTCCTGGTCCTCGCCGCTGCTACGGGTACTCCCAGCGCCATTTTTGTGAATAGGCAAACTCTGGCTGACATGCTCGCCCGCACATGCGCGGTAGAGCTGCTCTCTACTGCGCATTTGCGGCACATCAGTCAGGGCTCCCTTATCTAGTAGATTGAAAAGCACCGGTCCAAGTACAGATCCCTGAGGCACTCCACTGTTTACCCTTTTCCACTGAGAAAATTGACCATTTAATCCTACTCTCTGTTTCCTGTCTTTTAACCAGTTTGTAATCCACAAAAGGACATCGCCTCCTATCCCATGACTTTTTAGTTTTCTTAGAAGCCTCTCGTGAGGGACTTTCTCAAATGCCTTCTGAAAATCCAAATACACTACATCTACTGGTTCACCTTTATCCACATGTTTATTAACCCCTTCAAAAAAATGAAGCAGATTTGTTAGGCACGACTTCCCTTGGGTAAATCCATATTGACTGTGTTCCTTTAAACCATGTCTTTCTATATGCTCTATGATTTTGATCTTTAGAATAGTTCCCACTATTTTTCCTGGCACTGAAGTCAGGCTCACTGGTCTATAGTTTCCTGGATCGCCCTTGGAGCCCTTTTTAAATATTGGGGTTACATTGGCCACCCTCCAGTCTTCAGGTACAATGGATGATTTTAATGATAGGTTACACATTTTAACTAATAGATCAGAAATTTCATTTTTTAGTTCCTTCAGAACCCTAGGATGCATACCATCTGGTCCAGGTGATTTGCTACTCTTTAGTTTGTCAATCTGGCCTACTACATCTCCCAGGTTCACAGTGATTTCGTTCAGTTCGTCTGACTCATTACCACTGAAAACCATCTCCGGAAATGGTATCTCCCCAACATCCTCATTAGTTAACACGGAGGCAAAGAATTCATTTAGTCTTTCTGCAATGGCCTTATCTTCCCTAAGAAGCCCCTTTAACCCCTCTGTCATCTAATGGTCCAATCGACTCCCTCACAGGTTTCTTGCTTTGGATATATTTAAAAAAAAATTTTATTATGAGTTTTTGACTCTATCGCCAACTTCATTTCAAATTCTCTCTTCGCTTGTCTTATCAATGTTTTACACTTACCTTGACAATACTTATGTTTTATCCTATTTTCGTCAGATGGATCCTTCTTCCAATTTTTGAAGGATGTTTTTTTGGCTAAAATAGCCTCTTTTGCCTCACCTTTTAACCATGATGGAATACATATGGACTGCGCCTCTAGGATTGTAATTTTAAACAATGTCCAAGCCTGTTGAACACTTTTAACCTTTGCAGCTGCACCTTTCAGTTTTTTTCTAACTATTTTCCTCATTTCCCCTTATCATTTTGGTTGCCCTTCTCTGTACCTTCTCTATCGCAATTATATCTTTTTTGAGATGCGGCGACCAGAATTGTACACAGTATTCAAGGTGCGGTCTCACCATGGAGCGATACAGAGGCATTATGACATTTTCCGTTTTATTCACCATTCCCTTTCTAATAATTCCCAACATTCTGTTTGCTTTTTTGACTGCCGCAGCACACTGTACCGACGATTTCAATGTGTTATCCACTATGACACCTAGATCTCTTTCTTGGGTTGTAGCACCTAAGAACATAAGAAAATGCCATACTGGGTCAGACCAAGGGTCCATCAAGCCCAGCATCCTGTTTCCAACAGTGGCCAATCCAGGCCATAAGAACCTGGCAATTACCCAAAAACTAAGTCTATTCCATGTTACCATTGCTAATGGCAGTGGCTATTCTCTAAGTGAACTTAATAGCAGGTAATGGACTTCTCCTCCAAGAACTTATCCAATCCTTTTTTAAACACAGCTATACTAACTGCACTAACTACATCCTCTGGCAACAAATTCCAGAGTTTAATTGTGCGTTGAGTAAAAAAGAACTCTTTCTCCGATTGGTTTTAAATGTGCCCCATGCTAACTTCATGGAGTGCCCCCTAGTCTTTCTACTATCCGAAAGAGTAAATAACCGATTCACATCTACCCGTTCTAGACCTCTCATGATTTTAAACACCTCTATCATATCCCCCTCAGTTGTCTCTTCTCCAAGCTGAAAAGTCCTAACCTCTTTAGTCTTTCCTCATAGGGGAGCTGTTCCATTCCCCTTATCATTTTGGTAGCCCTTCTCTGTACCTTCTCCATCACAATTATATCTTTTTTGAGATGCGGCGACCAGAATTGTACTCAGTTCACAGCCTTGAGATTGTTCACAATTTGAGAGGTGGTACATTTTCAAAAGGGGATAATCTAGCTACCTATCAGGGTACTTGCCAGGTTCTTATGGCCTGGATTGGCCACTGCTGGAAACAGGATGCTGGGCTTGATGGACTCTTGGTCTGACCCAGTATGGCATTTTCTTATGTTCTTATGCATTATGGCGTTAAAGTTAATTGTGTTATTGAGGGGAGGCACAATATCATGTGATAGCATAACACACACTATTGCATGGTTTTAAGTACACCTTTTGCCCTTTTCTGGGCAAAGAGAGAGAGAGAGACTGAGACTCTGGGGAGGCCTTTATAGTGCTGCAACTATTTATATCTCTATAGTAGGGCCAGCTAATATCTCAAGGCGAGGTGTTGGTGGTGGTTTAGCGACCAGTTTTAGATGCGGAGTGAGATGTACAAACAGCACAGTACATCTCGGTGAAGATTTTACATCATTTGGCGTGAGGAAATTCTCACAAAAATGACATTTCTTCTATGTTATCTCGCCCTAGCTTGACTGTACCCTTTTTAGAGACCATCAAGCTAGGGCGAGAGAACACGTCAAGCTATTAGCCGGCCCTCCTATAGAGATATAAATAGTTGAACACTATAAAGGCCTCCCCAGAGTCTCTTGCTTTTAGTGTACCCTGTGATACTATATGAAGTGATAATTCTAAAATTTCCATAAACATGCCCCTTTTTGTACTATGGGCATTATTATAGTATTTTGATGAATCTAGGGGTATATCTGTAGTTAGAGGGATGGATCACTTTCAAAATATACCCCATTATGTCCTGTATCGAAAGCTGCTCTACTCTTCAATATTTGTATTAGTATATCATGATTAATTTTATATTTCTTAATTTTGTTTTATGAGGATGATGATGATATGATAATGGTGATATTCTATTTTTACAATATTGCACTGGTTTTGTAGTAGTTTCCAGTTTAGTTTTTTTGTCTGCACTTTTCTGTTCTATAATTTATGGCCTTATTCTTATTTGGTGAGAGTCTGACTGAGGCGTGGTAGTCTGCTAGCCAGGAAAACGCTAGCAGACTACCTCTTGGGTTGAAGGTCTTGCTGATTTTATTACCTGCTGGGATCCATGATTGAAGGGGCTCCTCGGGTGCTAAAATGATGATGGTGCTTAAGCCTGCTGGATACTGAAATGCCTGCAAGTGGTGGAGATTTGATTGCTGTGTCAAGGACCTGCTGTTACAGTTGTGGACCCTTGGGCTGGTTGGGACAGTGGATGGTATGCTATGGAAGACCACAGCAAGCGTCCCAGCCGGGAGGCGGTACGGAAGAGACTCGGAAAAGGCTTCACCACCGGAAGTCCGAGGTCCCCCCAGGAGGAGCCCGTAGGGACCCGGACCTCTTGGTCTTAGGTGGGATCCTATGCGACCAAGGATCCAGGCAGTGGCTGAAGAGATGGATGAAGGCTAGGCCCAGGTAGCTGGAGAGTCTTCACCCTCGGAAGCCCGTGGTTCCCCCGGGAGGAGCCCGTGAGAGCCCGAGCCGCTGGGCCAGCAAGTACTGGATACCTGAGGTGAGGAAGAAGCCGAAGTCAGAATCCAGGAGCGAAGCTGGGTTGGAAGCCAGGAGTCAGAGGTCCAAACCAAAGCCAGGGACGAAGCAGAAGACGGAGTCATGGACGGAGCCGGTTTGGAAGCCAGAGGTCAGAAGTCGATACCAAACCAGGAACAGAAGCTGGAGACGAAGTCGTGGGACGAAGCCAGGTCGGAAGCCAGAAGTCAGACGTCGATCCAAACCAGGAACAGAAGCTGGAGACGAAGTCGTGGGATGAAGCCGGGTCGGAAGCCAGACATCGATACCAAAACCAAGGCGGAAGCTGGAGACAAGTCAGAATACAAGCCAGGTCAGAGTCCAAGAACTACAGCAGCAACTAAGACTCAGACAAGCTGAGGAACCTCATTGCAAGGCGAGGTGCTAGTGGAGCTGCCGGGTTTAAATGGCCCGGCAGTGTCTGACATCAGGAGGAGGGTGTTTCCCTGGTTTCCCACGCTGGCCCCTTTAAGAGTAGACCCTAGCGCGCGCACACCTAGGGGCGGGGCCAGGTCTCCCTGCAGGGAGAACGCCGCGGAGGGCCGCGTCTTTGGCCCTGAAGGCTGGGGGAAGGCGTTCCTGCGGTTGGCCCGACCGCGTGGTAAGCATAGGTCCCGGGGCACGGCCTGGGACCGTAATATCTGCAGTGCCCTGCCCTATCTTGCTCCACCCTGCCCCGCCTCACCCCTCTAGCCCTCCATAACTTGTAATATGGCTCCAGCACAAAAATGTTTGCTCACCCCTGCACTAGGGTCTAGTCATGTTTCTCAACCCAATCCTCAGGGCACACCTAGTTAGGTTTTCAGGATAACCACAATGAATATGCGTGAGATCGATTTGCGTGCACTGCTTCCACTGTATGCAAACCTATCTCACGCATATTCACTGTGGATATCGGGAAAACTTGGCTAGGTGTGCCCTGAGGACTGGGTTGAGAAGTACTGTACGAGGTCCTCCTCCCACTACACCTTCCAGTCACTTAGCCCCTTCCCCCACTATACCATACCCATACACAAGACGCACCCCAATTAAACTGTTGAGAACCTAGGTCCTCACACCCTCACGAGATGCTCAACACTAAAACTTACCCTTACTAAGGTACAGCCCACACACAACCACTTAAAAAACCCACACCTACAAGGGCCCTACTAAAATCCGCAGCCCCTTTTAAGCATCCCACGCACTCAGCCTCTTCCGACCGTCAGGCAGGGCCGCTCCTTCCCGCCTCAATCGCTGAGGATCCCAAAGAGGGGCGGCGGCGGCGGCGCTCGCGCACTTTGGCGCCTTTGACACACGTTCACGTGCCGAGGGGCCGCGCGTGCTGTATTTTCAGCGATTGAGGCGGGAAGGAGCAGGGGCGTCGGCCTGGCCGGGTAAGCCTCGCGGCGCACAGAGGGATGGGACGTCGAAATGCTTAGGAGGATGGAGATTTTAATAGATAGGGGGGGCCCCTGTGTGTGTGTGTGTGACATTTCCGTGGCGGGACTCGCGTGGGTGGGAAGTGACAGGGGGAGCTTGTGTGTGCGTGGAGGTAAATGGCGGGGGGCATGTATGTGGTGACTAGCGATAGAGGGAGCTTAAGCAGATGGTGTGTGTATGAAGTCATGGGGCACCGAGTTTAATGGTAGGGATTTGAGAGGGTGAGGATCTTGTGAGTGTGGGGGGGGGCCTTACCTGAGCAGGCCGGGAGTGGGATCCTGGGACAGCTTGACCTTGCCCCTGCTTTGGGTGCCCTCGGTCACCTGGAGACTCGCTGGCTTGGGGCTCTCTGAGCGGGTTTCACTCGGGTCTTCGGGATAGGACGCAGCGGGTATGGCCGGGCGCAAATCGCTCCTCCTGGCGGCGTTTGCAATGGGGATCTGCGCTTTCCCGGGTTTCATCTCGGTCTTCTTCTGCCGGATCACCTGCTCCGCTTTGGGGGGGGGGTTAGGGTATTTTCTCTACGCAGATGATGTTCAGTTATTTATGCCCAGTGTTATGGTGATTCACAGAATCAGGTCCGACATATTCGGGAATGATTAAGTAAGAATGGGTCGCCATTAAATATTAAGAACATTCAGTTTATGCGGGGAGGGAAGGAAGGTCCTGAAAATGATGTTAAAACTATTGAGTTTGAAGATCACCCGCTTCCGATTGTGGCAGAAATGCATAGCTTGGGTATTATTTTAGACTCGCAGCTTGTAAATCTCAAATTGGTCAGTTGGCAAAAATGGCATATTATAAATTACAATTATCTACCCACCAAAATGTTCCCTACCGTGCTTCAGTCCTTGGTTTTAGGACATTCAGACTCTTGCTGCAGATTATGGATAATTGTACCGCTAAAAGTACTTAAAGTATTTCGGCTCATAGGAAATGCTGCTGCTGCTAGAGTACTGTTAGGATTGTCTCAGTATTGCTCCAGCTTTAAAACCACTTCATTGTTTCCTGTAAAATGTACAGCAAAGTTTCGGTTGCTGGTGATTATTCACAAAATGTTCAATTCAAATAAAGGATTTTTGTTAAAACAGAGCTTAAACTAGTATAATCCAGGAAGAAATCGTCAGGAGTGCATTTATTAAAGGCTCCAAATTCACAATGCTCTTTATTTGAACAGACCAGGTCTAGGGCTTTTTCTTTTGTTGCACCCACTATGTGGAACTTCTGGCCAGAGCAGCTGAGAAAAGAGAGGAATAGCAAGGAATTTTCCTGTAGATAAGCAGCATGAATTAGCCATGCTGTCTGGGACGTCCTCCTGTCCTGTAGGTGGCGGAGCTCTCAAAGTAAAAAACTGAGTGTTGGTGTAGTGTGTGCCTGCTTGCACCTCCCCTGCTTTCCTCAGTCTCTTCAGTCCCTTTTTTTCCGTGAGCCTGGCAGCACGTGGAGCAGTTCTGACTCCTCAGAGAGATTTTCTGAAGTAAAAAAAAAAAAAAAAGAGATGTTTTTTCGTGCCTCGAATCACTGTAGTTAGGCTTAACTACAACTACACTAGCTATTTCATCGATTTTATAGAAAACGCCGCGACCACCAGGATTTAAATTCTGTCAGTGTGGGAAGATCATGTCCGTTACAGACTGACATCCCGCTGCTACATTTGCCTGGGACCAAATCACGATCAGGCTAATTGCAGGGACTGCGGCCGCATGGCCCCATGCACCCAGAGGGAGAGAGCAGCTAGGATCCAAAAATTGAAAGAGGCTGCTTTTAGGGTCTTATGTCCCCTCAAGAGTCCTCCCCAGGACCTCCCCATCCTTCTAAAGAGTCGGTGCGTCCACGGGCTGCTTTGGTGGCCCCCCCGCCTTGGCTGCGTCGACCACGCAGCAAACACCAGCAACATCGACGCACTGCGCAGGGGACGCACCTAAAGTGTCAAAGACAACAACAGCATCGACTGGCGTCGGGGCTCTGATGCACCACCGATGCGTCCAGTGCGGGAAGCGGGAGCCATGCTTCGGGCTTCGAAGCATTTACACAAGTCTTCGAAGCATCAAAGCAAATCAACACCGACGCACCAGCACCAATCACTATTGACGCCGACTCCAACAACACAGGCATCTTCAAAACCTCCAAAGAAACATGTAACAGGTCACAAGAGGCAAAAAGAACCATCGCCTCTCCTAATAATCGACGCAGATGAGGCATCATCTTCACCGGATGCCTCTCCAGCCTCCTCGACGTCTCGAACATCGGGCCTCTATGAGCCTTTACAAAAAAAGAAAAAAACAGCAACATTGCCCAGAACTCCAGACTCTGAGACGGAGCAACCCATCCTACCGCTGCAAGCTCCCTCAAGAGGTGCGTCACCTCAACCTGACATACCACCCCATGTAACATTAGCCTCGCAGGCGATGTCACAGATCTCATTGATACTCTCTCAATTCTTAACCACAGTAGAGGCACAAGGTGGACGTCTGCCGGAAACACTGCATGCCGCTCCAACACTTCCATAGGACAGCCCCAGCCCGGGGCCTGCACCAGCGCAACCTCCTCCTTCTCCACCTCTCGGAGACCAGTCACCTCAGACAACAACATCACCGGGATCCTTAAAGGGATATCCTTCTGACCCCCCCCCCCTGGAGGAACAACCGTAACCAGTCTCTCCTCCAGAGGATTTGACATATTCAAAGTTCCTTGAGAAGGTAGGACAGCGCCTAAACATTGAAACAAAAAAGATTCCGAATCCAAGAGCTGACGTACTCGGCCTCCTAAAGATCTTTGAAAACCCGGCAGAACCTACTGCTTTACCATCTCACGAGGTCCTGGATTCTGTTATGAAAAGAGCTTGGAAGGCCCCTAACAGGCCTTCCCGCTTCCAGGAAGTCCGAACTTAAATTTAGAATGCGGCAATCTTCGTATTACTTGCACGTACAACTGCCGCATGCATCAGTGGTTGTTGAATCTGCTATGCAGAGAGCTCGAAGGTCTCGCCTACATTCAAATAACCCTCCCAGGAAAGATTCAAAATACTTGGATGACATCGGCAAAAAAGCGTACCAGTCAGGAATGCTAAAATACAGCAGCATCAATTTGTAATCACCCAGTATCTTTTTGAGTGTTAACAATCATTGAAGCCTCAACTTCAAGAAGCATCTCCGGACCAGCCACTCCCTGAAGAGTTCCACCATATGGAAGAAGGCCTGAGGCATCTTATAAGAATGGTGTACGAAGATTTTGAACATCTTCAAAATCCACAGCTAATGCCATCATGGCCCAGCAACTCACATGGCTGCGAGCCAGTGCCACCCGAGGGGATGTACATGAAAAACTCGTAGAACTGCCCTGTCTCCCGGATAATCTTTTTGGTGACCAATTTCAGGAGACAGTAGCCCAATTAAAGGAACAAAAAATGGCAGTTATGTCCCTGACTTCTCCATCTGAGCCATCATCCTCGAGGCGGTACTTCCAATCTTACCGCAAACCATCTTATCAACGCTGCCCCTTCAGATCTTAACCTGTTTCTCGGCCGCCACACTACTCTACCTCTTGCCCTCAGTCTTCCCAGACACAGGGTACTAGAATGTTGAGAATTATTAGAAAGGAATGGTGAATAAAACGGAAAATATCATAATGCCTCTGTATCGCTCCATGGTGAGACCGCACCTTGAATACTGTGTACAATTCTGGTCGCCGCATCTCAAAAAAGATATAATTGGATGGAGAAGGTACAGAGAAGGGCGACCAAAATGATAAGGGGAATGGAACAGTTCCCCTATGAGGAAAGACTAAAGAGGTTAGGACTTTTAGCTTGGAGAAGAGATGGCTGAGGTCTAGAGAGGTCTAGAACGGGTAGATGTGAATCGGTTATTTACTCTTTAAGATAATAGAAAGATTAGGGGGCACTCCATGAAATTAGCATGTGGCACATTTAAAACTAATCAGAGAAAGTTCTTTTTCACTCAACACACAATTAAACTCTGGAATTTGTTGCCAGAGGATGTGGTTAGTGCAGTTAGTATAGCTGTGTTTAAAAAAGGATTGGATAAGCTCTTGGAGGAGAAGTCCATTACCTGCTATTAAGTTCACTTAGAGAATAGCCACTGCCATTAGCAATGGTAACATGGAATAGACTTAGTTTTTGGGTACTTGCCAGGTTCTTATGGCCTGGATTGGCCACTGTTGGAAACAGGATGCTGGGCTTGATGGACCCTTGGTCTGACCCAGTATGGCATTTTCTTATGTTCACTATTCTTGTCATTCCACACGTGTGAAACTATAAAGTCAAAATCGGAAGCCATGAGTCCAAACCAATACCCCTTGACGAAGGAGTCCCACAAGGGTCCTCTCTATCCTCCACCCTCTTCAACATTTACGTCCTACCGCTCTGTCACCTCCTATCCGATCTCAAGCTTCCCCACTATATTTATGCAGATGATGTGCAGATACTTATCCCAATATCTGACACCCTCCCTAAGGCTATGAACATCTGGGAATCAACGCTACTATCCATCAACAAACTCCTATCCAGTATTCACCTGGCCCTTAATATGGCAAAAACCGAAATTATGCTTATCTCCCCACAGAATCACCCTAATACCCTCCCCCTGCTCCACTCTATACCACTACCAATCTCGTTCTCCCGATAGGTACGAGATCTAGGGGTCATTCTACACAACCAAATCAACCTTAAGAAATTCATCAATACCACTCTGAAAGAATGCTTCTTTAAATTACACACCCTAAAGAAATTAAAACCCTTTACTCCACCCTCCAGACTTTTGTACAGTGCTACAAACTACAATATTTTCTAAAATTGATTACTGTAACTCACTTCTCCCAGGCCTACCCAAAAAACTCCATTCACCCACTACAAATTCTACAAAACACAGTTGCCGGATACTTACCAATACGCTCAGAAATGAACACATCTCACCCGTACTTAAGGAATTACACTGGCTTCCCATCGCATACCGAATCCAATATAAGACTCTTTCGATCATACATAAGGCTCTCCACAACCCTGAGATGAATTGGTTCAGTGATTCACTAATACTCCACAAATCTTCTTAACCAACCAGAAAACCAATACCCTTGCTACCATATGCACACCTGCCCCCCAAAACAACAACCCTGGCATCTACCAGAGCAAGGGTGCTCTCCATAGCCAGCCCCGCCTTATGGAACAAAATGCCCGTAGACCTACGCCAGGAGGACTGCCTAAAAATCTTCAAGAAAAAGCTAAAGACGTGGCTGTTCACGCAAGCTTACACCTAATCATAACCTTATTATTTCCACAGCATCTTCCGCAGGTACTTCCTCTTAAGATGTCCCATAGCCTTTGACACAATCTTCATACTTGTGCAATATCTTCCATCTCCGCTCCTTCCTTCCCCCCTATCTCCGAGCCTCTCATTTTACCATTCCTTCTTCATCTTTGTTCCCCTCATCTGCTCATCCCATATTGCCTTCACCTTATTGGAACCTCCCAATATAAGTAACTTTGCAAGTTATTGTAAATAACTCTAATGCTATGTACATAAGTTACCTTATATTCAATTTCCTTAGTCCTATACATATTTCTTATAGACATATAGACATCTATTCTGTTAATGGCTTTGTATGTACCTGTTTTATGTTACTTGTCAAGCTCATCTTAAGCGTAGTTTTTCGTTTAATGTAAACCGATGTGATATCCCTGATGAATGTCGGTATATAAAACCCATAAATAAATAAATCCCAACCTCCAGTTGGGATTAAGAACTCAATGGAACCAACATCTACAGTCTCTGTGGACCGGGATAAATGTAGCTGCAGAAATGGCGCAGGAAATCCGTTGGTGGTTACAACAGCATATCTTTCATGGTATTGCACCTCTGCAGCCGTTGTCATATCAATTAGTTTTAGTAACGGATGCCTCTACCTGTTACGAGTGCGGAGGCGTGGTCGTTTCTCAAGGGGGATTGTGAGCCCTTGGATCACGGCGTGGCTCAGGGAGGAGCCCCAAGACACAACGCGAGAGGTGAGCAAGTACAAGCACGGGCAGAGCAGGAACAAGGCTGGACTGAAGACAAGGCAAGGAACGTCTGGAACAGGAACAATGCAGGCTCAGCCCTCCACTGGACCTACACACACCAATGAGAACCAGCAATGCAATGCTGGTCTCGAGAGTAGCCCTCCGGCCACTCGATATCCCTTCCGGATCCGCCGTTTGGGAATGACGAATATGTGAGGCCAGACGGAGGCTGAGGGCAGGAACAAGAAGACTCGAAGACTCAGGATATTCAGAAGACTCAGACGAAGACACAGGATATTCAGAGGACTCAGTCGTAGACTCAAGATACTTGGAGGACTCAGACAAGGTTTCAGGATACTTGGGGGTCTCAGGCAAGGAATCAGGAGAAAGTACCTGGGTGAGGGCTGCAACGCAGCACACCCTACACAGCTGTCCATGGGTGGTCACAGACCACACTGAACTCGAAGGCAGACTTCAGGCGAAGAAGAAGTGAAAGTTGAAGCCAGGACATGACGAAGATTCAGGAGAGGCCTGCACCGGGGCGTGCCCTACACAGCCACTGGTAGCTGGTCGCGGACCACGCTGAAACAGAGCAGGTTCTGGTAGAATCTTAGGCATGGATGGAAGCAGGCATTCAGAAGCTTGGCATTAAAACAGAAGCCTTCTGGAGACTTGCGCTGCAGACGAGAGGGTAGACCTTGTGCGATGAGGCTCCCTACACAGCCCCCCATGGGCTGGTCACAGATCACGATGGTGGCACGCCAGGAAAGGTGAACAGACGAGGAATCTGGGAACTGGACGAAGAGCTGAAGATGAGGATGACGGAGTCAGGACAGGAACATCGGACATCAGGAACATGGAACTTCTGGACACGAAACATCAGGACATCTGGAACATCAGGACATCTTGAACATCAGAAACAAGGAACAATCGACGATGGAGCTCTGACGAGGGACGAGACCAGGAACATCAGGACAAAGGAGACCAGGAACATGAAGAACCATCAAGACACAGGAAGACCATGGAGGACCTGGACTGGAAGTAAGACCTCAGACACTGTGAAGACCGGATCTGAAGGCACTGAGGAACTGAAGCAGGGCCCTTTTATAAGGCTTATCCAGGCAAGGGTGGATGACGTCATCGGTGAGGGCCACGGGGCTTTTCCTGCCGCTGGCCCTTTAAAAGAACAGAGGAGGGGTGCGCACCCGCGCCTAAGAAGGGCAGGAAGCAGTCGAGAGGCCACACTGGCGGCATTCCTGCTGCAAAGAAAATGGGCAGCAGCTTCCCTGCTGCTCAGGCCGCAAAGGCAGCGGTTCCCCATGCTGCAAAGAGGAAATCCCGGTGGCAGCTAGGAGCCGCGAAGAAGAAGGAGCGGCTGCAGTCCGGGCAACAGTGCTAGGACCGCTGAGGCACCGGCAACAGCAGCGGCCTCTGGGCCGCGTGAAGGACAGCGGCGGCCTGCCGCCGAAGGTGAGGGACTGCCTGCGGCTAGGCCTGCAGGCAGGATCCTAACACCACCACTGGTTGGGGGGGGGGGGGGGGGCTCACACAGGTCAGTACAAACACAAGGACTCTAGCCCATTCTAGAGAGTCATTTACAAAACAATTTGCTAGAGCTCAGAGCAATAAGACAAGTGCTACTGGTGTCCCACCACATTTTTAAAGGGAAGCACCAACTCATCCAAACAGACAACTAGGTAGCCATGGTCTATGTCAACAAAGAAAGTTCATGGATTCTTTGCAAAGAAGGCCTACACATTTGGAATTGGGTAATTCAGAATGGGGCATCCTTGCAGGCAGCCTACTTGCCAGGAGTAGCCAACACTATGGCGGACAGACTCAGCTGGATATTCCACCCTCATGAATGGTCGCTGTCTCAAATCAATGGTCGTCCACCTCTTCCAGCTCTGGGGCTGAATATGGATCTCTTTGCAGTGGAGGGCAACAGAAAACTACATTTGTTCTGTTCCATTCGATCAAGTCCATTGTGGAAAGCTTCAGAAGCAAAAGAGGACCTGAAAGCTCATTTCGTACATTACCCAGTATCCTCCAGGAGAGGACTCCAGAGCTCACAGTGAGCAATCCAGTCTTCAGGCTCCACAGCCCCAGCTTCTTGAAGCCCCACACCCCTTGCAGCAGAAGAGGACTGGAAGCGTGCACCTTACTATAAATTTACTACAAATTTTATACAGAAGAAATTAATTCAAAACAAGAGTCAATAAGGTGGGCAACTAGGTAGATATAAGTAGATCAAATAAGAGTTTTGAGGGCCATTGTCAGACAAATATAAATCAATAGACTAAAAGTAATTTAGATTAGCTTTATAACCCTACTCTCAGAAATTTTAACTCGATAAATCAACAGACTTAAGATGTAGAAAGTAATCCAGTAGCAAGAGGAAGGCTTTCCATTCTTTTGCACTGAGTGGCACATGTATGATTACTCCCAGCTGGCGAGAGGTTTTATGTGTGCACTAGGTGCAAAGAGCTCCTAGCCCTCAAGAGAATGAGTCCAATTTCTGGAAGTTAGAGTGGCAGACCTGGAGGAACTAAAAGAAACAGAGATGTATATAGAAGAAACATTGGGGGGGTGGGAGGAAGTAACGTCATCGGCCTTAATGGACATGTAGTTTCGAGCTCTTGACCCATTTGCATACAATCTGCTTTGTAATCAAACATCCTCTGCTACGGAATATAATTTTGGGAGCAATACCGCTGGCTGTTAGTTGAGAGATGGTGTCCTAAAAGGAAATGGTTGAGGAAAACGTTGGGCCTGATGTAGTAGACCGCACACCAGTGGGAATAGATGTGGTCAGTGCTGAGCAAACGCGTGTCGTATATGCCAATGCTCTACCTACTAGAACTGAATTTCGAGAATGGTTCTGTGAAATCAGACAATATATGAAGTCTCATAAACAGGAAATTCTACAAATGATGTCGGATCTTTGTGAGGAGTTTAGGGAGCTGGGTCACTGTGTCGATGAACTCGATACTTATACTACGCACATTCAGAGAATCTAGACCAGCTCAAGAGACAAACATAGTGAATGGGCATTGAAACAGTCTGCGCTATCTGATAAGATCAAAGATGTTGAAAATAGTCGCGTTGCTGCAATCTCCAATTCCAGGGGGTTCTGGAGTCCCCCGCCTAAGAGATTGCAATATCAGAACATATTTCTGTTAAAAAGTTATTTTGTAAAGCAAGTTATATGTACTTAGTTAATCTGTTACACTGTATCATGTCAATATAAGGCTGGCCTTAAACATCAATGTTGTATGTAAACCGAATGTGATATGTCAAATTGAATGTAGGTATAGAAAAATAAATAAATAAATAAATAAATAAATAAGGAAATTTATCTTCTCGAGAGGGATCACATGAGTAAGCCATATCTGAAATAGGTTTGGAGCATGTACATAGATCTTTGGGAACTTGGGTCTGGAAATAGACCACGTGTATCATATCCTGCTTCCACAGTTTTGTTGTCAAGATCTTTGAATTGGTATGGAAAAAGCTGAGTGGATTTGGGACGGCTGCCACATTAATGTCTATGCTGACCTTGTCCCAAAAACATTGCACAAATGTCAGGAATTCAGGGATGTAAATGCAGTCCTGAGAAAGGAAAACATTAGATACTGATGGACCTTCCTTTGGATTCCTTTTCACTGTATTGGGATCATTGACTAGGATTCGCTCAGTAATGGAGGCAGAGAGGAAATTTTGAGCATGTCAGGTCTAACGGTCAATTTTGTGTCTCAAGCAGATGACATCCCAACTCCAGTTAAAGATACCTATCAACAAAAGATATAGCAGAATTAGAAAAGGTACAGCGAAGGGGAACCAAAATGATAACGGGGATGGAACGATTCCTCTATGAGGGAAGGCTAAAGAGGTTAGAATTCTTCAGCTTGGAGAAGAGACAGCTGAGGGGAAATATGATAGAGGTTTATAAAATAATGAGTGGAGTGGAACGAGTAAATATTAAATGTTTACTTTTTCAAAATGTACAAAGACCAGAAGACGCACATTAAAGTTACTCGGTGATATATTTAAAGATAAAAACAGTGAAAGATTTCAAAGGGGCATGGGATAAACATCGTGGATCCCTAAAGGCTAGAGAATGGAAATGAAGAAAAGAGCACATGGGGGTAACTTGCTAGTGTGGCGGTTACTACCCTTAATCAATAAGCCTTCATACTGTTGATACAACTCCATTATTTCTGTTTGCTTCAACAGCAAGAGGGAAAGGGGAATTAGATTCAGTCAGCAATCACAAGACATTAAATTTTATGGTCTGGGAAAACAAATAAGCATGGGTGTAACTGCTGATTTGGCTGTTACTACCTTTAACCAATAAGTCTGATACTTTTGATGCAACTCCAACATAGCTCTCTGCTTCAATGGCAAGAGGTAACGGGGAATTGGACTACAGACAGCAATCAACAAGGGCCCTGACTTTGATGGACTGGGAAACCAATAAGTATAAGGGTGACTTGTATGACGCAGCATATGCCACCATAAGCTTGCTGGGCAGACTGGATGGACCGTTTGGACCTTTTCTGACGTCTTTTCTATGTTTCTATGTTTAAAATTAATAAGAGAAAATATTTTTTTACACAATGCATAATTGAGCTCTAGAATTCATTGCTAGAGGATATGGTAAATGTTATTACTTTAATTGTGTTTAAAAATGTTTAGACAAGTTTCTGGAGGAAAAGCACATAAACCATTCTTAAGATGGAGTTGCAGAAATTCATTGCTTATCCCAGGGATAAGCAGCTTGGAATCTATCTCCCTTAGGATCCTGCCAGGTTATTGTGACCTGGATTGGCCACTGTTGGATACAGGATATTGGACTTGATGGACCTTTGGTCTGACCCAGTATGGCAAGTCTTATGTTCATTCCCTAGGGCGTAGGCCTTGTGTACGCTTTTTCACTGTTACCGCTCATAATGAGGACTATTCAGAAGCTCATTCGAGACTGTGCAGAATGATCCTAATAGCACTGGTATGGCCCAGGCAACCGTGGTACACCTGTCTAGTTCAGTTCTCCATTGAGCCTCCCATAAGGCTGGAAGACAATCCTACTTACTGACCCAAGAGGGCGGCAAGTTGTTGCACCCAATACTCCTGATGCTCAACCTCACAGCAAGGATGTTGAGCTACTTTCATGGTCTTTGCCGTACACGATTCAAACTGTCCTCTTCTCGGTTAGAAAGCCATTCACAAGACATAATTATTCATGTAAATGGAAGCATTTCGCACTATGGGTTCAATTTCAAAACCGCGAGCACATGAATGCGCCAGTTTTATAATATGCACTCTGTCCTGCCCCGCCCCCCCCACCCAGACCACAATAAAAAAGCCACTTTTCTGGGATAAACATTATTCTCACCTCACTAATGAAAGCTCCCTTTGAACTCCTAGACACCACGTCACTTAAATGTTTGACTTGGAAGGTCTCTTTCTTGCAGCAGCCACCTCCTCACGCAGAGTGAGTAAATTACAGACTTTAGTTCATCACCATCTTTATTTACTAATTTTACATGACAATGTGGTTCACCAGACACATCCAAACCTCTTGCCTAAAATGATCGCAGCATTTCACTGAAATTAGTAGTTAACTTTACCTTTTTCTCAAAGCCTCATGCCTATGAAGGTGAGAAACTTTTGCACACTCAAGATTGAAAAAGTGCTCTAGCATACCACAAACGAAGGATGCAGTTCCACAGGAAAACATTTTAACTATTTGGCTCCTATGACCCAAACAAGTTGGGCATGCCCATTGCAAAAAGGATGCTTTCAAATTGGATAACCTGTTGCATCCAGTACTGCTACACAAAGTCTGACCTTGAACTCAAAGGCTCAGATAAAGCTCAACAGATTCAAGCAACAGCTTGAAAGAAGTATCCATTGAAAACATCTGTAAAGCTGTGACTTGGTTCTTGGTCCACACGTATACCTCCTACTATTGCCTAGACACCTTGGCTTCTTTGGACAGTACAATGGAGCAAGCAGTATTACATCACACAATCTCAAAATAGTCTGCTCTCCACGGTGGAATCCGAGTTGCTGTATTGGCATGCTGCGCTGCAACCCTCAGTTTGGGACTCCCCATAGATCATGGCTAATTCAGCTCTGCTTATTGACAGAAAAAAAGCAAGCTTGCTTACCATAAATGGTATTTTCCATAGATAGCAGGATGAGTTAACCATCAGCTGCCTGCCCTCCTCCCTGGTTAGCAAACTATTCTATTCTAGCTTTGGAAACTGAGGAGACTCTGAGGCACTGCCCACACTTGAATTCCTGCACATGCTTAGTAGAGCTCAAAGCTCTACTAGTTTGGAGAGACAGATCTGTACAGTGCTGCCTGATGACGCCACCCACAGATCATGGCTAATTCATCCTGCTATCTATAGAAAAAAAACATTTATGGTAAGCAAACTTGCTTTTATTTTCTTTGGATTTATTGCCCACTTGTTTGAATATGAAATTCACTGAAAGTGATTGGCTGTGGGTGATGAGGTGAGTAGTGTGAGATGGGGCTGTGGGAGGTCAATCTGGAAAAACTAAAAGGGGAACCATCCACAAAAGTTTGCTCAGAGCCTCATCAGGTTTAAAGCAATCTGAATCCAGGACAGGAGGAGCACCAGCTGCGATTGAGAAGTGGAGCAGCCAGGCCTGGGTGGACAGGATGAACAGAGAAGAGTGCCTGAAGAAAGAGAGACTGGAAATTGGGCATCCAAATGGCAGATGAAATTTAATGTGGATAAGTGCAAGGTGATGCATATAGGGAAAAATAACCCATGCTATAATTACACGATGTTGGGTTCCATATTAGGTGCTACAACCCAAGAAAGAGATCTAGGTGTCATAGTGGATAACACATTGAAATCATCGGTTCAGGGTGCTGCGGCAGTCAAAAAAGCAAACAGAATGTTGGGAATTATTAGAAAAGGAATGATGAATAAAACGGAA